>NW_019154117.1:18209985-18726037 GCF_002288905.1 Enhydra lutris kenyoni | reverse complement strand
ATATATATATATATATATATATATATATATATATATATATGAGAAATTCTTACCTAGGGTTTAAGTTCCTGGTAGAGCTTGTTCCTGGGGACCAGCAGTAACCTATACTACAAGATGATCTTTATAATAGTTTCCACCTTTCAATGAAGATTTTTCTGTGAGATTTTATTATTTTTCAATTAGAGAATGACAAGAGTAGCAAGATAAGTTAAGTGGTAAAACTAGAGGAGTTAAAATGAAGAGTGATGTGGTGAGATTTCAGTAATTCCAGGTGAAGACATATATAATTCTTGTCATGCCTTATAAGAAAAACTAGATCTAAATCTAAATCCAAATTTAGATCTAAATCTAAATCTAAAAACTAGATCTAAAACTAGTAAAACAATTTAGAAATAAAGCACAACAACAAGAGGATTTTGAGTAGTCAAAAGGCACTTTACATTCAAAGAAGCAACAATCAGACTGTCAGCTGACTTCTCAACAGAAACAATACAAGTCTGAAAATAATGGAATGGTATCTTTAAAATTCTGAAAGAAAGTATCTGCCTGGAATTCAAAACCCATTGAAAATAGCTTTCAGAGAGGTAAAAATAAAGGCATTCCAAAACCAAACAACCTGTCAACACCATACCAACTCTAAACTGGGGGAAAGAGAAAGAGAAGGAAAGAAAGAAGAAAGAAAAGAAGGAAGGAAGGAAGGGAAGGAGGGAGGGAGGAAGGGAAGGGAAGGGAAGAGAAGATAAAGGTGAGAGGAAGGGAAATTTTGAAAGTAGGGAGAGAGAAAAGGAAGGAAAACACTTCTTTATAGAAACAGGCCAACAAATAAATGTGGAAGTATTACAGGATTGTCATGGTGCAGAAGCATGATCTCACAACCACACAGGTTACTTACTAAGGATAATGGACTAAAAAAAATGTACATAGGATGCCTGGGTGGCTCAGTCGGTTAAGCACCTACCTTCAACTCAGGTCATGATCTGAGGGTCCTGGGAAAGAGCCCCACGCTGGGTTCCCTGCTCAGTGGTGAGTCTGCTTCTCCCTCTCACTCTCCCTTTGCTCTCTCTCACTCAAGTAAATAAATAAAATCCTTTCAAAAAATTGTGCCTATTTAATGAGAGATCTAGCAGTCACCAACTCAAGCAAACAGTCAAGCTCAGCATCCCTAATTTTAATCAATCTGACCTTATGTGAGCAATGGAAACAAAATACTACAATTATCACCTATAAAGTCGCATCCCTATGAAATTTTTTTTGAAGATTTTATTTATTTATTTGACAGAGAGAGAGAGAACACAAATAGGCAGAGAGGCAGGCAGGGGGGTGGGAAGCAGGCTCCCCACTGAGCAAAGAGTCCAATGTGGGGCTTGATCCCAGGACCCTGAGATCATGAAAAAGGCAGAGGCTTAACCCACTGAGCCACCCAGGCACCCCATCCTATGAAATTTTAAGACAGTCTTTTTTTTTTAAGATTTGTTTATTTGAGAGAAAGAGAGAGAGAGAAGGAGAGAGAGGGAAAGCGTGTGCTGGGAGAGGGGCAGAGAAAGAAGGAGAAAGAATTTCAAGCAGACACCGCACTAGGCATGGAGCCCAACATGGGGCTTGATCTCATAACCCTGAGATCATGACCTGAGCTGAAATCGAGTCAAATTCTCAATGAACGAGCCACCCAGGTGCCCCAGCACAGTATTTTAATTAAGATATAATTGACATATAATATCTATTAGTTTTAGGTGTACAATATAATGATGTGATAGATGTATATATTGCAAAATGTTTATAATGAGTTTAGTTAACATCTTTTACTACACATACTTTATTTTTTCTTGTGATTGAAACTTTTAAGATCTACCCCCTTAGAAACTTCCACATATACAACAGTTAACAGTATTGTTAACTATTGTCAACATGCTGTATATTACATCCCCAGAACTTACTTATAACTATGATTTTGTACTTCTGACCACATTCCCTATTTTACCACCTACCCCCCACCTCTGGCAACCACCAATATGTTTTCTATATCTGTAAGTTCAGTTTTTTAAGATTTCAAAGATAAATGATACCAGAGAGTATTTTTCTTTCTTTGACTTATTTCACTTAGCACAATGCCTTCAAGGTCCATCCATATTGTCACAAATGGCAAGATTTCCCTCTATTTATGGCTAAATAATATTCCATTATACATATCACAGAATATATATATTCTTTATCCATTCATCTGTCAATGGATACTTAGGTTGTTTCTATGCCTTGGCTATTGTGTGTAATGCTATGATGAACATGGAGGTACAGACATCTTTTTGAGACACTGATTTCATTTCCTTTGGATAAATTCCTAGAAATCAGATTGCTAGATCATATGGTAGTTCCATTTTTAAATTTTTGAGAAACTTCCATACTGTTCTCCAGAGTGGCTATACCAATTTACATTCCCATAAAGAGTGCACAAGAGTTCCCTTTTCTTTACTACCTCACCAACACATGTTATTTATCTCTAAGTATTCTTAAAAAAACAAAAAAACACTAATTTGTATATCATCAATCCTCTACACATAACCTCTGATTTACTTGTAGTTCACAAGTTAGAGTTATGCCTCCCAACTTACTAGCATTTCATGAGTTAAATGAAATCATTTGGAAACAATCAGACAAATTCAGAATACAGGGCATCTCTTACTACTACTGGCATGGACTCCTCCAAAGGTCAATATCATTAAACAAATAATAAGATAGGAAACAGTTCTAAAGAGATTTAATCATCCAAATCAGTGTGTGAACCTTCACTGGAGTCTTAGTCCATTAAAAAAAAAATCATCTATAAAAGGCCTATCAGGGAAATTGGAGAAGTTTAGATATGTACTGAATATTAGAATAAACTGTATTATAGGTAATTTTCTCAAGTAGGAGAATGGTATTGTGTTTATACAGAAGAAATAAGAAATATTTCAACATATTTAGGAAGTATGTTAAAATATTTAGAATAATGTGTTGTGATGTCTAAAATATACTTCCAGGTAATACAGCAAAGATAGAGTTAATTGTTAAACTCGGGTAGAGAACACATGGAAATCAATTTGCTATTCTTTCTTCTTTCTGTATGTTTAAAATTTTCCCTTCTTATGAAGTGAGGAGGGAAATAAATTTTTTAAATCCCTGGTTACAGCAACTTAATCATAATATAAATACCCGCTGATTAGGTCTTTACTTGTTCTAAGTGACAACATCCAATACAAAATGGCTGAGGGGTGATTTACTTTTTCTTGTAATAGAATGGTTATAATTTCAGGCATAGTTGCATATAGATGTTCAAATGGGGTGACCAAACATCTTTCTGGAGCATCTCTTGGCTCCGCTTTCTGCTGAGGTAAGCTTACAAGAAGCATGGAAATCATCAGGAGCCCCTCCTTTATATCCTAACTGCTTAGCAATCCTGGTCAAAAGAGAATGCCTCTTCCAAATAGTCCCAACAAAAGTTCTTCAGACAGCTTAGATCACCTCTCTAAACTAATCATTGTATTAAATACAGTTGGATATGCCAGCTGGCCAGTTCGTAGACAGGTGCTTACCTCTGGAATCCTAACTGGAGTCACTATACTGACTGAAAGTGATTTAAGGTAGTTACTTACAGGTTAACAGAAGAAAAATCTTGCTATTGTCATGGGGTGTGTAGGAGGGGGGACAGAGAGAGAGAAAGAGGGAAAGAGAGAAAAGTGAACAGAAAAAAATAATAATAAATGGGCAAAATAATGATCATTATTAAAGAAAGAAAAACAGAGAAAAGTGAACAGAAAACAAGAACATGTGGGCAAAATAATGACCAACTGCAGATTCCTTTCTCTCCTTAATGGAGGTTTGGGAGTACAGAGACCTGGATCCTACAGGACATCCGAAGTAGGGACTGACATCTCCAGCAAGGTAGGCCCAGACTGAGGAGGCTGGTAACATGAGATTAGTTCAGCAATGTATCAAATAGGAAGACTTCAACTATAAGACACAGAGGAGCTAAGTAAAATGTGCTGCAAAGGAGATTCCTAATGCTGGGGCATCTCTGAGGCACCCACAAATGCAATGTTTCCTATATCAGGCCATAACAACTGTCCCTCACCAGCTGCTTTTCGGAGGTCTTCTCCATGAAGACAGTCTCTTGGGAGTCCCAGTGCCCCTCCAGATGATCCCCCTGGGAAAACTCTCAGTAAGTTCCTTCCAGAACAGCTCAGTTCATTCTTCCTAAATGCCCTTATCTGGCCTTGACGAAACACCCATGTATCACTGGCAACAAAGAATCTTTTAGTGCCACACAGCACATGAAGCCATCTTTCTTTGCCTGGCTATCAGAGTAGCTTGCCAGCCAAAGCTCCCGAAAGCCCCCTTGCTTTCTCAGGCAAGGGTCAAGTACTAGTTCGTTCTGTCCTATCTACCCCATGGGTACCAATGACAAGAACTCTGTGCTCTTTTTAAAACCCTCTCATTTGTAAAGTGAGAGGCAAGTCCCACCATGAGAAAGCAAAAGGCCAACAACTTTTTCCAAAGACTACTCTCCCTTCTCACTTTAACCTCAACCCTTTTACACTCAAAAAGGGATGTCGGGTGAGGGTTTACAGAACTGGGTTTTTCTGATCCTTCTTTGCAAACTGGGCATCAATGATCCAACACTACCACTACCATCCCCCTTTGGAATGACTTGTTATCAACCACATACTTTTTTGTTCTTGGGTCCTTAGTCACAACTGAAACACCAAGAATCCTATATTACCATCCTATTACAATTGACTGGCTTAGCCTCGTAGTGATTTATCCCCAGGGAATGATACCTTACCAACCAAACAATAATGAAGTTATGGCTTTAAGGGAGAAAAGCCATTTGGTAGGCAGCCAACTGTGTATTACACAGCAGAATTCACATTTTTACCTAGGACAGGACCTGTTAACCTGCAAACAGTTGGGGACAAATGGAAGATATACAGGAGATTTTATGTTCATGGGGTTAAAATGTTGAGATCCGGCTTTAAAAAAAAAAAAAAAAAAAAACCACTAGACTAAGTGTCTAAGCTTCCCTCTATATTCCAACTGCCATATTTCCAGGGCCTGGCACGAAGCCCAAGGTCTATAAATACTTATTGATTGGCTGACTACAGACCAGCCACTTCATTATAAAAGACTTCGTTCTCAAAGGAATCATTAATGCCAGTATCCTTGCATATGTGATTACATAGTATAAACATGGACAGTACATTCTATATATCTTAACTCCAATTCTAGAAATGTTCCTGCCATACCGTGTATTTGTCAAGAGTTAAAATTTAAGAGTTTCTGCATAAATACAATTTAAATCCACAATCCAATTAATGCATTAAAAGCTGACAGAGTTTTGCTAAAAATCACCATTTGTCATGTATTCTGTGCCCCGGTATTATCCCCACAGACATAGAAGGCTAAAAAAGGCCACCTATTACTGGAGAGATGTATCTAAAAAATCTCTCAGGCTGCCTGTAATAATCTCCATTATGTATAATGACCATTTTGATAATAGTCTTTAGAAGAGGTAATGGCCCTGCTGAATGGTTATTACCTGTCTGTTCATGCTGGAAGCAAGATGCAGAAGCCAGAGGGGACAGTCAAATGGTCCTTGTGGTGTATTCTGAGGAAATAAGAAATATTTAACAGAATGCAAGAAACAGACAAGCGAGCGCCTTTTGCGGCGGAACTGGCTGCCTCTCTGCCACAAGCCTTCCTGAATTTCATAATTTAAAGCAAATGCTCCCAATAATGGACCTGCTCTCAGCCTTCAGACCAATTTCATCTGAAGCATCCCTGGCTGGTCTATTAAGAGCAAGAGGAAAAGACAACTGAACGCTATCATCCTCCTTCCCGTATCACTGTTGGTGGGATCGACTCATGACAACAGCGACTCCAGTAGGGGAGAGGTGATTCTCTCTTTGGCCCACAAAAAGGAGGCCTACCTGGGGCTCAGGTCAAACTGAGGACATGTCATGGTTCCAGGGACTAAATCTGATCCAGGCTCAGCCACAGTTCCAACTAGGAGACATACCATCCCTCCATAAAGGGTCATTCAGAGTCTCCACAGCTTCACACCTATGGGGCACATGTCGGGCCCCATTTCCTGAGAACAGATTTTGTAAAGCTTAGAGAATGCCACCCTTTATGCCTGCTTAAGTCATCCTTATGCTTTCACTAAAATAGAAGAGGGAGTAAGTCTAGCTAAACATGTAATGCACGCTTTTGATGGGAAAAATGGTCTGAAGGAGACTTTTTCCAAAGGGGTTCTGGAGAATGAAGTCATAAGCATTCCTGCTCAGGGGGCGGGGAACAACAGATCCCGTGGTCAAATGGGAGCAGACAATTCTGGGTTAAACCAATATGAACAGATTGTGCAGTAAGGTTTCTTAGAGCCTTTGTCACGTTTGTGTGAATGGTAAATCTGCAGAAGGGGGGACAGTATAATACAGGTAGTATTTCCCAAAAGTACTTATCCAAGGGCATTTTATACACGTATAGAATACTGTGAGATATGATCTGTCATTGGTCTACACCTACAGTGACCAGTACAGCAGCCATGAACCATATATAATATATATATGGCTATTTAAATCTTAAAGTCAAATAAAATTTACTACTCAGTTTCTCAGTCACACTAGCCATACTGCAAGTGCTCAATTAGCCACAAGTCTCTAGTGGCCACTGTAGTGGACAGGGCAGATATACAACATTCCCTTCACTCCAAACAGTTGTATTGGGTGGTCTTACGCTAAATAATGGGTGACATTTCATACTGAATTTGACATACATCGCTTTACCTATCAACTAATAATTGTTGTAAAATATAGAGTCATTCTCAAAAGGAGGTTTCCCTCCATAGAAAACGAAATGAGAGACAGGAGAATATCTGATGTCCGTACCCATATTACCCATCAGGCTTGGGGGTAAAGTCTAAGTCACCTGGAAAGTGGAAGAAGACTGGGAGGGTTTGAAATCAGAGAAATGGGCAAAGACAGCAGAAGAGAAAGACTCAAATGTGAAAGGGGGAGAAAGTGGTCTTGAGGGAAAAGAGCCACATAATCCATAACTGAAGCACTCTTCGTCAAATCCCAAGATCTGAATATTCTCTTCTAAGGCCTGTAATTTAGAAAGCATTCTTTTATTGATCTTTGCTGGGTCCAAGGAAGGAGAATTGATTTGAATTACATAATGTTTAACACAGTTCTTGGCACAAAATAAATATTCAAGATGTCTAAGTTGAAGGACAGAAAAAACTCGTATACAAGTATTTTTAAGCTCCTTGTGTGCTCAACACTGTGCTAAGGGAGGATAGAAAGATACATAATATTCAGCCCGTGCCCTCAAAGAGCTCAGAGTTGTTCAGGTACAAAAACAAGTTTGCCAACAAGACAAGACTGTATGTAAAGAGCCATAAACAGAGCCTGTGGAAACTCCAATGACGTTGAGATAATTTCCAGACAGGAAGATAAGGAACAGTTTCCTGGAGAAAGTGCTATTTGAAGTAGATCTCTAACCATCAGAATTTTGATGGGTTGCGACGAAGAAACAAAAGTGTAAACTGTGAGAAAACCCAGAAACATAGGCTTATAGAAAATCTACCAGTCTTTATGGTGAAATTCAAGCCTCTCCTCCTCCATGAAGCCTATGCCAACTAATCCACAGATCTAACAGAGAGGAAAAACCACTCTAGTCACCTTCCAGTTCTGGAATGGGAAGTATCTATGCTTCCCAAGATGAGTCTGAGGTTGGACATCCAAAATCTACCTTTAGGTATTGAGAACTAAGCATGGGATCTACTAAAAAGGAGGTTGCTATGAATCTCTAACTATAGGAGATGGAATTCTAAACTGCAGGAATCCTCTCATTCCTCAGATTGACACTTTCTTACACAAAAATAATCTAGAGTTTGCATGATTCCAAATTCTTCTACTCTCTAGAACACTGACTATATCATTGAAAAACCATAGGAAGAATCACTAAAGTTTGCATATTGATGTATCTGCTCTTCTCAAACCCAAATGGCTATCCTAGCGATGTCCAAGAAGAAATAAATCTTATACAAGTAAAATAAGTCATAAACTGCCTGAGCATGGATAGTCTCAGCTAAGAGCCTTCCTAGAAGCATTCTATCAGAACCTGTTTAGACCAGGTTAAGATTTCTAGAAACCAAACATCAAAGGGATGTTTTTTGGGCTCAAATGAAAAACATGCAAAAATCACTACCTGAGATAGAATCTCAGTTCAGGAAGAGAAGACAAGGGATGGAGACAACTAAGATACCAAAGTTCAAATTCAGCCTTGAAATAAACAAGGTCAAAATAAAAGAAAATTAACAGAAAAGGAAGAAAGGAGGCAGGGGCACCTGGCTGGCTCAGTTGATAGAGCATGCAACTCTTGATCTTGGGGTTGTGAGTTCAAGCCCCATGTTGGGCACAGAGCTTACGTAAAATTTTTAAAAAAAGATTTTTTAAAAAGGAGGAAAGGAAAATTAATATTTAATGAACAACTTCTAAGTACTAAGCAACATCTTAGTCTGGCTTTTCTAGACAAAAGAATCTGAAGAATTGATTATTGGTACTTTTGAGAGGTGCAGTTCTAGGGTAGGGAAAGTGATGGAAAAGTTTAAAAAGATAGAGAAGGATGGACAGAGATGTGAGCTGATGCATTATTATGCTGGTCATGGCCTCACGATGAGCCAGCAATCAAAAATACCTCTCTCCAGATGAGTTTAGTTCATCCCTATGGGATTTTTCCAGATAGTATACATGGAAAAAACCATATACAGTGGTGGGGGGTGGGGAGGATTTAACTTGTATGTTCTCCCCAACTCCTGATGCCCACTGATCAAAATATGGGCCTTAAAGAGTAAACTGCAGGTGTCACTTATGGGTGTCATCCATATCCCATACACTCTTACAAGGTATTATTTGAGTTCCAAAGTAGCAAAAGAAGTCAGAAACATGGAGCATGTATTTGCTCACATTCTGTCTGGCTGCTCAATGATAACTGGTCAGCCCAGTCAGCTGAGCAGCAGGGACCCAAGTAGAGTCCTTGGCCACACAACTGAAGGTCTGGGAGGCAACAGCATCTTAGGGAATTAGGAGAGGCCCATAAGGTCCATCTGGTATTGGTTACCATGTTAGGCGAAGTAACTGTATATTGCTACATTGCTGCTTCTAATTTGGCTTCTAATAAAAAAAAAAAAAAATCTGGTCACAGTTCTAAAGTGATAAAAATCATCCTTAATTCAAGCCTGAAAACCTGAATTCTGAAGTTCTAACTCTCTTTCCTACTTCATTTCTGTATCATCTCAGATACAGAACTTGATGTTCTGCTTACATAAGATCATGATTCCCAAATTATGCATTATGTTATTGCACCTATTTATATAATACATATTCCAAAAATACTAATCGTCAGAGAGGATAAACGTATTGCACCAACTGTCACAGCTAATATATGGGAGAACCACACTTGACACTTTTGCCAATCAGAGTCCAAGTAACACCCACCAATGCTTCCCCTCTACTTAGCCCTGGCTCACTGATGAACCCCTGTAGCCACAGTCTGTTTCTTCCCTCTTAGGGTTATCACCTATTCAGGATATCCTCACAAAATACACTGTTTTATAAAGGATGCAACTGAGGCACAGCATAGTTAAGGACTTCCAAGAATATCCACATCCAGTCAGGGAGAACACTGGACCTAGGTTTAATTTACCCACTGATCCTCTAGTCCTGAGACTAGAATTCCAAAGATAATTCAAGTTATACAAAATGTATTCAATTCCAGGGTCAGGAAGAGGAAATACAAAGACCATCTTAATTCAACACTAGAAATGCTGAAAGTTGTCAAGCAAGTACATCTTAAAAGTTCTCATCCCAAGAAAATGACAGATGTTAACTTGACTTACTGTGGTGATTTCATAGTACATAAAAATACTGACCCACATTGTACACCTGAAGCTAACATATCAATTATGTCTCATTTTTAAAAAAACTGAAAAAATGCAAATTTATAACACAAAGTTACATCTTTAAACTTCCAACTCTCACAAAGACGTAAATTTCTGGAAATGGAAATATTGCTGAAATGTTTGAAATTAAAATAATTAAAATAAAAATGAATATCAATTTATCTATCAAATGCTCATGGATTATTTCATTTGTTTGGTTTTATTTTTTTAATGTGGGAACAAGAAAGTGCTCTTGCTACTTAAAAAAAAAAATCCTTAATAGCTCATTAACTGCTTGAAAATTACACCTCCAACATTCATTTCCTTGGTTTAAGATTTCAATTTCTGATAAAATGCAAATATCATAAGAAGGCTAAGAGTTTTAGCTGTTGTCTGATTTTTATACTTTAAGCTGCTATGAAGGTACAATCCCTTTGTTGAGAACAGGTATGGGATTCCAACTTGAGGCAGAAGGAAAAAAGGTTTCATAATAGATGGCTGGGTCTTCAATAACAAATACCATCTGCTCCATACCTAGAGCCAGTGTGACACATGTCACCATCAGAAGGAAACACATCTTGACAAGACCTTATAATAATGAGGGGCTATTTACAAGATATGCTCCTTCCAAGCACTAAAACCATAACTGCAATTGGCAGGTGAGATACACCTGTCCACACATCCTCCTCTAAGCAATCTCAATCGTAATGTCATTTTCCTACATCAAAGATCTGAAGAGCAGTGGCAAATAAATCTCCATTTGGCATTCTGCAACTTCTCACACCCTCTAAAGACAGAGGCTCCAACAACTACATTTCTACCGCTGCAGCCATCCATGTGATGTAGTTTTGGAATACAGGTGAGGTTTGGTGGAGTGAGGTCCGGAGCCAACAGCCAAGAAAGAATTCTTGAGACATCCAGGGACAGGATCCAAGGGCAGAAAGAGCTGCGACACCCGGGTTGTGAGGGGGACTGATTATATAAGTGGGGTTGGGGAAGGTAAGGAAAAAGGAGGTTTTCAAAAGAACTTTCACATGCTAAAGAAGACCTACAAGACACTGGAGGCCTTGCCATTGTCAAGTTCTGGTTTTCCTTCTAGTTAAGCATTAACGGTAAGACAGCTGGGAGCCTGCTGGAGGAACATTATACTCTGCCTGCCCAAGGTATTTGCCAATGGGCTGCAGGTTAGAAGGACATTTAATTTTATCTACATTTCCTTCTGGAAGTTGGGTTATTGATAAGAATGCTTTTTTTCTTGTAAATCACTATGATATTTGTAAACTGAGGGAGACTTGTGTCTTGCAGGAGGGTGATCTCTATAAAGTAACCATTTGCTTTTCCCTTCCCTTAGCTTTAGGGCAGCCAGGAGTGCGTGAGGAATGTCACACAGATCCCACCTGGGAGACTGTGTGTGTGTGTGTGTGTGTGTGTGTGTGTGTGTGTATGTGTGTGTGTGCGTGTGTGTGTGTTGTGAGGGGAGGTGCAGGGTCTCAGCCAGCCTGTGTTCTGTCCTCAGCTTGCCTTCTGCTCCCTCATCACATGGTTCCGCTAAACACTACGCAGACCTGTGCACATGCTGAAAATGTGGATGTGCGCTCCGCAAGCCACCTCTCCTGATGGGGGGAAGGGGGACATGTCTGCCACCTACTCTCTCTTATACTACTGTGAGTTTCTTTCCAAGCTGTTCTTGGCTTTTTAATTTGAGGAGTACTGAACTCTGAGAACAATGAGAAAAAAAAATCTCCCCCAATGCTCAGAAGTCATAAAATCTGTCATACTCTCTGAGCCATATTACTGAAACCACCTTTTCTTTCCATTGCCTCGGCTGTATTCTAGAAACAAATTTTCTGGCCACACGCTCGTTGTGAGGGCCACACTACTGGAAATGAACAGTAAGAATTTTGGTTGACACAAGGAAAGGTAAATGCATGGGCCATGGACAGCCCAGCTTATATCCCCAAATTCAGCTGATCACATTTTTCAGCCTTCCCTCCGCCATCGAGTCATGTCCCTTTAGGTAATATCTTACTCATTTTGGGGGAGTGCTCCTTTCATGGGAATTTGGGGGCTGAATATATGCTTGCAAACTCAACTAGTTTGTTTGGATTTTGTCTGTTAACTTCTGAGGCAGGTGATGTTCAAAACGTCACTCTCTGTCAGGATGAGAGCAGTATGATATAACTATTTGGATACAGACAGAAGCTCTCTTCAGCCTCAACTGTCCCATGTATGAAATGAACTTTCAAGCTCTCCCAATGTTAGTATATAATCCTCTAGAGAGAGAATAAGGAGGGATTGGATGCTCATGCTGGTAAGGTGTAAGGAACAGGATAATACAAGAGTTAAAAGCAAGATTTAATGTTGAAGTAGTGTTTAGAGAATACATTAAAATGATATTAAAATTTTAACTTCTGAGGCTATCATTTGAAAGCTATAAATCTGTTTTAAAGATCAGTAGGAACAAAGAATTTATCTTTTTACAAAGGTTTTTTATAACATAAATTATGAAGTCCATAGAGATAACTCAATTGCAACACTGAATAAATTAAAATGCATTATACATGATGTAAAAACTGTGTATTACACCGTGAAATAGATGTAATGTAATTAAGCTATAAACAAATGAACTAAACATTTTTGTCTAATATATCTGTGACATTAATTTAAAATAAAACCTAGCTTGTGATTATAGAGCTTTATAGAATCAGTAACTTTCATCCTAACATTCACAATTAGGTAATTTGACAAGATGCCTTCCTATCTTTCCTGGGAAATGAACAGAATGCATTTCTAAGGAATATTTCTCAGCCCAGTCAGTAAGTCTGTATCATGCTGTCTTGAGTGCAAACCTCAGCTGGAACTTTGTCTGCAGAGCTATGAGAAAGGCCCCATAATAGAAATAAATGTAAAACAACTAAGAGTAGTGTTTTCACCTTCCCCTGGGACCAGCTACATCATCACAACCAGACTCTTGTCCCTTCCAAATCTTGTCAAGCTCTTCAATTACTTGGATTTCAACAGCATACGTGAAAGGGAATAAAGATTTGAAAATAAAAGGGGAAAGAGAACCAAGGAGTACATCATTAGTCTGTCTTCACAAAGAGTGCCAACGATAAGAAAAACCAGTACAAGCTGGCACCCAGCATCTTTCTAGGAATTATCAGATAACTTGAATTGCTACTCAAAGAAAAAAATTCATTTCCCATGCCATACTTAAACTATTTATGATCTTATTTTTAAGAATGAAAGCTAGCATTGAGATTACTGACCAAATATGCAGCAGTATTTTAAACAATAGTACTTGACTGAGGCAGAAGTCAAAACCTTCAGAGTGAAACAGAAGGGAAATAATACTAATATTAGGATCCAAATCCAAGTTACTGCAGTTCTATGATACTAACTCCCATTGTGATAAAGATTTAGGTGTGAATACTGAGAGTATTTTGGTTTATATAAAGAGCGATTTTATCGGGCTTAAAATTTCAGTTTGAAATATCTTTAAAACCATCCAGTAGGGCTGCAGACCCAATGCCTGGATTCTCTTTAGAAGCCAGTGAGTTCCAAATATAGAAGGGAGGAGATGCGGAAGAAATACTCTTCTCAACTTCCTTCCACGTGCCCAAGAGGATATATTCAACAAACACAAAATGGAGAAGGATTCTTCTCTATATGCTCTCCCAGGCTTTAACCATGAAGGGGGATACTTTTTTGGTGGGAAGCAGCCAAAATAGTTGGAAATGAATGTACTTATCTTTAATACTCTGGAGCATTCTTGTACAGTTCAGGGCAATAAGTAAAACAGTTATTAAGTATCTACCAAATGTTCAACATTCTGGTGCAGTCAGGTAGCAAAGACCATCATCGCTTGACCAAGTGGACACCTTGCGAGCAGCAAATCACACCATCATGAACTGAGTACCAATAACCCTTGAATTCCTATCTTCAGCTCTGACCTCACCCCACTAAGCCTCAGGCTCATGTATCTGCCTCCTTACCATATTCACTTCAAAGCCTGACAAGGATTCAAAGCTAACACAGATAAAAGACAACTCTTCGTTTACCCGTCCGATCATTTTCCTCCATTATTTTCCCCCCAAAATGGAACATTTAGCCAAGCACAAAATCAAGACCTCATTCTTGACTGTTCTTGTATCTCATCCCTCCATATCCAATGCACCAGCATGTTCTCTTCGCTTGGTCCCCAGAATCCATCAGGACTTCACCACATCATCGCCACCACCATAGCAGAGGTCACATTTTTTTTCCCCCACCTGGACATCTACAATAACTTTCATTTGGTTTCCCTGCTATTTTTCCTGTTCACTCTAATCCATCCCCACTAGAAGCAACCCAACCTATGCCAAGGCCTGATGAATTCTAGGACTGTATTTTGTTTGCCATTTTCCTCTCTTTCTGACCTTGTCTAGTGCTAACCTCCCCCGCATTGGCTGGCATGAAAGGTTCCTTGAACATGAAAAGATAATTCTGATACCCTTTGATCCTGTGGGTTATTCAGCTCTGGAGAGCCTCCCTTTCATCTAAAGATGACTGCCTCTTTCTAATTCAGGTCTCAATTCAAGTATCACTTCCTCAAAGAGGCCTTCTCTGACTATCCCATCTGACAATTCTACCCCTACCCAAGCCATTACCAATCATGTTACTCTGTTGTAGTAACTTCAGAGCACTTAATAGCACCTGAAATTACCTTTCATGTATTTTCCTGTATTATCTGTCTCTATTGCTCCCTTCCCCAACCCTCAAGAACTTATCTGTGTGTCTGCTATGTCTCCATGACCAAGGATATGGCTGCTGCCTGCCACGTATTCATTTTTGAGGAAGGAAGGTAGGGAGATAGGTAGGAAGGAAGGAAGCAAAAAAATTACTGAGATGTTCCAGACACACCAAGAGAAAACTATATATACTCTGCACTCTGAGTATATAAGTAGCTAAAATGAAAAAGACACCTTGTTTTGACCCTAAACACAACTCAGTATAAAAGAACTATAGCTACAAAGACAATGCATTTCAGACTCTCTGAGATAAAACTGAACCTAAAAGTACAGTCCTAGTGTCAGTCCATGTCAGCAACTCCTCCTTCTCTTCCAGTCAGGAAACTTTCTCTCCCCCAAAACCTTCCTCCACACTGCCACCAGTATGACTTTTCTGAAACATAAATCTAAGCATGTCACTCTTCTGCCTCTAATACTTTGATGCCACCCCCTCCCCTAGTGACTTCAAATGGAATTTAAACTCCTGGTATAAAAGACTTTCGTGTTCTGATCCAAGACTTTCTCTCCACGTTCATCTTTGGCCACACCCCTTCAAGTCTCCCCTCCAACTCCTACTCTCTGTACTTCACACACACAAAAATACATGCTGTTACCAAAGATCTTCCCACCGTGTGGCTCTGAGCATTTGCACACACTGTTCTCTCCACTTGGGGAAAGACCCTTTAACTCTTTTCTTTTTTTTTTTTTTCCTTTTTCTTTTTTTTTTTTTCCTTTTTTTCTGATGAAGCCCCATTCATCCTTCAAGACTCAGATTAAGAATCACATCCTTGGTTAAACCTTCCCAAATTCCCTCTTACCCTCCCCACTCAACCAGATTTAACTACTCACTTTTTTTTCCCTTCTCATATGTACCATATGAGCTCTTCGACGATTGTTCAGATATTTGCAGAAAGCTAAGACATATTCTTAAACCCTTCTCTCCTCTGGTTACTTCAGCCCTTCCACTGACTCCAGACCAATTTTACTAGTAGTAAGATTGTGGGCAGGCTTCACTTTCTTATCAATTCCCTTAATGTCATATCCAAGACCAACCACTGTACCTTATACATAGTCTGAATAGTAACTGATTGAATAAAAGCTCCATGTGGGCATGTGCAGTGCCTATCTTATGACTCTGTATCCATCACTTCTCTGACTCTGCAGAGCCTCAAATCAGTATTAATTGAGTCAATGAAAGGGAGTGACTGAATGGGTGTGATGAGTTAGATAAATGAATAGATGAAAAGTACAGTGAAAGAATTATCTCCCTTCCTCCAGATACACTGTACTCCAAATAAGGTGTCCTTGTGTTATATTTTATTTGGAGCATCCACATATTATAGAAGACTGGAGATTTATATTAAGTTAACAATTACCTGAAATCACTCATATTTGGGCTGTTGGAGTACTGATCCAAATTTCATGGTTTCACAATTCAACCTAGTAAGTTCGGTCTTGTTAGAGTCACCCCATCATTCCAGATATCGATCTTTTTAACTCTTTCATCATTAATATTTTGTGCCAGCCACATAAGTGATGTGCATGTACTTCCCTTGTCCTTAATGTATACCTGGGCAAAGGGCAGGTTGCACCTAATTTAGACCCCAGTGCCCTCTCACAAATGTTTATTCAGCCCTTTTAGATATAAAGTTCATTCTATTAGATAGAAATGGGGGGAGGAGAAATTGACAATGGGCTGCAGTGCAGCTTTTTATTTCATTTATTAACATAACAATATCCATTGCAAGCTGTGGCTTTATTATAGACTTGGTATTTTCTTACTGCCTTATTTTTTTCCCAAGAAAATATAACCTTTTGTTAAATCAAAAATATAAATATCACCTGCTCAACAATCTGTAACATTTATAAAATTAGTTTTAGCCTCTAAACTATTCAAGACTTTTTATAGAAATTCAACCACTTAGGCATAAGTTGTTCCTAATAGATTTTGAAAATTTTCACTAACTACATCATTTTTAATGCCTTTATGATTTGAATAAAATTACATTCTTCCAGAACAAATAGCATAGGCCTTTCATGTATCCAAAACATCTTGCCGGCCATTATCAACTTTGCCCCCAGTCCATGTCAACTAGAGTTCTTGCTTTGTTAGCTGGTGCAAAGCGGGATGCTAGAATTGGCATGTACCAGTTCTAGGAAGTTTGAGTTAGCATATCTTCTACATGCAGTGACATCATGTGGATAGCCTGAAAATGGCTCCGTTGGGAGTATTTACCCCACAAACTGGCAGAGGTTACAATGATAAACATGTACCAATACACACACTGCTGTGCTTTGCTATCCCCGACCGCTAAGCTCCCCCAAGAAAATATTCCTTGCCATTGTTCTTTTTGCCTCATATCTTCTATTTATTCTTTCTTCCTTATCTGTTAAAATGAAAATAAGAGTGGAAGATAGGCTCAAGTTGGTTGACAACATTTATAGAAAATAGAACCCAACGGAGCTTGCCCTCTGCTGGAAAGGGATCAATCCACTCGGTAGTCAACATAATCCTGTTCACATTTGGCAGCTTAAAACTGGAGGGTAAAAAGTCAGAACAGGAATATTCTGAAGGAAGTGTTTACGACCAGAACAGTACGAGGGAGGTTGTGCTGGAGAAATAAAAACCAGTGGCGACCCGGACAACAGTGGAAACTTTAAGACGAGAGGGACATCATGGAAGAAGAGGGCTTTGAAGGAAGCAGGAAGAGGCACCAAAAGCAACTATTAATTCCTTGCGCTTTAACTTTAGGGGAGACCTAAAGATCCTCCAAGAGAAACCCAGCATCCACATGCTACCACACATCAAGTTCAGTCATTTCACCAATGCCACATGCATTTCCAAGGAATTAATTTTTTCAGGTATCCCAAATACCATCTAATTTTCATCTGTTCAGGCCTTTTCCAATTTCTAAATTTCAATTTCCACCTTGTACTTAAATGCACAATTATCAAGTGTGATCGCATATCCTGCAAGACATCTTTAGAAAGTAGAACCCCACAGAGCTTGCCCTGAATCAGTCTGAAAGGTGAAAGAGAATCAGTCTCCAATCTCAACAGTTTACATAATCTTGTTCACATTCTGTTGCTTGAAATGGAAAAATAGTTTGAAATGAAAACACATCATAGGTTTATTTTTGAAGTTCAGATAGTGCAGGTGAAGGAATACTACAATGTGAGGGGTATTGTGCATTCTCAACAAACGTTTGTGATCAACATCAGCTATGATTAACAGAGACCAGGCAATCTCAGTGTTAAAAAATGATGTCTTTCATATTCCAAATATATTAAATTTAAAAAGAACATCACAGAACACATACTAAATTAAATAGGAAACATAAGAACGTGGAAATGATGATACATGAAAGCCACAGATAATATATCACCATTGTGCGAGCCAGAAAGAGACCATTTCTTCATTCCCCTTATTGTGTGACTTTGAGGATGGAACAGCATCAAACTTGGGGAACAGATTTGTTCAGTGGGGAGTCCATGAGAAATTCAGTTTATAAAATAAAGTCAGAAGACTCCTAGAGAAGCTCTTCCTGGGATATATTTCATTTTTTTTAAAATGAAGAAATGATTGTAGCTCTTACCCCTAGCAGCTTGGCAGTGAGCTAGAATGTTATTAAGATATCTGTCAAAACCAATTCAGTTATCAGGAGTGAAGCTATGGAATGTGTCCTTGGGGAACTTTCAAACCAGTGCCATTAATGTAATATTGCAAAACAGAAAACAAAACGGACAACATACAAATAAAGGGTGAAGATGAAACAACCTCGTTATCCACTGTGGAGTAAGACCTGGAAATTTCTGGCTGCATGATTCTTCAAGGCATGACTCGTGATATGTGAAACATGTAAATGATCTAGGGGGTAGGAATGTGGCCAGGAGGAGAAAAGGAATGAAAATAAAAAAAACAGAGAGACAAAAGGAGTCTGTTTCTGAGACATTAAAAACAAAACAAAACAAAAAACAAAAGAACAAAAAAAAATAACCATTTTCGCTTCCAAGTGCAAGCAACCAATATGTGAAAAAGGACTCATTCATTTCAACCATGTCTCAGTTCTCAGCACAGCCCAAAAAGCGTTGGTCTAACAATGCCATCTCCAGCCTATTGGTTCCCACTGTGGCCCAGGCTGTTCAGGGCAGGGCAGGGATCCCAAAAACATAGCAGGAGAAGTACCATGGCATTTCCGAAGGCCAAAGCCCTCCAATCACTGACAGCCCTTTAATTTATTCTCCTTGTACCGAATGGTACACATTTGGCCTCCTCTCCGTTGGCCCATCCCTCGCCGGCTCACAGCCCAGGCACCTGAGGAAAGACTTTGGCCGGGTGCTTCCTTGTATTTTCAGGTTCTCTTTCGTTCCCATTCTTTGGCCTCCAAATGAGTACAAATTGACAAAATGGAATCATTTCTGCTTGGCACAGAGCTTGGCAACCATATAACGCCAGCCAGGCCACATTTATTCTTCCCCACATTCATCGGCATGCAAAGTTCCAAGATGGAAATTTGTTTCTCCTGCAGTTTTATGACACTTCTACTGCCTGATTATCCCACTTTATGGCAATTTTCATCATTATGGGCCTGTGGCAAATGAAACAAATTGCCATAAAATGTTGGGAAAATCCTAAATCTTGGCTGTCTGGCTTGCTTGAAGGATGACACTGGGGTTGAATTCAGATGGCTTGGTTCATTTTGCTACAAACAGTCACGCCGGCCTTAATGGGGGCCACTGGCCCCCACATCAGGATGCATGGTGACTTCTAGATGAGGCAAACTAATAGAATTTTTTCCTGATGCACTAAGCAAGTCTTCAGTAAAGAAAAACACATTGATTCTGAAGTTGTTTACTACAAACTAAATAGAACCCCTATAGCTTTTCCCATGCAGCTCACATTAGAGCTAAATTAACAGCCCTCATATGTATCCATTCTACTAGTACCAGACAAAAGTGCTTATACCATTAGGAATATAAGTTCTCTTAGTCTAAATCTTCATATAGAAGATTGTCTCTCTCATTTAACTGCCTAGCTATCAAAACTCATAATATCAGGCAGAGACAAGACTTTAAAGAAAAAAAGAAATGCAGTGAACGATCATGAATAATTGCTAATTTTAATTCAGAGCTGATATGTTAACTTTAAAGGAAGGGAACAGAAGCCTAATGGTTAGACATGCAGAAAAGAAAGAAAAAGAACGAATGAATGAAAGAAATATTAAGAAAGAAAAGGAAAAGGAAAAAGAAAGCTTCATCTGTTCCTGATTAAAATGCTTCAAAGTATAGGGATAGAAGGAACATTCCTCAACTTCATAAAATCTATCTATGAAAAACCCATAGCAAATATCATCCTCGATGGGAAAAAGCTGACAGCCCTCCCTTTGAGATCAGGAACACGACAAGGATGCCCACTCTCGCCACTCTTCTTCAACATAGTATTAGAAGTCCTAGCAACAGCAATCAGACAACAAAGAGAAATAAAAGATATTCAAATTGGCAATGAAGAAGTCAAACTCTCTCTCTTCACAGATGACATGATATTTTATATGGAAAACCCAAAAGACTCCACCCCCAAACTACTACAACTCATTCAGCAATTCAGTACTGTGGCAGGATACAAAATCAATGTACAGAAATCAGTTGTTTTTTTATACACTAACAATGAAAATACGGAAAAGGAAATTAGAGAATCGATTCCATTTACTATAGCACCAAGAACCATAAGATACCTGGGAATGAACCTAACCAAAGAAGTAAAGGATCTGCACTGGAGGAACTACAGAACAGTCATGAAAGAAATTGAAGAAGACACAAAAAGATGGAAGACAATTCCATGCTCATGGATTGGAAAAATAAACATTGTTAAAATGTCTATACTGCCTAGAGCAATCTATACTTTCAACACCATTCCAATCAAAATTCCACTGGCATTTTTCTTTTTTTTTTTTTTTTTAAGACTTTATTTATTTGACGGACAGAGATCACAAGTAGGCAGAGAGAGAGAGAGAAAGAGAAGCAGGCTTCCCGCTAGCAGAGAGCCCGATACGGGGCTCGATCCCAGGACGGTGGGATCATGACCTGAGCCAAAGGCAGAGGCTTTAACCCACTAAGCCACCCAGGTGCCCCCGACTGGCATTTTTCAAAGAGCTGGAGAAAACAATCCTAAAATTTGTATGGAATCAGAAGAGACCCCAAATTGCTAAGGAAATGTTGAAAAAGAAAAACAAAACTGGTGGCATTACATTGCCTGATTTCAAGCTTTACTACAAAGCTGTGACCACCAAGACAGCATGGTACTGGCATAAAAACAGACACAGAGACCAGTGGAACAGAGTAGAGAGCCCAGATATGGACCCTCAACTCTATGGTCAAATAATCTTTGACAAAGCAGGAAAAAATATACAGTGAAAAAAAGACAGTCTCTTCAGTAAATGGTGCTGGGAAAATGGGACAGCTATATGTAGAGAAGAATGAAACTCGACCATTCTCTTACACCATACACAAAGATAAACTCAAAATGGATAAAAGACGTCAACATGAAGCAGGAATCCATTAGAATCCTAGAGGAGAACACAGGCAGTAACCTCTTCGACATTGGCCACACCAACTTCTTTCAAGATATGTCTCCAAAGGCAAAGGAAACAAAAGCGAAAATGAATTTTGGGGACTTTATCAAGATCAAAAGCTTCGGCCCAGCAAAGGAAACAGTCAACAAAGCAAAGAGGCAACCCAGGGAATGGGAGAAGATATTCACAAATGATACTACAGACAAAGGGCTGATACCTAGGATATATAAAGAATTCGTCAAACTCAACACACACAAAACAGATAATCATGTCAAAAAATGGGCAGAAAGGGCACCTGGGTGACTCACTGGGTTAAAGCCTCTGCCTTCAGCTCAGGTCATGATCTCAGGGTCCTGGGATTGAGACCCCCTTCAGGCTCTCTGCTCAGTAGGGAGCCTGCTTCACTTCCTCTCTCTCTGCTTGCCTCTCTGCCTACTTGTGATCTCTGTCTGTCAAATGAATAAAATCTTTAAAAAAAAATTGGGCAGAAGACATGAACAGACACTTTCCAAGGAAGACATACGAATGGCTAACAGACACATGAAAAAATGTTCATCATCACTAGCCATCAGGGAGATTCAAATCAAAACCACATTGAGATACCACCTTACACCAGTCAGAATGGCCAAAATCAACAAGACAGTAAAAAACAAGTGTTGAAGAGGATGTGGAGAAAGGGAAACCCTCTTAACACTGTTGGGAGGAATTCAAGTTGGTGAAGCCACTTTGGGAAACAGTGTGGAGATTCCTTAAGAAATTAAAAATAGAGCTTCCCTATTTCCAGGGCGCCTGGGTGGCTCAGTGGGTTAAGCTTCTGCCTTTGGCTCAGGTCATGATCTCAGGGTCCTGGGTTTGAGCCCCACATCAAGCCCCATATCCAGTTCTCTGCTCAGCAGGGAGCCTGCTTCCCCCTCTCTTCCTGCCTCTCTGCCTACTTGTAATCTCTCTCTCTCTCTCTCTCTCTGTCAAATAAATAAATAAATAATAAAATCTTTTTTAAAAAGTGTCTATTTCCAGACTATAAATATTTATTTGGATATTCCCATAGATTTCATATATGTTAAGATCCTTTTGGTTTCTAAAGTAGGAAGCATAGAAGAATTTCTAGAAATCCACATGGTCTTGAACCAGAGGTCCTGATTTGCAGTTTCTAAAGCATCTGCTAAGTTTATGAATCTAAATACTACATACAGATTTTGAAACATCCTTTGGCATACATTACATACGCAACCTCTTATCTGAAAGGACAATCACTGAGCTAAAATTCTTCAGTAATAACCAATTTTAAACCAATGGCTTGGCAGTTTTCAGACCCACTTGCATTTTTCAGTTTCCATCATACAGACACATGAGCAATTCCTTAAGAAACACTCGCATACTTGTATGGCCTTGATACAAGTGTTTTCATTCCTCCTCTCAAACCCAAATGTGCAGTGCAAATACAAATTCACTGATCTTTCTTATGACAATCCAAATTACTGTGATTCAAATGTCTTGATTTAAGTAAGCCTTTAAGAAATAAGATGCAAGGGGACCTGGGTGGCTCTGTTGGTTGAGCGCCGACTCTTGGTTTTCGCTCAGGTCACAGTCTCAGGGTCGTGAGATCAAGCCCCACATTGGGCTCTGAGCTCAGTGGAGAATCTGCTTGAGATTCTCCCTCACTCTCTGTCCCTCCCCCTGCTTGTGCTCAGTCACTCCCTCTCTCTATAAAAATAAGTAAATAAATTTTAAAAAAAGGCAAACTAATTAAGTTTCTTTTCCATGTTTGAGGTAACATTAGGTGACCAACCTACACAAACAATAGCCACATAATGATTAATAATTGATAATGTGATCAATAATAATTTAAAATCTGCTCTTCTTTTTGAGAACTGATCCTATAGCTTACTGTTAAATGTAGGCACTCTCTAATAGAGTTTATCTATGGGAATAATATTTTATCTACGGGAACCCTAATTAAAATTTTCAACAAATCCACTAAATTAACTAGTTATGCTAGAGCTTTCCCGTGAGTTGAGAGGAAGTACGTTGTGAGGTTAAGAATTTTTCCTTGACGACTTCAAGGCCAACATCAAATATAGTAGCCATTCAGAAATTTTATGTCAATCCTCTCTGATAAATCCCATACTCTTACCATTTCTAAAATTGTTTCTTTGATCAAACCCTGAGCGTTACACACACGGTACAGACTATCTAAGGAAAATACATACAGTTAAGGGTTTTTTGAGATTATCTTATTTAATCCTCATAGCAACTACAAAGCATATACTATTATTCCCATTAGAGATGAAGAAACTGAGCTCAACAAAACCAAGAGACCCCACCATATGCCACACTCCTAGTGAAAGATGAACCTGGAACTAAAACCCTAGGAACATGATAACAAAGCCCAAAATGTTAATAGCTATTTTGTCACCTTTGGTTATCCTCCTTAGGGCTGGTCTGTAAAGTTCAGGAGCTTATTAAGTGCTCTTTCCATCAAGGATTTAGCTCAGAAGTCATTTTTGGGCTCATAACTGAGAAAATACAATCCATCAGGGAATAAAACAGCAGGAAATTTAAAAACCACTGAGCCCAATTATATATAGAAGAAAATAATGTCAGAGAAGAGATTGTCCAAGTTAAGCAAAATCCCTTGATTAGGAGCTTCTGCCTAAACACTGTGGCCTTCTACCATGCCACACTCCAAATACAAGTAAGCTCAGGTTCACCCTCTTCAAGCAGTGATGGAGGGATCTGGGACATACCACTGAGCATCTCATGAGCCAAGATTAGGACTTTCGATTTGCTTATTTGTGTGTAACTATCTCTCTGGTGTCCTTTGGCCCAAGGTAAAATAAGTCTACTTTGTTATTCGTGTGCTATAAGTACCCTTTCTGGTGTAATTCAACTTTCTCTCAACACTTCAACTGGAAGTACTATTGGTAAAATCCTTTCCAATAATTCTGCTAATAGTTTCCAGCAAACTTAAACCTGGAGCGACATTTGAATGAATTTATCTGTAGTGGGCTTCTGCAGGAATCTATAAGTCATTCTGATTCATTCTCAGTTTCTAGAGGAAAGTATTTATTTTCTAAGATGAGACAGAATAGAAATGGCAATCATTTGTATGGGGTGAAGCACAGCTTGCTGATTAAGTTACCTTCTTTTCCTTTATTACTCCTGAAGGATTAAGCCACAGGAATTCTGGAACTTAAAGCTACAGATTTCTTCTTGGGATCTCTCCAAAATCTCAGAGAAGCACTAAATATCCCCATGGGTTTCTAATAATTTGCACCATGTTGAAGTTAGGATTTTGTCTGGAAAAATACTTTGAAAAACCAGCTGGTTAAAATCAGACCGTGCTTCATCTGCTAGTATATAAATACATGAAAATGTGTCCAAAAAAATCAATTCTCTTACATGCCCCAGTGAAAATGAATAACAAAAATACAAGTCATCATGTGAAAAGAAATGGGGGAAGTTATTAACTTGTAACCCAAATCTGTGATTTTTCAATAACGAATAATTCCTTACAACAGTGAAAGGGTTCATAAAAGTAAAAATTCTTTTGAGGTATTGAGATTGAGGACAAACCCCAAAATGTCAGAGGTCCCTGGGAAACCATGACCATTCATTTTTACCTTATAGACAATGCAACATAATTAGAATGAATTTGTGTTCCTAGGTTTGGAAGACATAGCCACCAAAACTAGCTGCTAGGCATTTCAATCTAACTGGGAATTAACCCTTATAGGGATTGAAATGGCATGTGATTTTGCTTGCCTTCACAGATAATTATTTAAAAATGTGAGTCAAGGGGCAGCTGTGTGGCTCAGTGGATTAAGCCTCTGCCTTCAGCTCAGGTCATGATCTCAGGGTCCTGGGATCAAGCCCCACATTGAGCCCCACATCTGGCTCTCTGCTCAGCAGGGAGCCTCTTTCCCCCTCCCCGTCTGCCTGCCTCTCTGCCTACTTGTGATTTCTCTCTCTGTCAAATAAATAAATAAAATCTTTATTAAAATGTGAGTCAAGAGGCTCCTAGGAGTCAATTATAAAACCTGCCTGTCCTTAGGGATTCATAATTCTGAAAGCGATTCCAACGTATGGGTTTCTCCTTACACCATCAAGCAATTTGTGAACACCAGCTGGGTATCCTACAATTCAATTCAATTCTGACACTATCTATTCAGAAACAGCATCTAACTCCACAGGTTAAGGGCTCAGTCCCACAAGACTGCCCTTGACTTCAGATGCCAATAGCAAGTCCAGGTTGTTACCTGTAATTCTGACCAAAAGGCTCTAAACCAGAGGTCCCCCAATGACTCCCTCCTTGGGTTCAACCAACCTGCTAGAGTGCCTCACAGAACTCAGGACACTAGTGTATTAAAAGGGTTTATGAAGGGGAAGCTTTGGTGGCTCAGATGGTTAAGCATCTGCCTTCGGCTCAGGTTATGATTTCAGGGTCCTGGGATCAAGTCCCATACTGGGCTCCCTGCCTAGCCAGGAGCCTGCTTCTCCCTCTCTTCCCTGTTTGTGCTCTCTCACGATCTCTGTCTCTCTCAAATAAATAAAGTATTTTTTAAAAAATAAAATAAAAAATAAAAGAGTATATGAAGGTTATGAATCAATAGGCAAATGAGGAGCTAAAGGGAGCAAGGTATGGGGAAAGGGTGTGAAGCCTCCATGCCCTCTCCAGACTTTGCCACTGTCTCCAAATATCCATGTGTTCACCTACCAGCAAGTTCTCCAAACACTATCCTTTTGGGTTTACAGAGACTTCATTATGTAAGCAAGACTGATTAAACCATTGGCCATTATTTATTTAATTCAATCTCTAGCCCCTCTTCCCTCCCCAGAGGTGACAGAAGGGTGGTCCTGAAAGTTCCAACCTTCTCCTGGTTGATTCCTCTGGAGACCAGTCCCCCTTCTTAGCTGCTTTCCGAAAGTCACCTCGTGAACATAACAAAAGAACCTTAACTGCTCTCATCACTGAGGAAATGCCAAGGGTTTTAGGAGCTCTGTGCCAGAAATGGAAACAAAGACCAAATAAATACACATTTCTTATTATAAATCACAACATCATGGGAATAGAGCATCTTCATATCAAAGTAGACCTCCACTGCTTTGGAAAACAAGAATAATATGAACTATAAAACCCAAAGCCTTACCCTGGCCCTGGCTCTGGCCCAGAGGACTTCACAGATATTGAAGTATGAACACAGGTTCCTGGGACACACAGGGACAGAAGCCTCTTTCAGAGATTCTGCCAGGGGTAGACTTTTATGGGAAGAATAGATTATATAATATCTCTTGGGTCTTGAAGTAGAAACAAGATTTAGGAAGAAGGACTAGCATTGAGAAGGGAAAGATTCCTTTCTTGTCACTAGAGAAAGACTCCCAAAATAAGCTATTTCTTTCATTATGTACCACAGGACAAGCTCTGCCAACAACATGAACAATTGTGAATAGGCCACAACGGTAACACAACATAGAATTCAGCACGTCCTAATATCCTGTGATCTTTCTCTGTGGTGTAGTCCCCACTCTAGACAAGTTTTATCAACGATCTTAGCTACTGGGAAGCCAGGAAAAGCTAAGATAATAGCAATTCAATATTGTTAAAAAATTATTTCTAATTTTAAATTTTATAGAAATTATTTTTTTAAAACCAGAAACACATCCACCAACAAGAGTTTACATATTTTAACATCTTATTCTACATGCTACAGATTTCTTTCTTCTTCCTTTACAGACACAGCTATAAATCTCAGCCATATCCTGTCTGCCTTCCTCTCCTTCTACCTCTTGAAAGGCTACTACAACCTGGAAATTGATACTTATCATTCCCATGCATTATTCTCAATATTAAGTAAATATACAGGAATTCACTATATGTAGTATGGCCTTATATATATCTTAACTTACAGAAATGGCATTCTATACTAGGATTTCTCTACCTTGGCTGTATTGACATTTTGGGTTGTGTATTAGTTTCCTATTGCTGTTGTAAAAAATTACCCAAATTTAATGGCTTAAAAGAGCACAAATGTATTCTCTCAGAGTTTCAGAGGTTCAGAGGTTTTTAAATGAGTCTTACAAGGCTAAAATCAAGAGGTCAGCAGGGCTGGGTCCTTCTGGAGGTCCTAGGAGAGAAATCACTCCCTTGCCTCTTCCAAATTCTAAAGATGTCTTCATTTCTTGACTTATATAGGCTTTTCTCCTCCTGCTTCCACTGTCGCACTGCCTTCCTCCGTTCAAACCTTCTCACTGCCCTTTTACAAAGACTACTGCAGGGGCACATGGATGGCTCAGTGGGTTAAGCCTATGCCTTCGGCTCAGGTCATGGTCTCAGGGTCCTGGGATCGAGCCCCACATCAAGCCCCGCATTGGACTCTCTGCTTAGCAGTGATCCTGCTTCCCCCTCTCTCTCTGCCTGCCTCTCTGCCTGCTTGTGATCTCTCTCTGTCAAATAAATAAATAAAATCTTTTTAAAAAAAAAAAGTCTACTGCAATTACACTTAGGGTCCAATAAGATAATCCAAGATAATCTCCCTATTTTAACAACCCTAACTTAATTGCATGTGATAATTTTCTTTTGCCACAGAACGTAACATTTATAGGGTCAGAAATTAGGATATGGACATCTTTGGGAACCATTACTGAGCCTACCACAGGCCAAATAATTATTTTGTTGAGGACCATCCTCTACCTAGTAGATGCTACCAGCACATCTCAAGTTTTGGCAATCAAAAATGCCTCCAGACATTACCAGAGGTCTCCTGGTGAACAAAATTACCTCTGTTGAGAAGAGATGGTCTACATGTGTGTTCCTCATGCATATATTTCATTCTCATTACACTTGAGAATTACGCATGTCAAAACATTAAGAACTAGTTCATTAATTTTAATTCCTCAATATTTTGTTAAGTGAATAAAATAAAATTTAAGAGTTCCCAACTTTCTTTCTATATTAAAAACAATGCTTCATAAAAATCTGAATGTGCCTTAATAAGCACATTCAGATAAATAAGAATTTATAGCAGGGCAATGATTCCCATCCTTTAACATGATCAGAATCCCCTGGAGAGATCCTTAAAATGTAGACAGACTTCTGTGTAACCCACCCAGATTCAGTAAGTCTGGAGTAGCACTTGAAATACTGAATTTTTAACAAGTTCCTGTGTGATGCTGAAGCTGTTGGTCTGGGGATCACTCTGAGAACCACTCCTTTAAGAGAAATAAATATATATAAATATAAATGGAAGTATGATTTTCCAGGTATTGTCAAATTGCTACTGTGGTTATGATTCGCAATTTCCCTCCTACCTGCAATGTCTTAATTCATGTTTCCCTACAACCTGAGCAATAATGGTGAAGACTAATTTTTGCAAAAGTGAAGGTGTGGAGCTGTATCTCATGGCCTATTATTTTATATTTCCCACATCAATAGAGTCACATATATTTCCACGAACGTATTAGCTATTTGGGGTTCCTAGTCTGTGTGTTACCTGTTCTTATTCTTTTTTCTTGTTTTTCTAATGAGATACTAGTAGAAATTCTTTTGATACTCCAGATATTAAATTTTTGTCAGTTGTATAGAAAAACACTTTTCCTGATGTTTTTATCTTTTTAATTTGTAGCTTTTTATCAAAAGACATTAATTTTAATGTAAATTTATGTTTTTTATAGCTTTTGATTTCTCACCTTAAGAATCTTACCTTGCCCTAAAGTTATAAAAATATTCCTCATAATTTCTTTAAATTTTGCTTTACGTATTTTTGGTCACTAATCCCTCTGGATTCATCTTTGTGTATGATGTGAGGTAGGGATCTATTTTAATGAATTCCATGTGAATAGGCAGTTGATTCTGCCCTATTTATTGACTAGCTGGACTCAAGGATTTATAGTATCCCCTCCGGCCATATGTACACATATGTACATGATTCTGTTTGAACTTTCTATTATATTCCATTGAATATTTTTGTGCCAACACCATACAATTTTAACTACTAAAGATTTAAAATAGGTCTTAATTTGTTAGGTTAAATATACCTTTTTTCTTGTTCAAAAATGTGATGGCTCTGGGGCACCTGGGTGGCTCAGTTAAGCGTCTGCCTTAAGCTCAGGTCATGATCCCAGGGTCCTGGGATCAAGCCCCATATTGGGCTCCCTGCTCAGCAGGGAGCCTGCTTCTTCCTCTCCAGCTATCCCCTTGCTTGTGTTTCCTTTCTCATTATCTCCATCATAAAATAAAATCTTAAAAAAAAAAAATGATGGCTCTTCCCTTTATTCTGTCAAATGAAATTTAAAATCAGCTTAAATTCTATAAAAAAATATATACAGAATTGTTACAGGTGTTACACAGAAATTACAAATAAAGGTCAGCTGCTATCATTATAATATCAGGTCATCCATCCAATAACAGGACACATCTGTCCATTTATTTAGGTCTCCTTTTATGCTCTTTAACAAAGTTTAAAAAGCTTGTCCATAAATGTCTTTGATATCTTTTGACACGTTTATTCCTAGGTCCTTAAAATACTACGCTATTCTTAATGATATTTTGCCTGCATTTTTTAATTGTTCTTTTTGTATAGAAATGCTAATGAGATTTGTACATGGATATTATATCCAGCAACCTTGCTGAATTCTCTGATTAAAGAGTTTGATTCATGTGGATTTTTCTAGATAAGCAATACTGTCTACAAATAATGATACATGTGGGGGTTTTTTCCCTTTCATTCTCATGCTTTGTGTTCTTTTCATTCTAACTAGGATCTCCAGTACTATGTTAAAGAGAACTGATGACATTGGGATCCTTGTCTTATTCTTGTCTTTGAAAATACAGCTTTTGCTATGTCACCATTAAATATAATATTTTCTACAACTTTCAAATTACTATTGGCCAGGTTCAGAAAATTTGCTAAAAGAGGTTGTCATGGGTAAATGGTGAATTTAATTAAATATATGTCTGTATTTATTGATTATAGGATTTTTCTCTTTTAATTTGTTAATGAGGTAAATTACACTGATTTTCTTTGTAAGACAGTTTTTATTTTTATCAGTTATAGGTGCATATATTTTAGAGTCAAATTACTATTCATCTGTTGTGAAACACAGCAGACTCCTTCTCTCACCATGTCTTCATCCGCAAAAGCAATGCCTTTTATGTCTTTTAACTGATCCTTTCAGTGCTTGTTTCATATTTTTAAATAAAATGCTTACACTGTTACTTTTCAGGGGTTTAATCTTCTACTAACTTCCACTGCATGACTATCTTTCACTCCCAATGCCTCCCACAGAAATATACTCTCTCCTCCCTCTACCATTCTAATAGAGTTAAATACTTATTTTACTTACGTAAATATTCTATGCTTACATTATTATAACTATACAAACATTATTCATAGCTCAATGTAGTAAGCTATGATTATTTTTCCTTTGTGGACTTTATTTTCTCAACACATACTGTCTTGCTTTTATTTGCTAAGTTTTCTACAAGTTTACAATTAACAACAAACTCTTCACCAACTGTCTAAAATTCATTTTAAGGTGATCATATATATCAGGTATTGTCTCAAATTTATCTTCCTAAAGAAGTCTCTCCCAGGTCCTCTAACCTGCTCCAATGTAGGTGGTTGCCCAGCATGCCTGATGCACAGCTATTATCTTAGAATCTCTCTAATGATGACTCCAGATATCCCCTTTGTATTTCTCCTGTGATAGATCTCCAATATCTAGGATCCTATGCCTCATTCTTCCATTTATTCCTCTTTTTATGAAATAGATCTTCTAGTAGATTCCAGAGAAAGAATGTGTGGGGATAAAAGGGTATCGCTGAATTTTTCTTCAGAATGTTGAGACACTACTCCATGGTTTTCCATCTTCTAGTGCTGATGTTGAGAAATAAAAAATCATTATGATTTCTGATACTTTGTATATGACCTTGGGTTTTTCTTTCTTCTTTCTTGGACCTTGATGATCATCAGTCTGGCTCCAGTGAGCCAAAATTTCACAATAACAGGTACTGGTGGACTCATAATATCTGAATGTTTTATTTCTTTCTTACCAATTTGGATGTCTTTTCTTTCTTTTTGTTGTCTTAACTGCTGTGGCTAGGACTTCTAGCATATGTTGAATAAAAGTGGTGAAGAGTAGACATCCTTGTCTTGTTCCTGACCTTAGAGGACAAGCTTTCAGTTTTTCCTCCATTGAGTATGATGCTCACTGTGGGTTTTTTAAATACTGCCTTTATTATGTTGAGATATGGTCCCTCTAAACCTACTTTGTTGAGGGCTTTTATTATTAATGAATATTGTCCTCTGCCAAATGCTTTTTCTGCATCTTTTGAATAATCATATGGTTTTTATCCTTTCTCTTACTGATATATCATGTTGATTCATTTGCAAATAGTGAACCACTCTTACATCTTGGGAATAAATGCCACTTGATTGTGGTGAATGGTTTTGTTTTTTTAAGATTTTATTTATTTATTTGACAGACAGAGATCACAAGTAGGCAGAGAGGCAGGCAGAGAGAGGAGGAAGCAGGCTCCATGCTGAGCAGAGAGCCTGATGTGAGGCTCGATCCCAGGACCCTGGGATCATGACCTGAGCTGAAGGCAGAGGCTTTAACCCACTGAGCCACCCAGGAGCCCTGTGAATGGTTTTCTTAATGTATTATTGGACTTGGTTTGCCAGTATTTTTTTTTTTGAGGATTTCTGCATCTATGTTCATCAGAGATACACCTGCAGTTGTCTTTTATTTTTTTAAATTTTTTTAAAATCTTATTTATTTATTTGACAGTCATAGATCACAAGCAGGCAGAGAGAGAGGAAGGGAAGCAGGCTCCCTGCTAAGAGAGAGCCGGATGTGGGGCTCGATCCCAGGACCCTGGGATCATGACCTGAGCCGAAGGCAGCGGCTTTAATCCACTGAGCCACCCAGGCACTCCTACATCTGTCTTCTAAGCCTTGCCCTCTATACAAGGAGGCTGGCAGATAAGACATCAACAGCTGTGCTGTCCAGCACAGAACTGAGGAAGGGAAGGATGGGATCTTGGTTGGGATGTTTATTCCCTTGACTTCGACCTTGTGTGGCTGCAGGAGGCAGGCTGTATTTTGAAGTCTCCATCAGGCTGTCCTCTCCTTGACTGGTAACAGCCAGTTCTTCTTTTCCTTTCAGGCTTAGAGATGCCCTACTGTTGCCTGCAGTTGTCTTTTATTGTGGTGTCTTTATCTGATTTTGATATCAAGGTGATACTGGCCTCATAGAATGAACTTGAAAGTATTCCTTCTATTTTTTTGGAATAGTTTGACAGGAATAGACATTAACGCTTCTTTAAGGGTTTTGACAGAATTTGCCTGTAAAGCCATCTGTTTGTGGACTTTTATTTGCTGGGAGTTTTTTGATTACTGACTCAATTTCCTTGCTGGTAATCATCTATTCCAATTTTCTATTTCCTCCTGCTTCAATTTTGGTAGGTTGTATGTTTCAAGGGATATATCCATTTCTTCTAGGTTGTCTAATTTGTTGACAAATAGATTTCATAATATTCTCTTACAATTGTTTGTATTTCTGTGGTGTTGGCTGCTATTTCTCCTCTTTCATTTATGATTTTGTTTATTTGGGTCCTTTTTGTTTTGTTTTGTTTTTTCTGGGTTTTTTTTTAAGATTATTTATTAATTTATTTGACAGATCACAAGTAGGCAGAGAGGCAGGCAGAGAGAGAAAGGAGAGAAGCAGGCTCCCTGCTGAGCAGAGAACCTGATGTGGGGCTCAAGCCCAGGACCCTGGGATCATGACCTGAGCCGAAGGCAGAGGCTTTAATCCACTTAGCCACCCAGGCGCCCCCCACTTTTTTTTTTAAGGAACCCGGCTAGAAGTTTATTGGTTTTGTTGAAGTTTTGAAAGAACCAGCTCCTGGTTTCACTGTTCTGTTCTATTGGGTTTTTTAGTTTCTATACCATTTATCTCTGCTCTAATAGTAATTTGCTTAGTATCCAAAATATATAAAGAACTTACAAAACTCAAGACCCCCCTAAAAATTAATAATGGGCAGAAAACATATACAGACATATCTGTAAAGACATCCAGATGGTCAACAAACACATGAAAGATGCTCAACATCACTCATCACCAAGAAAATGCAAATCAAAACTATGATGAGATATCACCTCACACCTGTTGGAATGGCTAAAATCTACAACATAAGAAACAAGTGTTGGCTAGGATGTGAAGAAAAATAAGTCCTCTTGCATTGTTGATGGGAATGCAAAATGGTGCAGCCACTGTGAAAAACAGTATAGAGATTCCACAAAACACTAAAAATAGAATTACCCACAGTTTAGTAATTGCACAAGTGGGTGTTTACCTAAAAAATACAGGGGCACCTGGATGGCTCAGTCAGTTGAGCAGCCAACTGGTGGTTTCAGCTGAGGTCATGATCTCATGGGTTGTGGCACTGAGCCCCACACCAGGCTCTGCACTCAGTGGGAAGTCTACTTGAGATTCTCTTCCTCTGCCCCTCCTACTTGTGTGCTTTATCTCTCTCTCGAGCAAATAAATCTTTAAAATAAATAAAATAAAAAATACAAAAATATTAATTCAAAGGGATACATATACCTATAAATTTTACCAGCACTTTATTTATAATAGCCACAATACGGAAGCTGCCCAAGTGTCCACTGAATGATGAATGGGTAAAGAAGATATGGTACATATATACAATGAGATATTATTGAGCCACAAAAAGAATGAAATCTTGCCACTTGGCACAACATGGATGGAGCTAGAGAGTATAATGCTAAGCAAAGTAAGTCAGCAAGAGAAAGACAAATACCTACGATCTCACTCATAGGTGGCTTTAAGAAACAAAAGGAAAGAGAAAAAGAAACAAAGAGAGAGACAAACCAAGAAAAACTCTTAACTATAAACAAACTGATGGTTACCAAAGAAAAAGAGAGAGAGAGAAACCAAGAAACAGACCCTTAACTATAGAGACCAAACTAATGGTTATCAAAGGGAGCTGATGGGGGAATAGTTAAAACAGGTGAGAGAGATTAAGGAGTGTAATTGTCACGATGAGCACTGGGTTACGTATGTAAGTGCTGAATCACTATATTGTACATATGAAACTAATATAACACTGTATGTTAACTATATCAGAATTTAGAATTGTTTTAATTGTAAAAAAATTAAAAAGGTTAAAAGGACAAAATATGTTGCCTGGCACACAGTAAGTGCTGAATAACATGAACTTTTGTATTTTAAAAAGAAAAAGAGGAGGAATGGACTCAAAAAGCAGCCCTTCCAAGAATGGAGTTTCTGTACTGCCTGAGATTAATTCTAATAATCAAGAAAAAACTGGTTGCTTCTAGATAGTGGGAATCTGGGGTATATGTCTGTAATCAAGGGGTTCTCTGAGAAGCCTTTTAATACTTCTATTCCAACAGTAAAAGTTAATGCCTTTGAGCAGCTGGCCCTTTAGAAATTAAAGTTTAGTTAACCCAGGAAAAACAATAAAGTAAAAAGTAATTATAAAGTATAGGATGTCAGGGTGGCTCAGCAGTTAAGTTTTTGACTCTTGATCTCAGCTCAGGTCTTGATCTCAGGGTTGTGAGTTCAAGTCCAATGATGGGTATGGAGCCTACTTATAACCTAACCAATTTTTCCTCCAAATCTAGTATTTTCTCAAATTCATATTTGTTAAGAGAGAGCAAGCATTAGCAGAGAGGAGGGATAACAGAGGGAGAGAAAGAATCTTAAGCAGGTCCACACTCAGCACAGAGCCCCATGTGGGACTCGATCCCACAACCCTAAGATCATGACCTAAGTCGAAATCAAGAATTGGGTACTTAACCGATTAGCCACCCAGGTGCCCCCAAATTCATTTATTAAGAGAATGGCATATATAATTCTATCCTTGTACCTCCCACCTCTCTATCCCACTCACTGTGTTAAACCCCAAGTATTTTTCTTATAGCCATCTTCTAGTTTACAATTTTCTCTTCGGTTGTATCTAATTGGGATATTTAACCTAGGCAAATGAATTTTAATTTCAAATTTCCCAATTTTTTCATTTCTAAAAGTTCATTTTTTTCTCAAATATGCATCATTTGGCTTGTTTTTTTTTTCTTATGTTTCTTGTCTTTTTCTTTAGCCATTTAAAGGATACTAATTATATAGCTTCACATTATTTTATCTCAAAATGTGGCCTGCCAAACTCTCTTTTGTCTGCTCACCCTGACTCATGATGGATAATTCTTAAGCACTTTTACAGTAAGTTCATGTGAAGTGGAAATATTTTTTCCTCCAGCCTGGATTATGGAAAAATACATTCATTTCTTGTTGCCATTCTAGAGATAAAGCAGCCTAAGGACTACTTTTAGTTAATGTATCAGTTTGGTAGGGTGAGAAAGCATAGGTTTAACCAATATGTGACACACACACACGGAGTCTAACAGGCTTCTCCTTCATCATTAACTGAATGTACTTTACTTCTGGATGTGGATAAGTGCACCCTAGAGCTCCAATTTTCACATGTTTCAATGGGTGACATTCTTTAACCAACTGCCAGAGAAAAGCCCATTCATACTCTAGCAGATAGGAAGATATATAACCAAATAAGTACAGCATAAGAAACTCAATATTGCTACGGAAATATCATTTTGAGATAGTTATTTCGTCATGATCAAAGTAGGGGCTAAGACTAGTATAAAGAAGCAAGTTCAAAGGCACAAAGGAATGCAACCTGACATTCTCTGGAAACAGAAGAGTGTACAACAGTTGGAAGACAAAAGATGTGATGTGGATGGGATGACTTATAGATAAGGGTGGACAGAACAGCAACAGTCATCTTATGAAAGCATCCTCTTAACACAGTGAAATAAATTCTCATTAGAAGATTGCACATCTTCTTTTTAACCATGTATAAATTTGTTTCATACAATACAAATATGAAATGATTACATATTAAGTGCTGCTTTCTGATTAATTAATCATTTCAAACATTAGGGCATTCATAATTAAGTTTTTATAGTAAAAATTATCATTTTCTGGTTTAATACTTGGGTTTTTTTTTTTTTTTAGGTTCTTGGGGGAAAAGGGAGAATCTGAGCAGGACTGGTCTCTTGGCCACTGCCCAAGAAAGTGGCTGAAGAGGAGAAACGGGTTGTTAGAGAGGGCTGGACATAAGCCAAGCCCAGCCCAGTCAACATGGACAGAGAGCATGAGACAAGAGGGAATAAAAACACCTGCGAAGGCATACTGCCAACTCTGCTTTTCAAAGGACAGAAGAATTGGGAAAGTCCTGTGCTTTGAGGAATGGACCCTAGACATGAACACATACTGGAGTTGTAAATTATATGAATTTGATACCTTTTCCTAAAGAAAATCCTGGGTTTTAAATACAGTAGGCATAACAGAAATAGAATAAATAAGATCTGGTGACTATGTGAGCCAATGATTTTTAAATCTGCCTGTACTATCAAAATCATCTAGAGACAGTCTGAAAAACTGTAAATGCCGGCAGCCCACCCTACACACTAGAATTCCCTCTCACCATTTTTAAGTTCCTTAAGTGATTCTTGTGTAACTCACCCAGCATAAACCAGTATACCAGCACTTGGAAAAGGCAGATAAAATATTTCTTGATTATAATTTGTATTTAGTTTATCAGTTCAGTTTATCTTAAAAATGATGTACATTGCTTTAAAAATTAACTTACAATTAATTCTTAGAATTATTCTTCTAGGGATTAAAAATGTTTATTTCATATTTTCTCAAAATTGTATATCATCTTTTAATTGTAATATTTTACATGCTAAATATAGAATTATAAATTAATAGGGGAAAGGCTGTTATACAGCAATACTTGAGAATTAGTTAGCCATTTGCAGAAAAAGTCAGTTAGACCTTTTTCTTATACTTTACTCCAAAATAAATTCCAGGATAATCAACACTGCAAATAAAGAAAATTAAATAACACATTAAATATTTTTTAAATCTCAGAATTAGAAGAGATCTTTTTAAGACAGATACAAAACCAAGAAGACCACAAAAAATAATACTGATAAATTAGGAAATCTAAAACTGATCATTTCTAAATAGTGGGCAAAAAGAAATTTTTTAAATCAAAAAGTGATATATATGTGCTTAATATTTTAAAAATTCCTAAAAATCAATAAGATAAAGACAACTCAATAGAAAAATAGGAAAAATGTGACCAATAGTTCCCACAAAAAAGGAAATAAAAATGTCCATTAAAAGTATGATATACTAGTGGCGCATGGCTGGCTCAATAGGAGAGCAAGTGACTCTTGACCTGTGTCATGACTTTGAGCCCCACATGGTGTGCAGAGATAACCTAATTTTAAAAAACTTAAAAAAAATAGTATGACATGCTAAACTTCATTCATTATAAGTGTGCATGAAAACTTGTACACATAATCACATAAATGCGCATAAAAAGATCTAATCTTTACTCTCTCAAAACTGATAGATCAGTTTGATAATACAAAGTTTCACTAGAGTGTGAGGAAAATGAACCCTTCACACATTCCTTATAAGATGGCACAGACTCTGTGGAGTATAATTTAGCAATATCTTCCAGAATTTTTAAAATACATATTGAGACCCAGAGATTCCACAATTTTACAAAAATTAGAATACAGCTACAGTCACGAGTATGCAAAATAACATAGATATTAGAATATTCACTGTAGCATTAACAAAATTTAGAAATAACCCAAATACCCACAAAGAGGGAATCTGATAACACCATGTTGCCATTAAAAAGAATGAGGCAGCCTCATAATCAGATATAGAAAAATATACCAATCATGCAAAAAAATTCTATATACATACTTTTTACTGTAAATCCTTCGTATCTTTTGAATTTTGTGTTGTATGAATATATTACTTATTCAAAAATTTATAGATGCAATTTTATGGCATTTCTGTCAAATATATAAGCAGTTTGATGGCAAATGGAAAGCAATACTATGAAAATTACAATAATGGCATTATGATTATCGGATCATAGGTTTTTTAATTTTTTTTCAAAGATTTTATTTATTTGAGAGAGAGAGAGACTACGAGAGAGAGGGTCGAGGAGCAGAGAGAGAGGGAGAAGGAGATGTCCCACTGGATGGGAATCCTGATGCGGAGCTGGATCCCAGGACCCCAGTATTGTGACCTGAGCCAAAGGCAGATGCTTAACCAACTGAGACACCCAGGAGCCCCTATAGGTTTTTATTTTTTTTTAATGCCTTTAATTGGGATGCCTGGGTGGCTCAGTTGGTTAAGACGCTGCCTTCGGCTCAGGTCATGATCCCAAGGTCCTGGGATCGAGTCCCACATCGGGCTCCTTGCTCAGCGGGGAGCCTGCTTCTTTCTCTGCCTCTGCCTGCCTCTCTGCCTGCTTGTGCTCTCCCTCTCTCTCTCTCTCTGACAAATAAATAAAATCTTTTAAAAATAAATAAATAAATAAATAAAATGCCTTTAATTTTTCATATAGTTACAAAAAATATATAGAAGGAATGACAATAAACTTCTTTAAAAAGTATTCCTGTTCATTGTAGAGATTGTAAAATCCAGAAGAAAAAAAATATGAATGACAGTTCCCTAACCCCCACCAAATAACCACTATTATTTCTCTTTTTTTTACCACTATTATTTCTGTATGCACTTATAAGCTTATGAATATGTGCATAATATGTGAAAATTATTATATATACAAATATATGTGTATTTTAGAACAGATGACTGTAGTATATTCTTTACTGGTTTTTACACTTATTATGAGGAATATAAATGATAATAGCTCCATAAAATAAAATATAATACAGCAACTAAAATGAGGGTTCTAAATTTCATGCATTTTCTCTTTACATATGTTTATTTTGGAGGTTTAATTAGCCTGACATTAAAAAATACATACTCAAAAAAAAAAAAATACATACTCTAGGGGCACCTGGGTGGCACAGTTGGTTAGGCATCTGACTCTTGGTTTCAGTTCAGGTCGTGATCTCAAGGTCGTGAGATCGAGCCCCACATCCCATGTCAGACACTACACTCTAAACAGAATCTGCTTGGGACTCTCTCTCCCTCTCGCTCTGCTCCTCTCCATTCTCTCTCCCTTTCTCTCTCTCCCCCCACCCTCTCTCTCTAAAACAAATAAATCTTTTTTTTTTAAAAAGATACTTACTCCAAAGTTTTAAAGAATACTCTTGACCAACACTACATTTGAAGTCCCTAGCTCTAGCAGAATCTAGAATATATTCTTCAACAAATAATAAACTTAAATATACTACTAAACTACTCCACTTCTAATAATTCAGTCTTTGTCCTAACCACCTAGTAAAAGTAATCTTACAAACAAATGCTATTAGAAATTAAGGGCTATCAGCAGGATAACAATTAACTTAGAAACCCTGCAATATCGTCTTCCCATTTTAGTGTCACATTTTGGGTAGAGGATTAAGACAATGTTTTTTAAGGCTTTACAATGGTATGGAAAAAGAATCAATTATACCAAAATGAATTAATATTGAGAATTATTTTTGTGTTGGCCAAAAAATACAAATCAAGAAGGGAGAAATAAATATACCAAGTAATTTATAATTCCATTATAACTTCCAAAGAAGGCATGGCCTCAACATATGAATTCCACTTTTACATACTGAATTAGAGATTCAGTATATTTTCCTAGGAATCAAGTTTGTATTAACTTGATAAAGAATATATGTATGTTCTTTCCATCTTAAAAACCTGGTGACAAATTGAGTTGCAAAATGTGATCATGGAAAACAATTCTGTATATAGAATTTATAGACTACAGGTCTTGAATTGTAAAGCTTTTTAAAAGTCTCCAATGTTGTTTATTCTTAATTTCAGACGTTCTTCATGTATGCCATTTTCCTTTGAGCTTTGTGCCCTTAGATACCTGAAATCAGACATTAAACTCATTTCTAGTAAGTTTTCCCAGTTACACTCCTTCCACCCCCTACATCCCATTTGCCAGTGTCATTTCTGCCTCTCTGCACTAAAAAATACTCAAGGTTAGGGATTATATCTCATAAGGTTTTTACATCTTCCCATAGTACCTACTTCATTGATCCACACACAGTAAGCACTTACTGAATGTATTTAGTGATTGTTTCAAGGATCCTACAAATGCTTGAGTTTACAATACACATGTGAATTACTAAATGACAGAATTTAATAGCTCCTTCCTCTTTGCAGGGAGATCAAAATGGGTGTTCAAAAAGCCAGCTAAAGTGTTCCATCTCCTTTATCATAATTCCTTTTAACCACTATGTTCCACTACTAAAATTATTTGATTTTTGCCAAGATCTTATTTGGAGAAGCTGTTCAATTCAATCCCATTTCATCAAACCACATTGTCCTCTTCCAACATGCTTTTTTTTCCCTCTTACACCAAACTGCGTTGTTCAGGATAAGCTGAGTTGTCTGTAAATCTCAGCAGTTTAATGCAACAAATGTTTATTTCTCACTCATGGTATGTTGGGGATAGAGGTCTGTTCCACAGGGTTGCTCAGGGGTCTAGACAAATGGAGGTTCCTCTATCTCAAGGCCAGGTGGGGGAAAAAAGAGTCAGAGGGCTTCATGCTACATGAAGACAAAGGGACTAAAAGGACAGAGAAATGAGGGGCATATGGATAGTCAGCAAGCAGTGATGGTCTCTGTCTGGCATAGTCACTAGAGAATCTTGGCTACAGTGTGTGCCATTTCCCTTTGCAATTACTCCCAAATTTCCTAAATTAAAAAAAAAAATCCAAATGATTAGTTCATGTTATTCAACTCTCAATTGTCAGTTAAGCAAACTTTCACCCATAAACAACTATTTCAAGGTTTTCCTCTTTATTCTTCATGTCTTGCCTAGACAATGAACTTGCCTAGTTCATTCTTCCTTTTCCTTTCACAAACATGGTCTTATTGCTCCAATGGTCCTTATCTATCAGGACCTTTTTAAACTATCACAATCATACTCAGAAAAGAAACCTTCCTGGGACACCTGGGTGGCTCAGTCATTTAAGCATCTGCTTTGAGCTCAGGTCATGATCCTAGGGGTCCTGGGATCAAGTGTCACATCAGGTTCCCTGCTCAGTGGGAAACCTGCTTCTCCTTCCGCCTGCCACTTCTCCCTACTTGTTCTCTCTCTGTCTCTTACAAATAAATAAAATCTTTTAAAAAAAGAAAAGAAACGATCCTTACCCTTTGCTTTTCCTCTTCCTGTTAGGATGTTGTCCTTAGTGGGTTCTACCTCACCTTCTCCCTGATCTCCTTTTCTTTTATTCTGATAGGATGTGATGCTGCATGGACTCCCTTAACTTTGCTAGTCATCTCCCTCTGTCCTTGTGACACATTGGTTCTTAGTTGTAGCTACATGTCAGAATCCCCTGGAAAGCTTTTAAAAATGACTGATGCTCCAAGTTCTAGGGGCCCAGGAGGAGCTCAGATGTTTGTTATATGATGTAGTCTTAGGAAAGACTTCCCAAGTGAAGTGCCACTAAAAACAGATCTTGATGATGAGCAAGAGTTGACCAAGTAAAGAGTGAGTATCCCAGTTAAGATCAGATGAGCTCCCCACAAACAGGGCACAGGGTCAAGTCTGTGTGTTAAAAAATGATCCCTCTGGGGCCTACATGAGGCACAGACTGGAAGAGGAAAGACTTGAGGCCTGAAGAGCAGAAGGCATTGATAGGAGGGTCTTAGCAAAAGGTGAGCACAATCTTCTGTTGCCATATTTATTCAACACTTCTTGATTATTCACGCACTCGCATATACACAGAATGTTATTAGCCATAAATGTGTTCAACTTTAAGCAGCAAAATCACCTTTTTATGGGTTAAGCAAAAATTTAGTTTTACTATACAAAAAAATTTTTTTATAATACCTGAAGTCCCCCTAAATCAACTGAATTGGCATCTCTGGGGGTAAGGCTGGCCACAGCAATCGTCTATTCCCCAATGTATATTTGTTTTCTTTTCTTCCTTTTCTCATTCCCCCACTTTGAAGCATACTACCTCCTGGGATCTCCTCCCAAATAATCTGGACCCAAATCTTCTAGTGTCTGCTTTCAAAAATGAGGAAAATGATAGTACCCAACACATACAATTGTTGAAAGGATCAGTGACTTAATATATGTGAAGCAAGTGTTATTTACACATGCCCTTCCCTCTTCCTCATACAACCTAGTCCATACTTCAACAGGATTAGCTCCTTCTCCCACTTTTCATCTTAGCTGAAATGTCACCTCCTCAAAGAACACTTTACATTACCTTCAGGTGTTCTCTGTGGGTCTCTCTTATACTTTTTGGTTTTGCTGCTGCTGCTGTTGTTGTTGTGTTGTTGTTTCGCTTTCTAAGTACTCAAAATAATTATAATGTTTACTTTAAAAAAAAAAAGGAATGAAAGCCCCCAAAGGACAGGTACTCTAACTTGTTCCCCACAATTTACTGGTGTAGCACAATGTCTGACATATCACGGAGGTCTAATGCGTATTTATTAAATGGATGCCTCTGGTCCAATAACATGCCCTTAAAAGATGTTGAAAACATACTATATCGCCTTTTTAAAATTCTAAGTAAAGAATAAATCTGAGGGTGCCTGGGTGGCTCAGTGGGTTAAGCCGCTGCCTTCGGCTCAGGTCATGATCTCAGGGTCCTGGGATCGAGTCCTGCATCGGGCTCTCTGCTCAGCAGGGAGCCTGTTTCCCTCTCTCTGCCTGCCTCTCTGCCTACTTGTGATCTCTGTAAAATAAATAAATAAAATCTTTAAAAATATATAAAATAAAATAAAATTCTTGAGCTCTAGACAAAAGTGTGTTTCTGGAAACCAGGAATGAATAGTATTTCCTTCTACACAATGTATCCTCTCATAGACTTTGTCAGTTAGGGAAGAATGAGGTAATCGTCCCGAGGTGATTTACAAGATGCAAATCTACCAAGACACTCAACAACTTTTAATGCCTGGATGGTGATTGCTAACTGGGAAGAAATTCACTATAATTAATGCCACAACTAAATATTAGATGTTAAAAAAAATGAGAGGCAGCTTAACACTGTTTCTCTGAATCAATGTATTCCCAAATATGAAATATGCATGTGAGTGTGCACAAATGCAGAACCATTATGTACATATGATTTTAGAGGGTTTTTTCAGATTTTAACAGATCTGTAATAAAAATATCTTAAATAGTGCATATTCTTAAAATGGTGACATTTCTCCCCCAAAAGCAATTTTTAAAGCAAGATTAGTTTTGGGGGTGTGGGGGAGTGGTACTTAGCATTTAAATAGTAATATGTGTCTTAGTTGGCTAGAACTACCATAACAAAATACCACAGACTGGATGACTTAAATAGAAATGTATTTTTTCACAGTTCTGTAGGCTAGCAGTCTAAGATCAAGGTGCTAACAGGTCTAATTTCTACTGGGGCCTCTCTCGTTGGCTTGCAGATGGCAGACTTCTTGCTGTGTTCTTGTGTGGCCTCTATTCTGTTTATATGTGGATAGAATTCTAGATCAGACAGAATTTTTCTGGGAGGGTTTATCTTGCAGAATAATTTTCAACCGTTTCTCTAAGCCACTTGAACCCCACTTCCTTCTTGATAGAATTTCGATGATGTTTAGAAGCTTGTCATGAATAGTTTGTCTGGATGTCACCAAAGCATTTTAGAAGGACTCCATGATGGTGACTCTGTGGTGGATGAGAACACTCAGACACTCATCTTCACTGACAGTGTCGAGTTCCAGCCACATCTCTAGCTGACTGCTACAGAGTTCTCTCCTGGGAGCTCTCATTTTTGAAACTTGGTATCACAGATTTGGATAAAGTTGCAAAACACAATTATAAAATTTTCAATAGCAAAACACTGAGAGAGAGAAATGATATGCTAAATAAAAGGTTCAATATCTAAAGAGATCTTGACAGGATAAAATGTTTGAACAAAGCCCACACAATTCAATAAAATGAAAGGTTTGGTACTTTATAAAGGCAACTGTAAGGACAGAGTTGAGTAAACTCAACTTAGCAGGGGGAAAAAAAATGTGTTAAAATTGGGAATCATGGAAACAAAGACATACCAAAAGTAGGGCTCTATACTGACGCCCTTGGATGAGAAACGGTACAAGGTATGAACTTGCTGGAGCTCAGATCAAAACTGCTGATGATTTATTTCCCTCCTCTACACCCCACTCCCAGCTCCTTGACTTCTGGTAAAGGGAAACATCAGTAATCCCTGTTGTTTCTATTTACAACAAACTAACACCAAGATTGAAGAATCAGCCTATCCCTCACCCTGTATTCCAGAGTGAACTCGAGGTACCTCAGCCCGAGCACGGTATACTGTCACACACTCAGACTTGGTAGAGACTATGGATACTCAGGTCTTTCCCATATGTTCCAAGTTACTACTTCCTACTTCCCTGTCTGAATGCCAAGCCCCATTCAAACCTGACTGCTTGCGACTGCTCACACTTCTTGTGGTCTCTCCCACTTCTAGGTCTTTGCTCAGGCTGATTTTTCTCTCCCTGGAATACACTCCTCCCAGCTTCTCTGAAATCCTACCTTCCTTTAGTGGTTCACTGCAGATACAGCCCTTGATGCAAATTCACAGTCTCTCCAGATTTCTCCTCTTAAAATTCCAAGTAGCCTCTTTTCTTTTTCATTTGTGAACATTTACAGCAATTAGACATGTTCTTTATGACATTCGTCATCTTTCTTGTGAGGGAAGGTTTTCTCAACAGGGAGGCCCAGTATCTCCCCCGTTGCTTTTCTGCCTCGCTCGGCAGTCACATCCCCCCCTTACTCTGCTCCCTTCGCAAAAGAGTGGCAAACTATGGCTCATCCATCAAGGCCTGAAATCCCTGGTTTTCTCTTCTGTGAAGCTTTGTGCATCCCAAGCAAGGATGCTCATCATTCCTTTGCAGCCCATCTTTACTGGGCACATACTGCTCTTAGACGTGTTTATAATGCTGCAAATGCCATATCCCCTCAGGTATGAAGCCATGTTTGTAAAAGTCCCAACGGCTTATTAATAGGATATAAAATCAAAGTGATAAACACTTTAAAATATGCACCTTATAATTAAAAGAATGCACTAGTTATTAACATATATGCCTTACCCTACAGACAGGCAGGTCCTCAGCTGGTGGCAGGAATCATGTCTCATTCATCTTATTATCATTGGCTAGTATATCGCATTGGCTCAAGAAATATTTGCTGAGTGAATGAATGAATTGAACAAATAAGGTTTAGCTGGCCATAAATTTAACAAAGTTCAACACTCTGGTCTGGTTGCTGTGAAATTTAACTTAATATAAGACTGCATCACATTAGGATGTTCCGATGACAGAGAGCAAGAGTCACAGATTCAATCACATTTGGAACATGGTGTTCAATATTTTAATTGTGTTAAATATCTTAAAGGGAGATGCTGCCCATCCAGGAAGACCAGGAGGGTGATAAGCCCAGAAACACATAAGGCAGGACTGAAAGAATTGGGTAGATAGAGCCTGCCAAAGAGAGGCAAGTGTAAAACACGACAGCCATCTTCACACATCTAAAGGCCTCTCTTTGTAGGTGTAAAAGGGCCTGATGTGTGGAGCTTTAAGAGAAGCAAAGACCAGTATGATGACACTTGCAGAAATTGATTTGATTCTTCATACAAAATGCCATTACAATCCACTGCTATGAAGCAATGGAACAGGTTGTCTTGTGACACAGCGAGAATTCCACCTCAGGAGATCAAAGCAGAAACCTAATGACTAAGTGTTATTCAGCCCTAGAGACAACGGTGGACTAGGTATGCCATTGGGCTTCCTACAATTTCTAAGTTTTCTGACTTTATCAATGTTGACTCTTTTTCCAGAGAGGACAACCATATCTACAGACACAACTGAAAAATGACAAGTAGTCTGGGGGATGATCTGTAAGTTTCCAGCACCAGCTCTAATACAGATTGTCAATGAAAATGCATCTCCCCATCCATCCATCCATTCATTTATCTAACTAAGATTTAATGGGTACCTGCTGAGTGCCAGCCACTGCCCTAAGTCCTAGAGACACAGCGGCAACACAGCTAGTATTCGGGAACTTACTGTCTAGTGTGGACATTAATAAGCACACATAAATACAAATTACAGCCCATGGTAAATGCTATGAAGAAAGGAATGGGCTAGAAGAGCCAGCTGAGCTAGTTGGAGGACTGAGAAAAGGTTCAGGAAAGGCTGCCTTGATACAAGTCATTTAACTTCTCCATTCATCCACAGTTATTGGACTGAAACTGGGCAGATGTCTGTCTCACCAAGACTGTGAGGAGTTTGGAGTTTGTAATCTGGGGTAATCCTCTCTTTCCTAGGGCAAGGTCCCCTGACCTCTTGAAACCAAACTGGGAAGCACAAAAGCCCCTAGGTCATGGGGCTGGGAGGTTGTGCTTCTGAGCCCAGGGTCTGCCACAGAGTAAATTCCCAGCAGCCGACAACCAGTGTTATTAAAATAAATAGGAAACATCCTGAGTGCTTCGAAAGAAAGCTTTCACATACATTCCAGATCTTTTTTTTTCACTCTTCCAATTAGGCCAGCCTTCTAAAATCCCTGGGCTATTTGGTGAGATGGGACAGTGAGATCACCAGAGGGTGCGGGGGTACTTCATCTCACGTCAGGGCATCAACACTTCTGTCTCCAGTCTGCATTTCCTGCCTTACAGGTAGCCTTCCGCTATAGGATGAAAAACACCCTGCCTTCTTCTGTTCCTGTTCAATACCTTCTTTCTTCTCTTTAAAAATCAGAGAGGGTGAGAAAGGACACTTCTGGAGAAACTGGACCATCTCTGCCTCGGCCAGCGCAGCCACCAAATGAAAGTACACAGCAGCAGCTCCCTGGTGTTCCAGGAGGAGACCAGCCCTGTATGAATAAATAATCCACATTTCAAGCAGGATTATGGATATAAATGAAAGACGAAAAGCACATCAGGGTACCAATTCGTCACACATCTCCACACAAAAGCACAGTCTTGTTTTTCTCCTCATCCCCAGTTTACCCCATTTCCCACTGCACTTTGTGGCCAAACATGCACAACGCTGAAAAAACATAAAAGAGAAAGTGGGTCAGAGAGCGAGAGCTGCCAGACTGACAGGCGATTTGAGTGGGTCTGGGAGCGCCAGCCATTGCCTCCTTTCCTGTCAGCACTATGGAGCCCCCCCGAACCTTCAGGATCAGATGATCGCCACCCGGAGCCTGACTATCACCTCAGCAAGTGGTGTCACAGAGCACCCAGCCACAGCCTCACTGAAACCCGTCCCTGCACGGGCTCTCCTGTTATCTCCCACTTGTCTTGATAGCTAATACAGCTCCACAGTCGCTCTATGCCATTAGGTCAGAGCAATGAAAACGAATGCCATTTTCTTGATGGCTTATGCAGAATTGCTGTAATTTGAAGCAAGCCTCCCAGGTCCTGCTTCTTCCCCCTGTCTCTTTCCCCCATCCCATCGCCCCCCCTTCCCTGGCTGCTCCTGTACCCCCATCCCCTCCCACCCCCTGTCTCTTTCTTCTCCCTTTTCATACTGAATATATTGGGGCCCTGGCGGGCTGCCATTCTAACTGCACATTAGAAATGGTAGAGTTTTCCTCTATCTGATTCTATAAAATGAGTTCACCAGAAGGTGCAGACCCAGCACATTCGTGGTTTTTCCTATAAATTACTTTAACACTGTGTCCAATCATATATATAATTTCAGATTTTCAATTTCAACTCACTGCTGTGTCAGCACAGACTCCACTGATATGTCTAACGTATTTAGCTTAAAATGAAACGGATGGCATTTCATTACCAGGAAGATAATATTTTTGAATGTTTCCTGCATGGCGGGATCCATCATTATTCTGCCATTTTATGTTCAGTGTGTGTAATAGCTTTTTAATGCTTTGACATATTTTATTTATATATGTAATATTTTTCTAATACCACAGGACAGTTTAACTCATTGGACACATTAGAAAATCTTAATTGAATGCTTTTAAATATTAGCAGGGTGGGAGGAGGCTGAACAAATGGCCAATATTTTTATTTAAAATTTTGTCAGAAGTAACAAAAAAGACACAAAAATTGTTCAGCCAGCCTTGTTCTTTTCCTTTATCTATTCTCCCCAACCTTCTCCCTACCCCCAACCCCCACTCAGTAGTCTCCCCATAAATATACACACTTTGGAGAGGAAATATAAAGATAAAGAAAGATCCCCCCATCCCCCGAGACTTAGGAGCTGTCAGGGTGAGAGCAAGGAACACGAGAAATATTGAGCAAGCTCCGGTGTGAATGACAGGAGCACTCTCATTGGCGGAAGCTTCTGACAGTGCTGAAATCTTTAATACCAGGTTCCCGGCTCTTTGACCAAAGTCACGGAATGTTTAAAAGGAGACTTTTTCTCAAAAGCTGCCTTTGCAAAGAAAATGCAAAGGAAAGTGTTTCGCTTTAAAAACTTGCAGGTAGCTGACTTTGCTGAAGGCATTTCAAATTAACAGGTAAGAGCCAGAGAGAGCACTTTCTTCTGGTTCTTTCCCCACATCTATCAAAGCAGCACCTGACTCCTCCAAAGGAAAGATCTGGGAGTCAGTGTGGGAAAGGTGCTTCGCCTTCCTCTCTGCCAGTCAAAGCAGCTCAGTAAGTGGCCTGCTGGTACTGAGAGCCAAGTAAGGGAAGGATGTGAGAATTAACGTTTTCTTTGTAGGGGGAGCTCTGCCTTCCCAATATGTACGTATGCATATGGGTTTCCCCCAGCTTTACTGAGGCAAAACTGACAAATAAAACTGTGTATCTTTGCCATCCGTGAAAGTGTACAACATTGCCTTCGCTGTGATCAAAGTGTAACCCCTATTCTCTAACTGCTGCTCTCCTAGGGAAGAGCAACTGGACATGAATTCTAATACTAGGCCACCTCGGATCACCTAGAGGACCGTGAGCCAGTTACTGCAGTCCTCTGAGCCCTAGAGCATTTATCTGGACAACAGAGCTACTAGTTTCTGCCCCGGAGGTTGCTACAAGAATAAGACACGGCGCGTGGAGGCACCTAACACAATCTGTGGCTTATGTAGTAGACACGCAATGACAATCATTTTTCTTATAATTAACAACTTGTTTTGTTGTTAAAAGTCAGCCCATCTTTTTCCTTCTCTCTCCTTCCAATTCTCCTGTCTACAACAGGAGACTCCAATCTGCATGCTGATAAAACAGCCTCCTTCCTATAAATAAAAGTTGGCACAAAAGCACAAACAATTACAGTATTTCATTTATTCCAACAAAGCTCCCTTTGGAATGAAACTCTCCAAGTTTTGCCTGAGGATATTTTAAAGAGGTTTTCCTGGCTTTCTAGTTGTTATTTTTCCCCCTGTGTTTGTTTACCTCCTTTTTCTTAAAAGAGTAGAAAATTATAGCACAAAACTCCTAGAACAGAACTTGCCACTAACAATTCCTTGGATCAATGTACATAATTTAAAGGTCCTGTAATTTTTCTAGCTCTCAAAGAGTTGGTAAAATTAACTACAATGGCAATTATAAAATACATAATTGTATCAAATCAACATGGACCTCTTTTTCTCTTTTTTGAGAGAGAGAAAGAGAGAGAGAGAGAGAGAGAGAAAGAGAGAGAGAGAGAAGGCATGTAAGTAGAGAATCCCAGGTAGGCTCCACACCAACTGACGAGCCTCAGGACCCTGAGATCATGAACTGAGCCAAAATCAAGAGTCAGAAGCTTAACCGAGTGAACTACCCAGGTGCCCCTAACATGTAGCTCTTAAATTTACACAGGGTCATATGTCAAATATATTTCAGTTAAAAAGATGTGGGAAAACAATACTCTAGGAAAGGGGTGAGAAATTTTCTGTGAAGATAAGTATTTTTGGCTTTGTTGGCTCAATTCTGCCATTGTGTAAAAACGTATGTATAAAATACAGGAATAAGGAAATCCACCGTATTCCAATAAAACTTTAGTCACAAAAATGGGCAGTTGGGTGGCAAGCCTCAGTTTGCAGACTGACCTCTGATCCAGGACATTAATATACCTAATTTTGCATTTCTCAAAGACTAAAAGTCCCAAGGTATAAAATCACAAAATCAAGTGCAGAAAAAAGAAAATGTCAAAAGTCTAATTTAAGTTGGGCAAGGGATTTTAAGTCTCCTGTTACTATATTCCGTATCATCTGTTATTCTTATATCTGTTCTGATATTCATGATTTTACAGAAATTTGCTAAGAGGAAGTTTCAGTTTTTCACCCCAAGCCGCTATGATACACAGCTCAAATTTATCCTAATTTACTGATGACAAGTTGGACAATTTTGTTCAAGACAAAAAAATTCATTCAACAAACTCCACTGAACAATCAGTATGTGCTAGACACTAGCAAAAAGCAGGGAATAAATAAATAAAATCCACCTCTACACATTTAATGTTTTAGTGGAAGGAAACAGTACATCCTTCAACTGTCAATAAAAAGACAAACTGATTTACATCAGCGAGTACTAATGACAATCCAAAAAGTTGGTGTGAAAGAAAGGAATGGATTTAGGGACATGAATGAGTCCTGAGAGTCTAACTTCCTTCAGGAGGGGTATGAAAGTGACTATGTTCAGCCCTCTGAAAAGCTAGAAATAACAATGCAAAAGTCATGAGCAAAAATAAAAGAGCTTAACAAGGAGAAAGAAAAGCAAGGAAGCCAGCGTGGTTGGAATACAGGAAATGATGGTCACGTGGGCAGTTATATTTTGTTCTCATCAACAGAAAAGTGTTTGCACTGATTAATTCCCAGTTATAATATCTGTTGACCACTCTGAAGAAATCATCTTGAAGTGACTCTATGAGCCTACTAGAAAACAAAAATCAGAAATTCCTAACTACTTTGCTACAGGCCTCCTTCATGAACCCCATTTCTAAATTCCTGCAGTTCTAAAAAGAGGTAGAAAAATTTAGGTAGTCATGAGCAGATCAGCATTGCCTTATTTTGCACTTCTCTTTCAGGAACCAAAGCAGAAGCTATTTGATAATACTCCTCTTCAAAGTTACATGGCACTTTTCATCTAAGAATATCAGAGCACTCTGTCGCAATTAAATTATTAATCCTCATGACAACCCCATCAAGAAAGTATCTGCTTTATTATCAGTAAGAACACTTGGCATTTACATGCTCATCTTGAGGATGCTACTCAATCACACGCAGTTAATTAATGCACACAACACATTCAGAAGGCAGGTCACCATTCTCGTCCCCACTTACAGATAAAAAAAAAAAAAAACACAACAACCCACCTCTGTTCCCAAATGATGAGGTATTTCTAGCCAATTTCTCCAAATGAGAGGAGTATCAGAAATTGCTTGATGCCTTGATCTTAGTTAAAAATCAATCACTTTTCCACATCTCACACACACACACACACACACAGAGCTCCACCAAAGCTCTGCAAAGCTAGCAGCACCCTGCCCCTTATGCACTGCTCCACCATGGTCCTGCCAAAGCCAGCCCATACTTAGAGCCCATACACAGGACACCCCTCGAGCACCTGTCTCTGGTGGCCAAAGGGGATTGTGTTTCTGGGCTCCATATGTCTGAAACAATTGAAGAAACAGTTCTTGGCAGCCTACCATCTCCAGAGCACTGCATAGAGAGCAGAATAAAACACACCCCTAGCCTTCCGTGAATAAGGCCTATCTACTTAAACTGGAGCTTTAGCCAAAAGGGCAGGCTTCAAGTCTACCATACATCTGAAGGTGACTAAAGTGCTCTTGGGAAACACAGTCTGGGGACACTACCTCTGAGCCCTGACCTGGCCTTGCTACAGCTCACCAATACCCCCCAAAAAGAGCCCACATGGCCATCTAAAGCCGCCAGTTTTGCATCTCTCACGACGGGAACATTTCTTGATCACGTGGTCTGGAGGCCAGCAGGGCACACAACTGCAGTCCTACAGGACTGATACATTTGCATACCTTAAAAGCTACTGCCTGATGGTCTAGTTTCCAACTAGCCTGAAAATAATTTCAGTGTTAAATGAAATCCCTCTTTCTGGAATACTCACAAATCTCGACATATCCTCAATAACTAAGACCTACAAAAAAAAAAAAATCAACTTGCTTAGACAATCACAGAGGTTCAAGAGACAATCAAGAGCCAGGGCAAGGTTAAATAATAAGGTTCATCTCTTACACAATGCCTGCAAGACTGGGAGAGATACAGCTGTCTCACCTAATATATGGAATGGATAGAAACAAACACAAAGAGAAAAGTAAAATGAGGAGAAAGGAGTAAGTTCCAAGCAAAAGAATGAGATAGAACCCCAGAAAAAAACTTAATGAAATGGTGATAATTTATAATATGAATTATGATAAAAAGTTAAAAGTTACAGTCTTAAAGATGCTCACTGAACTTGGGGAAAAAAATAGATGTACACACCAGAAACCTCAACAAAGAGATAGAAAACATAAGAAAGTACAAAAAAAAAAAAACAAAAAAACCACAGAACTGAATAATAAAAAACTGAACCAAAAGATACACCAGAGGGGTTCAGTACCAGACTAGATGAAGCAGAGGAAAGAATCAGTAACCTTGAAGACAACATTATGGAACAAACCAAACAGAGCACAAAAAGAAAAACTAATTTTTAAAAATGAACATAGCTTAAGGGGCCAATGGGACAACATCAAAAGAAATAAAATTTGCATTATAGGGCTCCCAGAAGAAGAAAAAAGAGAGAGAAAAGTAGAAAACTTATTTTAAGAAGTTGACAGTTGAAAACTTCCCTAACCTGGGTTAGGAGACAAACACCCATATCCAGGAAGCACAGAGACTTCCAAAGAAGATGAACCCAAAAAGACCCATACTAAGACACATAATAATTAAAATATCAAAAGTTAAAGATAAAGAGAGAATCTTAAAATATCCTAAGTTAAAGATAAGGCAAAGAAAAACAAACTGTTACATACAAGGGAAATCCTATAAGACTATCAGGAGATTTCTCAGCAGAAACTTTGCAGGCCAAAGGGGCGTGCTTTGATATAGTCAAAGCACTGAAAGGAAAAAACTTCCAAAAAGAATACTCAACCCAGCAAGGTTATCATTCAGAACTGAAGATGTTTTTCATACAAGCAAAAGCTAAATGAGATCATCAATCATAAACCAGCATTCTAGAAAGCATTAAAGGAATTTAAGATGAAAAGTGTAAGAATTAGTAACAAGAAAAAGTGTGGAAGTAAAAATCTCACTGGTAAAGGTAAATATATGATTAATTATAAAGTTTACGAAATTTATAAAACAAAAGTAGTATAATTATATATAACTATAATAATGTTATGGGATACACAAAATAAGATGATGTAAAATATGGTATCAAAAACATAAAAGGTGGAGGGTAGGATGTAAAAATGTAGAGTTTTAGAATGTTTCCAAACTTATTATCAACTTAAAATATATTGTTACATAGAGAGACTATCAGAGATGAGCCTCATAGTAACCACAAAGAAAAAACCCAGAGTAAATACTAAAAAGATAAGGAGAAAGGAATCTAAGCATAACCCTATAGAAAACCATCAAACCACAAAAGAAAGTAACAGAGAGGAAATAGACAAAAAGCAACAAAATGGCAATAAGGACATAGTTACCAATAATTACTTTAAATGTAAATGGACTATATTCTCCAATCAAATAACACACAGAAACTGAATGGATTAAAACACAGACACACAGACACACACACAAAATCCACCCACATGCTGCCTGCAAGAGACTCATTTCAGATGGAAAAACATACACAAACTGAAAGTGAAGGGACAGAAAAAGATGTTTCATGCAAATGGAAACCAAAGAAAGCTGAAGTAGCTATATGGACATTAGACAAAAAAAAAAAAAAAAAAAAAAAAAAGACTTTAAAATAAAGATTGTAGTAAGAGATAAAGTAGTCATTACATATTACATAATGATAAAAGGGTCAATCCAACAAGATGATAAAGTAGTTGTAAACATTTATCCATCCAACATAAGTGAATCTAAATATATACAGTAAATACTAACAAAACTGAAGGGGGAAATTAATGACAGTACAGTCATAGTAAGGGACTTAAATACCTGATTTATATCAATGGATAAAACATCCAGACAGAAAATAATAAAGCATCAGACCACATGGACTTATGAGATATACAGAACATTCAATCCAAAAGCAGCAGAATACACATTCTTCTCAAGTGTACATGGAACATTCTCCAAGGTAGAGGACATATAAGATCACAAAATAAATCTAAATATATTTAGAAATCATATCAAGCATCTTTTCCAACTACAAGAAATTACAAGAAGAAAATGGAAAAATCATAAATATGTGGAGATTAAACAACATGCTACTGAACAACAAATGGGTCAATGAAAAAACCACAGAAGAAATCAAAAAATACCTGAGAAAATGAAAGTGGAGATATCACCTACCAAAATCTCTGAGATACAGCAAAAGCAGTACTAAGAGGTAAGTTCACAGCAATACCAGCCTACCACGAGAACAAAAACACAAAACAACAACAACAACAAAAAACTCACAATTTAACTTTAGCCCTAAAGGAACCAGAGAAAGAAGAATAAAGAAAGCCCAAAATTAGTAGAAGAAAGAAAATAATAAATATCGGAGCACAAATAAACAAAATAGAAACTAAGAAGACAACAGAAAAGACCAATAAAAGCGCTCATTCTTTGATAAGATGAAGAAAACTAACAGACCTCTAGCTAGACTTACTAAGGAAAAGAGAGAAAGGGCTCAAATAAATAAAAGCATAAATGAAAGAAAAGTTACAACTAATACCAAAGTATTACAAAAAATCTTAAGAGACTATTATGATTAATTATACATCAACAAATTGGACAACCTAGAATAGATAAATTCCTGGAAACATACACTCTTTAAAGACTGCATCATGAGGAAAAACAAAATCTAAATAAAAATATTACTAGGAAGGAAATAAAATCAGTAATCAAATAACTCCCAAGAAAGTCCAGGACCAGATGGCTTCACTAGCAAGTTCTAGCAAACACTCAAAGATTTAATACCCATCCTCCTCAAACTATTCCAAAAAATTTAAAAGGAAAGGAAAGAACACTTTCAAATTCATTTTATGAAGCCAGAAAAATACTGATTCCAAAACTAGACAAAACCACACACACAAATACACACACGTACACAGGCCACTATCCCTGAGGAACATAAATGCAACAGCCCTCAACAAAATATTAGCAAACCCAATTCAATAATACATTAAAATTATCATATAACATGATCAGGTGGTATTAATTTCAGGAATGCAAGGGTGGTTTGACATCTGCAAATCAACCAACATGGTACACCACATTAACAAAATGAAATATGAAAAATCATATGATCATCTCAACAAATGCAGAAGAAGCATTTAATAAAGCTCAACATCCATTTACGACAAATACTCTCAACCAAGGGGGTAGAGAGGGAATATAGCTTAACATAATAAAAGCCATATAGGACAAGCCCACAGATAACTTCATAATTAAAAGCTGAAAACTTTTGGGGCACCTGGGTGGCTCAGTCGGTTAAAGCCTCGCCTTCAGCTCGGGTCATGATTCCGGGGTCCTGGGATCGAGCCCCACATCAGGCTCTCTGCTTGGCAGGGAGCCTGCTTCCTCCTCTCTCTCTCTCTGCCTGCCTCTCTGCCTACTTGTGATCTCTGTCAAATTAATAAAATCTTTTAAAAAATAAATAAGTACATAAAAGCTGAAAACTTTTTCCTTATGATCAGAAACAAGACAAGGGTGCCCACTCTCACCACTTTTGTTCAACAACACAGTACTAGAAATTCTAGTCAGAGTAATTGGAGAGGAAAAAGAAATAAAAGGCACCCAACTTGGGAAAGAAGACATTAAACAGTCACTATTTACAAACTACATAATGTTTATATATAGAAAACCCAACAGAATTCACAAAAGTGTCAGAACTAATAAATTCAGTAAAGCTGTAGCATATAAAAATCAATACATAAAAATCTGTTTCATTTTTATACACTAACAATGAACTATAGGAGAAATTAAGAAAACCGTCCCATTTATAATTGCATCAAAAAGAATAAAATACATAACAATAAATTTAACCAATGTTGTGAAAGATGTGTATACTGAAAATTATAAGTCACTGATGAAAGAAATTGAAGATGACATGAATAAATGGGAAAGTATTCCATGCTCATAGAGAAGAATATCACTAAAATGCCCATATTATCCAAAGCAATCTATGCATTTAAAGAAATCCCTATCGAAATTCCAATGGCATTTTTCACAAAAACAATCCTAAAATTTGTATGAAACCACAAAGTACCCAAAATAGCCAAAGCAATCCTGTAAATAAGAAATGAAGCTGGAGGCATCACACTCCCTGATTTCAAACTACACTACAAAGCTATAGTAATAAAAATAGTATGGTTTTGGGGCGCCTGGGTGGCTCAGTGGATTAAAGCCTCTGCCTTCAGCTCAGGTCATGATCTCAGGGTCCTGGGATCGAGCCCCACATGGGGCTCTCTGCTAAGCAGGGAGCCTGCTTCCTCTTCTCTCTCTCTGCCTGCCTCTCTGCCTACTTGTGATCTCTGTCAAACAAGTAAATAAATTGTTTTAAAAAATAAAAATAAAAATAAGTAGTATGATGTTAAGATAAAAACAGATACAGATCAACGAAATAGAAAACACACACATGAACCCACACATACATGGTCAATTAATTTAGGACAAAGGAGACAAGGATAAAGAATAAGGAAAGATCAGTCTCTACAATAAACAGTGTTGGGAAAACTGGACAGCCACATGAAAAGGAATGAAACTGGACCACTATCTTACATGGTACAGAAAAATTAACTCAAAATGGACTAAAAACTTAAATATAAAACCAGAAACCATAAAATTCCAAGAAGAAAGGCTACCTTGATATTGGTCTTGGCTCCAGAACTCCAGAAGCAGTGGTAAACCAAAGCAAAAATAAACAAATGGGACTACATCGAAGTAAAAAGCTCTGCAGAGTGAAGGAAACAACCATAAACAAAATAAAAAGACAACCTACTGAATGGGAGGAGATATTTGAAAATCATACCTGACAAGGGCTTAATATCCTAAATATATAAAGAACTCACATAACAACAACAAAGGAGTATTTCACTAGACATTTTTCCAAAAAAGACATACAAATTGTCAAAGGGCACATGAAAAGATGCTCCGCATCACTAATGAAGGAAATGCAAACCAATACCACAATGAGATATCACCTCACTATGTCAAAATGGCTATTATCAAAAGACAAAAAATAAGCACTGGAGAGGATGTGGAGTAAAAGTAAGCCCTGTATTGGTGGAAATATAAATTAGCACAGCCACTATGGAAAATACTAAGGAGGTTCTTCCAAAAATTAAAAACAGAACTATCATACAATATAGCAAGTCCACTTCCAAGTACTTATCTGGGGAAAACAAAACACACTAAATTAAAAATATATATGCACCACTGTGTTCACTGCAGCATGACTTACTTAAGCCAAGATATGGTAACAACCTAAATTTCCATCAGAGGAACAATGGATAAAGATGTGGTGTATACAGGGGGCGCCTGGATGGCTCAGTGGATTAAGGCTCCGCCTTCAGCTCAGGTCATGATCTCAGGGTCCTGGGATCAAACCCCACATTGGGCTCTCTGCTCAGCGGAGAACCTGCTTCCCCCACTCTCTCTCTGCCTACTTGTGATCTCTGTCAAATAAATAAATAAAATCTTTAAAAAAAAATAAGTCAGGGGGATATAATATACAGTATGGAGACTATAGTCTGTAACAGAGTATTGCAAATTTGAAAATTGCCCAAAGTATAAATCTTAAAGTTCCCATCACAAGAAAAAAAAATGTAACCACATGGTGACAGATGGTAAATAGACTTAATGTGATCATTTCTCAATGTATTCAAATGTTGAATCATTATGTTGTACACCTGAATATGTTGTATCTCAATTACACTTCAATAAAAAAATAATCACTTCATGCACTGCACTCTCAAACATCTAAGCACCTCTAATTGTGTAACTGTTTATAAAATCAAATGGGCATTGACCAGAACACAGCCTTTTTAAATGTTCCCCATAATAATGTCCCTTGGAGCAAATTTCAAGTTTGCCTAACATTTTCACACACATTTCTCAGTTGACCTTCACTATGACTTTATGAGTCAGACCAAATGCTGATGTTACCATTTTATAAGTGAGGAAATGGAGGTTCAAAGAGATTACAAGATTTGACCATCATTATATGGTTAGTAAGTAAAGAGGGCAGACCTTGAACCTAAGAATTTTTACCTTACGTGTTGTGTTCTTTGCTCTGCATCAGTGTTTCTCTACCCTCTTAGATTTTCATTTTAAGATGATTTGTCTTTGACTTCCAACCAAGGCATTTTGTCTTCTTACACCCAAGATGATGCTGATTTTATGTTTATAACACCTACAAAGTTTTTCCAAAGTATGGACTTTGATGGAAAGGTTTTAATAAAAGTTTCCTTCAGTTGATAATGAAACCTACCACAAACAAAGCAAAAAAGCTGTACTGTTTTTGCTTTTGGTTTGTCATATTGTATTTTGGTATATATCCGGTCAGGAAAACAGAAAACATTCCAGGTATTTCAAACAAAGGGTATTTAGGGAAATTATTTAAAAGGTGATGAAAGGTTGCTAAGAATAGGGCAGGGGAGGGGAGCTGGATTTGCAAAAAGGAAGAGGAGTAAGGTTCAGATGTTACGAATGCCACTGATTTGAATGAAGCCTATAAGCCTATAAGCCTAGCCTATTGCTACTGTTAGAGCCACAGAAGGTGCATGTCCTCAGCTAGGGCTGCAAACACTGAAACAGTGCTGTGCCTGGAGCTGAGAATCACCACGGCCCAGAGAGCACCATATTAAGTGAGGATGAAGCCACGGCCTCTTTCTTCTTTCCAGGGCCTCCTACTGGCAGATGCCAACAAGAAGCCAGCCAGAAAGGGAACCAAGGAAATGTAGCTTGCAGATGCCTAGTCCCAACAGAACATGGTGTGGAATGGTGGTTATGAGTCCAGAAGACAGAAGGGAAATAGCTGACATGCTCGGCATTATAAAGGCTTAGACAGATCAAGCAATGAGTGCTAGACCTGGTAACAGACTCCAGTCAGTGCCCTTCACCTCAGTGACAAAGGAAGCTATGTCCCACCCCCACTCCAGGAAACCAAAAAGATAAAATGAAAGGCTGAGGTTCTCTGTAGTTTAAAATCTACACGGGAAGATAAAAAGCCTACCCAAGAAAGCAAAGTGTTGTCATTAATTCAAAAATATGTCATGTGATCCCCAAAGGGAATAAGAATTTCTGAAATACAGGGAGTGAGGGCTGGAAGTGGGAAGGCAAAAACAAGAAAACAAGACCTAGTAAGACACGGATGAAAGAGTATTAAGGGATCAGGTGGGAGGAGGAAAAGTGAGCGGTAAGATCAAGAGTTAGAGAGAAATCAGGATATACTTTCAGAATGGAACAGACAAAGGAAAGATTCCAGAAAGAAACTATCAGGAAGGACAGAGAAGCGAAGGAAGAAGGACTCAAATGAGGTCTCAGAGCCTGGACAGGCTAACAGCCAGTTGGAAGAGCTCAGAAGAAAGCTCCCCCATAAGCCTAACAAATGTCCATCAATATCTGAAGGACAAAGTTCAGGGAAACGCTAACCAAGTGCAGTATGCTGCCTCAGTTTCCCAGAGATGATTGGCCTCCAAAGGAATAAAGACAACCAGGCTCCAGGAGAGACTCTGAAGCAAGCACAATTCTTATTTATAGCTACTGCTGCCCTATCATCCTCCTCCACACCCTCCAAGTTGAGACCATAAATTAGAGAACTGCCTTTCCAATATCCAGGTCTCCTCACTTATTACATACATAGGTGGTAATCAGAACGCCCACCTTCAAAAGTATATGGATTTCCCAGAACTCCAAACTGGTCGATTTTCTACAGCAAAGAGTCAAATACCTTGAAGTTGTCTGGTTCCCCCATTTGACAACTTTAAAGATTCCTCCTCACCCTCAACGTAAAAAATGCGCACATAATAAATGAACGAAAGAATGAAATAAACATCTCACACTCTTCCTTCTACCAACCCTGCTTTCATTTCCTAAGATCCCAGACATCTACAGAAGCTTCAAAGTTGGAGATCAAGCTCTCTTCCACTAAATTCCAAGGGAAATTCCTAACAGATCTCCGTGAGTACAAAAATCAATCTAGAAATGCTCTGGGGGGTAAATGAAGATAAGGATGAAGAAACTTACAGTTAGTTTTGGAGAAAAACCTTTCCCTCTTCCAAGGATGGGTTTGCCCCTCCCTTACTTGGTATGCTCAATCGACACCAGCCAACAGTTGGTAAAATGGCTGACTGGCTGTAAACACCACGTAAAGTCTCACTCAAGTTGTGATTTCTGGCTGCACATGAAGACTGGCCTGATAGGATGGATTTGTGACATCTTCATGGAAGGACAAGTACTGTGCTGTGGTCCTTATTCTTTACTTGATGAAATTAATTTTCTCAGCAAAGTATTCATGGTGGTTAGGATCCAAATACAGATTCACCATTTCAGTTTCATCTACCAACATCTCCATGTGCATACACTCCCATAGGCACTTCACCCACATCCCTGAACCAACATGCCCTGTCTTTACTTCACATGCAGCATCCCCCACCCTTCCACCCATTCTTCCTTCTCCACCTAGAAAACTCCTTTTCAGATTTCAGTGTCCAGCTCCAGTGAAGTTCTCCTGAGTCTAAACAGTCTTCCATGACTTGACCAGAAACAATCCATCATTCCCTACTCTGGGACCTTTAGTACCTTGTATGTACCAACAGAGACAAGTGCTCTCTTAGCATTTGTGCTCGCCTCTCCACCAAGCATTTTCCTCTCTCTCGGTCACTTCCTAAATTTTTATTTGTACAACTCCATATACCATATACAGCCCACACTGAACACAAGCAATAAAAAAACAATGGGGGGGGGGGGCGCACGAGCTCTTACATACCATGTCCATCGAGCTTGATTAGGTTCATGTGCTTTGACTTAGTACATCAAAGATGTCGTCAAGGATCCTGTCTCCAGGTAGAGAGGCTGGACAGCCTTATGCAGAAAACACAGACTGCTTGAGTGCCCTCAGAAGTAAGTTCTGACATAGCTTCCTTTATTTCTAGTCCCTATGGGGCAAGAGAGTAAGATTCCTAATAAAATTAAATTAAATTTTAAAAAGAGAGTAAAACATTCTAAGCTCTCATCACTACCAGCAGAACATGCTGTACACTGATGGGAGGAGAGGTAGCACAGTTTCAGCTATCTGTAGGTCTCCACAATAGCCTGGGGAGGAACCAGCAGATCCTCCTAAGGGGGCACCACCAGCACCCCAGGCCTCAGGCTGCTCTGGAGGGATGGCCACTGGCAGTTCTCTGACTGGGTAAATGAGAAGAGTCCTTCTTAATGAGAGCAGCCAAGTATTCAGAAACAAGGTTACCCAGGCAGAGGTAAGACATCCTTCACACACATCCATTCAGTCCCATAAAAAATGTTTGCAAGTCCATTACAATCCTGCCATAGCACTAGGATTACCACATAAAATACTGGACTCCCCGAGAAAACTGAATTTCAGATGGGCAAATATTTTTAGTTTTAAGTATTTCAGTAGAATACTGAACACTTATTAGTATAAATATGACCCATACAATATTTGGGACATACTTACACTAAAAAATTACTCACGGTTTATGTGGAATTCAAATTTAGTGGGAGTCTCGTATTTTTAGTTCCAAAAACTGCCAACTCCGTATGGCATCAAAACTAAAACTGTTGCATTTAATCAGCATTTAAGGTCTATAGGTTTCAACTAATTTAGCAGACAGTTCAGTAACTAAAGAAAAAGTTTTGATATAAAGCAACAATCCCAAAAGGCTATCTCCTAGGGACATTTACCAATACAATGACTCAGAGCACAGAGTACGGATTTATTTTGTTTGTTGATCTGTTTGCTTCTATAAAAGAGTTTGAATCACCATGAGCTATTTTTTCCCCCTCCCTTCCTTTGGGAGTTGGTGCGAGCTTACTACAACATGAGCTACCAGCTTTCTCCAAGAGACAGATTTTAGACATCAGAGATCCTCCAGAAGCTCCCTCATCTCTCGCAGAATGATCAAAAGCCATCCCGATTCTCCTTAAGAGTTCAACCTCTCATTTCTCCTGACCCCATCCGGATCCAGAGATGGATAAGTAACTACACAAGCAAGAGAAGAAGAACTGGGTTGTGTGAGCAAAAAGTCACTGTGGAACTTCTCCTGGGGCTCTTCAAATGAAAACGAGTTCAGCCTTCTGCATTAGTTAGCTTGACTCATTTGCTGTACGTGGCAAGGAGACTGAATCACAGCAGCCTGTAATCGTTAAATAGTAATGTTTTCTTTGGCTCATTGCTCTGTAGTGAAATTTCCCCTGCCGAAAGTGATGCCATCCCAAGGACCCTAAATAGCAAAAGATGTGCACCATTCTCTCCACTGGTGCCTTCACAGGCTATTGGGTAAGGTGTCTCCATTAGGGGTTTTCTGGTAAGTACCCTGTCATTTGCCTTTCCTTTTCTGTGCACCATCTTAAAAAAAAAAAAAAAAGTCTGAATTCAAAACTTATTTCCAAGTCAGAAGATTCTTTAAGTCTCTTTTCGAAAGCAGAGACATCCTCTTCCCTTCTCTGGATGTGTCATCAGGAGCTTTAAAAGCAATCCCCTTGTGTCTGTCACAGTGACTCAGAAAACTAGGCCAGTGATGATTCTGTCATTTAGTGGTTCTGTGGCACATGTGCCCTACCATCTTTCATTTCTATGCTTCAAAATACTAAGTGGGCCACACTGAGACATCTTTTTGTCACAGAGTATGCCGTGTAATGGTTTTGGGAACACTGGAAAGGAAATGGAAAGGCGGGGGAGGTACTTTTGCATAACTGCTGTTTATTTCTGTGGCGAGTCGCTAGTTGGGAAAACATGTATTTGAGGGACATTTAAGGTTTGGCATTTCAATCCCTGACTTCAGTCCTTGGAACTGCCATTTGCATGGTGACATTTGAAACTTGACCACCCTGGACTGCCTGGTTGCCAGACAGCAGCCACTCTGGCAAGAGTGAACTCCAGAGGGAAGGGAAGAGGCTATCTTCTGAAAGGAATGAATAAATGTCTCCTCAGGCCTCCCTATCAGCCCAAACAAGCAGCTGCATTCGAAAGGTTTCTCCTGTCTTGTAGAGCCAGAAAAAGTGAGCTGTTCCAGGCAAGGCCAGAGAAAAATGTACTAGAATGTCTGTGGGAAAAACCACTTGTTTCTTAAAGGAGAATGACAGAGCTCAATTGGGAGGATAAGCACAGTACCTTCTAGCCACTCCCATTCTACCTCCTATTCAGTATCCCTGAAGGCAGAGCTCACGAAATGAGAATCTGGAAACTACCCAAACTGTGGTTATTTTGAGGGGCTGCCACCGACAAGGCTCCCCTTCAGTCAAAACCATTATTTTCTCCCTAGGGTGTCATGTCTCCTATTCTCTTTAGACTATAACAAGCCTTGATGTAAGAAGTCAACTGAAACGCTTCTTCGTTGATATCTTCCTTGTCTCTTACCTGTGTACCTCTGCTGTCTCCCTTATGTAATTGTTTCCTTTCTTGATCCGCCCCCCCCCCAACAAAGTTTGAAGAGAGGCTAGATAGTCAAAGGGACATGGGTGGTAAGATGGGATAGGAAAGGGCTAAAGAAAGTCTACAGTGGACCTCCAGCACGGGTTTTCACTCCCTAAGTTGGATGAAACACTCCTAGAAGAGACCACTTCCCTCTCTTAGAATAACAATATTAACAAGAAAACACTAATAGAAAGCTTAACTAGAAGCACTTCCCATATGTTAACTTGCTCAATCCTCATACACCCAACAGGTAGATACTAATATCACTCCTTTTAGCTGATGAGGAGACAGGCCCAGAGAGGGTAAGTAACTTGCCCATCATCACATGGCATAGAAGTTGCAGAAGAACCAGAACCTGAACCTGGCGACCTGGCTCTGCCATCTCGAGGCGACCTCCCGCAGTTTGGAAGTTTTCATTTCTGTCTGCACTAACTTCCTGCTCTCTATTAAATCCCTTCCTTCTTTTCTCATGGGGTTGAGATATCCAGAGACAAATTTACTATTTCAGAGATTGCACGGACTGTTTCCAGGGTCCAGAAATAAGGCCTGTAACAATAGAAGATAGGAAATGTCCCAGCTTCAAGCCACAAATCAAGGTCATTTCCCAGCATGCCTGTATCAGGCGTGCAGGGTTCAATCAGAGAAGCAGCAGCAAGTATGAAAAAGACTGAACCCTGACTTACTGACCTACTGACTGACTGGCAGAAGCAGGTGGGCTGAGTGTCCACGTACTTTGTTATGGGGACTTGACTCACACAAGTATGGGGGCTGGTTAAACATCCCCCGCAAACCCACTGTTCTCACGAGTACTTCTGAAGCGCGACGTCTGCAGGCAAGGCTGTTCAGAAGAGATGACATAGGTGGGGGAGATCAAGGGGAAGCTGGAACCCCAGAAGGATGATATGATGCCCTTGTAAGTTCTTACTCTGACCTTGATGGGATGAGTGTCCCGCAGATGCCGGTAAGACAGGGAAGGCTTAGCATGGAGTTAAACACAACACTAGGCCCGGAGCTGGAGGAGCTGAAAGAAGATCTTGGTGAAGCGAGCAGATGCAAGCGGAGCCACCGCCTCCCACCAAGGAAGTCAGCGGAGAGAAAGAAACGCTGCACGTGACCACCAACATGGCCCGGCTCTCTCGTTTCCCACCCTGCGCTCTCTCACAAAGTTGTCTCTTATGGCCTACCGTACTTGGACAGACATGGGAAAGGAGTTCTGGGAAATGTGGTTCGGCCCCGCGAGACCAGCTCATTGCACAGGCAGGGCACATGCTAGCCTAAGCTTTCACGGCACGGTCTTCGTGGAATGATCTATCTAACAGGGTTCACCTCCTGGTAAGTGTGAAAGGACAGAAAAAGGGAGCGTATGGCTTTCAGCTTTCTTGGCCAGAGACAGAGTTCTACATCACAACACAATGGTATGTTCTCCCCTGATACAAAGGGGAATTGAAAGCGGGACAGTCAAAATATTTGGCCATGGTTATAATGAGAATAGGTATAAAATGGAAAGATCTGTGATACTCACTAAATGCCAATTAAGAGGAAAAAAGCTTTTCCCATATTACCTTTGAAGTGCATTTTCAGGTTAATAAAGAGCCTTCATAAACATTAATTCAAACTATGTTGCTTGGAAGACTATTTCTGAAGCTTTATTACACTATCCTAATTAATGTGCTGCAAAGCAACACTGTAGACTTACCAGTCTCTCAGAAATGAGGGGTTCCCAATCATTACCAAGCTCATCATTTAGCATTTATGCATGTGTAGGAAGCATATGAATTTGTGGGCTCCAATTCAGCTGTTGTTCTGCCGCTGAACTCCACTAATTTAAACAACTTGAGGCCAGATGTGTTGTAAAGAGGCGATTTATCTAGATTAGTTCTCACAAGCTGATAGCCACAATCCTTCTTTGCAAAACATACAGCATATTCAGATCCTAGGAAGCCCTGGCATTATGAATTCCTTTCACTTGGTTGAGCGTTTTGTTTGCCTGCTAATATAAAATTCACTGAGGCAGCAGGCAGCAATCAGAGCTGTTGGGAGTTCTAGTCCAGTGTACCACAATCCCACTGCAGTACAACTAATGGCAAAGAGGGCATCCCAGAATAACCCACCTTCCCTTTTGGCATAACAGTAGGCTTTCTGCATATGTGAAGCCCATGTACAGGTTATACAATGGTTTGGGGATGAATTTGCAACTCTGACCACCAGAGACCAGAACTATTTCCACTGCGGTTCTGTAGCTACTTGGCAAAAATGCATCAGAGTGCTCAGCAGGGAAAAGAAATGTGATAATTGTGAGAAGATTGGACATTACATTAGAGTGAGCTCTTTGGCACAAAAGAATAATGTCTGTGAAATGCTGGTTTCAGGTCATATAACACTGAATCTCCAGCATGATGCTTTTAGGATGCAAAATGAGGGGGCAACAGTCAATAAGTCTGACTGAATAACCAACTGGTCAACCACCTGAGGGTTCTGCAGCAAGTACGGGGGAGTAGTAGGTGGGGAAAGGAAAGGCTCGAGGTTACCCTACAAACTGTGGAATTTTTACTTCTGGCTGCCAGATTTGAAGCATGACATTTTAGCTCATCAAAGCATGAATGAGGCCTATTTAAAAAAAAAAAAAAAAAAAAAAAAAGCATGTGTCATCCAGATGCACAAGAGATTAGTTTGTATGAGAAATACAATAGCTTACTTTTCAGAGAAAAAGAGAGAAACAATTTTGAGAAACCAAAATCAGACGAGAGGGTTGCTTAGAGAATATGTTGTCTTGGAGCTAGAGAGACTTTACTAGGATTTGTCTCATTCAAGTTTCCTGGATCCATATATCCCCTTTCTTTCTTGCATATGAAAAACCAGGGTCCCATACTTCCTATCTAGGTTCCCCTCAGCTACGGTCTAAATGTCACTCAGTTAGTAAGTGGTAGAACTGGAGTTCCAAATAGTCCTGTAAGACTATAAAACTTCTGTTCTTTACTCATCATTACCCTACTTCACCTCTGCTTTTAAGCCCATTTATTGATGAACACTTTTTAACTAATGCGTTAGTCAGGATAGACTTGGCTATGTTGCTGTAACAAATAATTCCTGAAATATTGCTGGCTTGACCTGTGACACGGTCCAGTATGGATTGTGGAATTCTCTCAGAAAGTTCTTCTCCAAGCAGTGTCTTAAGGACCCATACACCTTCCAGCTTCCATCTGCTAACTACACCATCTGGAGTTCTTGGCTTCTAAGACCTCTGTGGTATAACATCCAAGATCAAAGCATCATATTTGTGATGCTTAAATCATATGCCCTTTGCTCTGGGGACCAGAGAGTAGGGAAACAGAGAGTATGAACCTGTCAGCATTGTTGGTGGGAGACAGAGTTCTACATCTCAACAGAGTGGTGGAGTCTCCCCTGATACAGAGGGGAATTAGAAGATGGAAGCCAAAAATATTAAGAAATGTTCATCAAATCTACTATGTGCAGCTTATTGTGCTAGAAGCTGTAAAGAATACAAAATAAGTAATGCATGACTGCAGTTTTGAAAGGAAATGATATTCTAATGGTCTGGGAGATTGATCTACAGAATCAGCTACAATTTCAGATAACACAAGAGAATAAAACAATGGAAAAGAAGCATGACAAGTTTTGTACAGGGAACTAGCCAGCCTCAAAATTCTGTGGTACATTTCAAATTCCTACCAAGCAGTGAGGTCAACCAACCTTCTTCACTTATTCAGAAAAAACATCTGAAGAGAGAAAATTATTCTCTTATTATAAAATTTGAAGCCAACATTTTAAAAAATATTTTTCAACCATTCTCTTAACATCACTCAAACTCAGTTTTCTCATCCAGAAAATTATCACATGTATCCTAAATTTCCTTGGGTAGGGTCTGCTATTATAGTAGGCCCTCAGATACAAAGTATTTCTCCCCCTTTCCTGGACCCTTGGTCATTTTTTTTTTTTACTGCATTCAGTAAAGGAAATAGTGGTTGTACCTGCCACAGGTTGGTCCCCTGCACTCATTCTTCCTTTGACTTCAGTGTCACTGTCAAAACCTACCTGTCTCATTCACTTCTCTAAGGTCTTGCTAAGTGGCCATCCAGTTAATTTGAGGGGATAGTTTTGCTACTGTTTTAATGGATGATAATATATTGATATATTATTACTCCAAGGTAAGATATTATATATGAACAGCGGCCTGTCTCAAATAAGTATTAAACATAAATAGTAAGATTTCTTAGACATTATGTCAGCCCCAGAGAACAAATAGATCCATGCCAAAGATTCTCGGCCTCAGTGCTACCAACAATTAGGGCCAGATAATTCTGGGCCAGGGATGGGGGAAGAACTCATGCAAATTGGAAGGTGCATTCCTGACCCCAACCTACAAGAAGCCATAGTAGCCTCTTCCCAACTTCCAAGTTGTGACCTCCATAAATGTCTCCAGATGTTACCAACGTCCCCCTGGGTAGGGAGACAAAATTGCCCACATCTTCCCAACCACCCCACAGGTGAGAAGCGCTCATCTATATAAAGGAATATTTTTATTCTCTGTGTGGCAAACACCAGTGATGCCTTCTAAAAGCCACTATACGTTTTGCCTTTAATAACAGAAGCCTTATCTCATTGAGCTACACACCCTCCAGACATGATAGTGGTCTTATTCTGAAATCAGAGAGGTAAATCCTCAAGATCTAATCCAGTTATGGTAACCCCAAGGTCTTTACCAAAAGTGGCTTAGGGATAGTTATGTAACCCAACTACAGCTAATAAGAAATAAGGAGGAGGCTGCTTGACTAATTCCACAACAGGTTTTACTGCTGGCAGAAACATTCAAAGGAAGACCTGTTCTTTTTTCCCACTGGATATGATCATGCCTGTGTATGATTATTACAACAACAAAAATTCTGAAGAGTTTAGCTATTATGAGATCAAAGGCAACAAGCTAAGAGTAAGAACCTAGGTCTTTGATGCAATTGACACACAAATTTAACTGATCCTGTAGCTATCCCACCTCCAGGCTTCTTGTGAAGTATATTAATAATTTGCCCTTTTGTTTAAGCCAATTCAGTCCAGGTTTTATATTAGAGCAAAGCACCTGGTCTAATACACTGCACGTAGCACATCAATACAGCAGCCATCAACCTCGGCCTATAGAGCCTGTTTGACCAAAGTTGCTTCTACATAATTAAAAAACAGCTAATACTGAAAGTAGGCAATTCACGGTTTATCCTCCGCCAATGAATCATATTTAAAAACACGTACTATGATAAAACTAAAGTATCGTAGGTGTGACAAATGTGAACACTTACCTTAGCACTTCAGGAGATAAGAAATGTAAATATCCAAGCTACATTAAAATTACCCCCACGTAAAGAATTTGTCTAGTCATTTGTTTATTAATTCAACAGATGTTTATTGACTACTTATTTTATGAAAGGTTCTCTGTGGTAGGACGAATAAACAGATTTGACTAAAATTTACCCTGCCTTCAAGGGGCTTACAGTGTAGTAATGAGAAGGTTTGAGCAGAAATTACTATAATACCTAGGTTTTTGTTATAAGGGATCATAAGAGTGATAGAGGCAGAATATTATAGGTGTTCAGATGAGAATCATGTTGCTTGCAACCAATAGTAATCAGGGAAAGTTTCATTAGGAAGGAGTATTTAATGGAGTCTGGAAGGACAGGTACTATTTATTTAGTTTGGGAGTGTCATGGGTTGAAAGGCAGGAAGCAGCAAATAGGGCAGATGAAGCACATGGGTATGTGAGAAGCTCCCAGCAATTCAGTTTGTGTGGAATGTTGAACATGTGAAGGGTAGTAATGATCAGAGAGAAGACTCAGACCGTGGCCAAATCATAAATGGTCTTAAACGTCATGGTAAGGAAGGCTGAAGTCAGGAGAAAAGGCCAAATCAAAATTAAAGAGTCTAAATATCCTCAATGTTACAAAGTAATGAACACATTTATTTCCTTCTTCAAAAAAGAAAGATGAAGCCAGTAAAGAGGATTATCAGAACCCTTCGATGCAGGTGAAATAACGTTAATCTAATTATCTCTGATTTCCTTCTCCATGTAAAAGCCTAAGATGAACAAGTCATGAAATAGCCAATGGCCTTTTTCATCATTTTCAGCATCTTAGAAAGCTATAAATAGGAATAGGGTATTAAGCGTGTAGGTAACCCTTGTAAAACTTTCCCTCCTCCTCACTCCCCCAGCAAGATCTTTATACACAGCCTATTTTCTTTCAGGCCTGTGCAAGTTTTCAGCCCTCAAGTAAACATAGGTAGTGTTAGCTCTTTAAATAAAGATGATTTGGTTTCTAGTCATATTCCCAAGTTGGTTCAGTAATTCAACATAGATTCTGTTCTCAAATTATAGCATAAATCATTTACTATATAGTAGGTGGTTTAATGATTTCACAGAAAATGTAAAATCAATTTCAATGCAAATGTAACTTCAATAGAAATCACCACTTCCCCCACTTATCAACTGTGTGACTTTGGAGATATTATCTAAACTTTCCAAGCCTATTTCCTGGTTTAAAAAAATAATAATAAATAAATTAAATAACCATAACTACCCTTTGAATGTTGGCGAAAGCAACGAATAAGGTAATATACCTAAATCAGCAAAACAACTCATGGTACATGGTAAGTGCTCAGCTAAAGCTGGGAGCAGGTGTCATTGAATCAAAGCTTCAAAACCAGGAAGTAGAATAAAGGGAGCATTTATGAAAGAACATACAAATATCTCACAGAAACTAAGAGAAGAAATTATAGCAGGGCCTCACGAGAGACTAAGAAGTGAGAAGTCCAAAGCTAAGTGAATCATCTCGTTCAGACAGTATTATTTCTGGGTCATGTGTCTGGGTAGCTACTGGGCTCCTCCTCTCTCTCTGCAGCCTGGCTGCTCCGGCTTCCCTGAGCACCTGCGAAAAGGACCATCCCAGGCCCAGCTTCCTGCCACCATTATATCCAACTACGGAACAAGGCTTTGAACTACGGGAGGCAGAGTCAGGTTGGTCCAGCCTGCGTCCAGGATCAATCATGCAATCCACTGGACCTGCCCTCCTGGCCCAATGCCCCCTCATTTCTGAGAAAGGGATCCTCTAGGAAGAGGGAAGGAAGCGAGTGTCACGTCTAGAATAGTCGACAGAAAGAAAAACCCTAAAGCCCTCACTGTAAGGTCCTCGAGGTTAAACAAAGGAAACAGTGGACTGCGGTATCTCTAGAGGAATCCTATTTCAGAGTTCAGAGGAGCGAAAGGAGTTTGCAGCAAGAGACTCTGCCAACTGCTTCGCTTCTACCCCAGCTCCTCCTGTCCCTGCTGTAATATATTCAGGTCTCTTCCATTATGGCTGCGTGTGTATTTCAGTTTGGCATCTCCCTCCGGAGCGAAGCGGAGGTGATCATATTTCAGGAGGTGCTAGTTCCTGCGTGTGGAGTTGCCTCTGTGTTATAATTGCTTTCCGCCATACAGCTGCCACACATGAGCTCATCTACATGCTGTATGGCTCCGTTTACAGCAAGCTGGCCTCACACTGAGTTTAGAAAGAGGCAGGCTCTGCCCGCAAATCTTGCTTCCCGAGGCATGTCATTTCTTTGGACGATTTGCAGTTGGATAATGACCATGTCATGATTGTGCAGTGATAACTCCAAATGCCTCAACACACTTGATGGATCTTAGCATAAATTGGCCATTTATCAACATGTGGGACCTTTAGAATTTCCATATTCGAGCTGTTATGCCATAACACTGATTAATTGTTCAAGGCCCAATGTAACCTCCACATCTCATGTTCCGGGGAGGTTACAGGCACCCACGTGACTTCGTTAGATTTTCCAGGGAGGAGAAAGTGCTGTATGCTCTTCAGTGAAAGGCAGTGCTCTCCTGGTTTTCCAGTGATGGCACAGATTTCTTAAGAAAAGAAAAAAAGAGCATGCAAGGACTTCGGCATATCCTCTACCGTTCCAGTGGAGAGCAGAAAGTCTCTTTGAAGATATTAATGGGGTACTGCTTGCAGTCTTTGAAATGGGGGGGAGGGGCAGGAAACAAAAGCTATCATTACATTCAAAATATATCCTGTTCCCAATTTAATGAATCTGAACTGATGAATCAGGTTGGTTTTTTCGTAACTGCTACCTTACTGCTGGTGTCCTCCATTGTCATTAACGTATTCACTGAGTCAGCAAATATTAAGTGCCTACTATGAGCTAGCACTGTTGATGGCCCTAGGAACAGCAGTAAAAATGCTTGTAAAATATTTCATAAATACACACACACACACATGCGCATCTGAACACCTATGTCTGTATGCATATGACTTGGGATTTTGACCCCTGTCTCTCTGGTGTGAACTTTGCCCCAAAGCCCAGGGCCACGTCCTGTTCACTAACAGATGTGTTCCTCTTGAGGTCTGAGCATCGAAAATTCACAAAAGAAAGAAGCCATGATCAAAAAGTAGACATGAGAGGATAGAATTGGTTTTGTGTAAGAAAAGTTTCTTAAGAATGAGGGGCTGCCCAATAATAGACAGGGCTATTCCTTGGAGTGGCAAAGGCTGCCCCTCTAGCAATATTCCAGCATTTTGCAGGGATGCTTAAAATGCACCCTGACATTCATTACAAGGAAATCAATCTCAATGGTCCCTTTTAATTCTAAGATTCTCTTTCTTCTAAAGGCAGAGCTATTAACATTCTCCACTCTGACAATCAAAGAAAAAGAAAAAGGTACTTAAAGCTGTTTAAAATACCTCAAGTTTAAGCAAATGGTGAAGTATACTTCTTCCTCCACAAACATCTTTTCCTTCCTTCTTTTCGTTCCTGGGCTCTGGTACCCTAACTTCCTTCCTTACTGGTGTTTGCTTGTAGACACCGTATTTTCAGGAGACCCTAAATTTCATACTCAAATCAACATTGAGCAGCCATCTTTTTTGTATATTACTACTTGATTTGGGATTTTCCAATGACCATATGCTGCAGGTTCATAGTTTCAGGGAAGGTTATTATGAAAGAGACCTGTATTAGTTTCCTGTTGCTGCTGGAACAAATTACCAAATATTTAGCAGCTTTAAAGCAAGGTAAATTCATTGTCTTAAAGCTCTGGAGGTCAGAATTCCAAAATGGATGTCAATGGGCTAAAATCAAGACACCTGCAAAATCGCATTTCTTCTGAAAGGTCAAAGGAGAAGTCACATTCTTGCCTTTTCTAGCTTCCCAAGGCCACCCACGTTCCTTGACTCATGGCCTCCATCCATCAGCAAAGCCACCAATGGCAGGCTGAGTCCTTCTCATACTGCATAGCACCAACCTTGCTTCTGTTCTGCTTCTCTGACCCTTTTGCTTTTTTTTCCATCTTCTAAAGACCCTTGTAATTACACTGGGCTCACCCAAATAATCCAGAATAATCTCCCTAGTTTAAAATCCTTAACTTAGTCACATTGTCAAAGTCCCTTATAACCACAGAGCATAACATATTCACAGGTTCCAGGGATTAAGATGTAGACTCTTTGGGGGGGGGACGTTATTTCCGAAGCACAAGACCTTAGGGTTGATTTGTGAAATTCCCCCATTTTACAGGTGAATAAAGGGGAGCGAGGAGACGGAAGCATGTGCCTGCCACAATGGTGTGGGGTAGAGTCAGAACTAAAATTCATGTCTCCCACCCTCCAGGCCAGTACTCTAGAATACCACACTGTCATCTTCACTAAAATGATAACTTAGGACCAACCATTCCTGGAGCGCCTGGGTGGCTCAGTTGGTTAAGTGTCTGCCTTCATCTCAGATCATGATCCCAGAGTCTTGGGATGGCACCCCACAGCAGGGGCCCTGCTCAGCAGGGAATCTGTTTATTCCTCCCCTTGGCTCCTCCTCCCACTGTCCCACCCCCATTCATGTAGTTTCTCTCAAATAAATAAATGAAATCTTTAAAGAAAAAAAAAAAAAGAACCATTCCTAAGACTAAAAGATTTTTTGAATATTATAAATTCTTCCAGAACCTAACAGTCTTCTGCTCGTCTTTTTTTTCTTTTTTTTTTAAGCAACTGGTAATTCCCTGGTTGCTTCAAAGAGTTAATATCTCCTTTTAAATGTACTGGGTTTGCAGAAAGAATCCTCTTTTCATGCCATAAAGGAGGTTGGGGAAGGTCAAATTCACTTACTTTATAAAAGAATCTTCCAAATCAAACAGATGGCTTTATTTTATTTCACTCGTGACTGTGATTAAGGTTTGGATAGTAGTTATAATTCCCCTTTGTTTTCATGAGTGGTTGATCCATCCTTGTGAGATCCCCCATAGGTCAGTAATGTGAAGTTTCCTCTCTGCCTGGGAGCCACCCAGGGAATGTGTAGGGAGTTAAAGATGAGCAAAGAAATGCCCTGTGATGGAGCCCTTTTAAGCCTGAGCTTCCCCCTTTCCCTGCAACAGAAAATGGCAACAAACGTTCTCCTGAACCACCCTCCCAACAGAAGAGATCACCTCCATGAGGGACCTTCAGCTTCTGCGCCCACCAAGCATTCTCTTGTCTCGTAATGAACATCAGGATTTCAATTCTTGGTCTACACAGCTTTAAGTCTCAAGCCCTTCCCAGCTACCAGGAGCCAGGCAAACTTCAAAAAGTCGACTTTTCAACACTTTCTACCAAGGGCTGGATTTACCACGGTGATGAAATGGTCCAAGGACCTCTGACAGACAGCCCTCCCACAGAGACTAGCCCCTTGGGATGATTTGCACAACCTCTTGACAGTTAAACTATACTTAGCAGAACATGGTTTACAGTGTAACTTAAAGTCAACAGTAAAATGGGCCAGGGTCTGGTTAGAAAAGGAAAAAATTAAACAAATCAATCATGAGGCCAATACTAGAAAGAGAATGAGATTCAACAACAACAGCAATGGAAAGGAGATGCGTCCCCCCCACCCCATTGAAATCTGAGCAGAAAGGCCAGGTTGATGAAGCAGCAAGAGGCCAGAAACTCTTCAGCACCATGGCTGAGCCTGTCCTGCCTTTCGGCAGGGAACCAGGGCAAAGCCTTGCACAGCTCCGGTAGCTGCTTTCTTTCCTCACGCATCTGGCTTCCCGCAGCCTGGGCGGTCATAGAGCACTTAGCCGCTCACAGTAATAACTCTGGGTGCAGCTTTGCGTCCATCAGATACGGGCTCCTCTGCCAAATGCCCCCCGCCAGCACCTCACCCCCCTGCAGCCCGCTAATAATCTGCAGCTCTTCTGTAATTGTTGCCCGAACACACACTTTCTTTCACTGTTGACTTTGGCACCCTCGCAGGGCTCTACCCAAAAAGGCACTGAACAATGGGATGTGATTGTTTTGAAACGTGTCCAACAGGAAGCCATCCTCCGACGTGCTCTCAGGCCCCGGGCTTTAGGGATTGGACGGATTAATGGAGTTCAGCTGTAGCTTACAGTTTATCATCAACCAAGTGTCGCTCTCTCGCTGCCTGTCCTCCCCTCTCCAGCTTGGAAAGAAAAATAAAGGAAAAGAAGGGAAAAAAAAAGAAAAGAAAGCAGCAGGCAGCAGCCCTAGAACGTTCATTGTATAAACAATCTGAACAAGGGAAGGGGCGGGGGAGGGGGGAATGCCCTCAGTGACCATGAAACTGACAAGACTCCCCAAAATGGCTTCCGGCTTCCAGTTTGTCACCACAGAGCTGTCTTTCCCTTCACTCTCCCAACCCTCTCCCCCATTTATAATCATCGTTCAAAGTGGTGAAAGGCCTAATTGCCCCGAGCAGTGTGGTCAATCTTCCTGCAGATTTAGCTGCTTGCTTTTATCTGGCAGCCTGGGAGGGAACTCAGCATTTCCCTCCAGGCAATCTATATGGTCTAGCGGTTCACTGCAGAAAGTGGTGCCTTATCGATTTCTGCCACAGCTTCCATGGCTGACTCAAGGATCAGAGCCTCTGACAATGACTAACAAGTTTAAACCATTAGTCCCATTTGTAACTACTCAGAGAAAGGCTTGTCAGTCACGGCGTACCATACACTGCAGCTTTTAGCAGATTTCTAATTCCATTCATTTTGCCCACAATGACCCCTGTAGTTAATGGGGGTTATCGGAAAACTATTTTTTCCCTTCAAAAGCATTGCCTTTTTCTTCTTCTTCTTCTTTTTCTTCTTCTCCTTTTAGGAACATAAAAGCCATTTTGGTTGTGATGTTTCAAAACAGTGATGCCACCCATGATTAGAATCCCTCCTCAGAGAAAACCTGTCTCCTGGCGTGTGGTACGTCACATCTGATCCTGAAAACCCTCACGGAGAGTCGCGTGGCAGGTAACAAATCATCATAAACAGATCCTCCTGTCCTACCCTTATAATATAGTCTTGTCTTAACACCTTTTGTCTCCTTCCTCTTTGATGTAGGAGAGGTTCGTTTTGCTGTCAGAAACATCTCTCTTTCTGGGTGTCCAGCCACCCTGCCAGGAGGTTCAGAAAAGCATTCTTACTCCTTGTGTGCCCCCCCCCCCACCATCAGCATCACCCAAGAACTTGTTAGAAACATAGTTTCACATGCGATGCTAGACCTACTGAATCAGAATCTTCATTTTAACAAAATTCTCAGGTGATTCCCCATGCACCTGAATGCTTGAAAACTACTGTTTTAAGGAACCTGGTTGGTATTGTTGTTGTTGTTATTTTTTTACTACAATGTTTTTATAACAAATAAAGCCTTACACTGAAATAAAACCAAATTTAACCCTACCATTATATGGGTTAGGATATTTTTAAGAAAAAAAAAAAAAAAAAGACTTTCTCTGCATTACAATTCTAAGGGTTTCTCCTTGTACATCTGACAACTGAAAGATTTTCATCACTTATCTGCTGCGTCTCACCCCGTACCTTGTGAATGGTAAGTACAAGATGAATAGTGGTTGAATGGATGATTTGCAAGAAAGAACAAATGAATGAGAATAAAGAGAGGAAGGTGATGTATCTGTCAATGACATAAACAGCCAGGTATCTTTAATATAAAATGATATGAAATGAGAAAGCAGAAATAAAATGCAAATGTTGGCTACAGGACTCAGCAGAGAATAAGCTTCTACATTCATTTTTTATTGCCTTAACTAGTGCTCTCATCATCAACTTGATCCAGCCCTAAGGATGAATTGCAGGAAAAGCAATGCAGCAGTTAGAGCTTTTCCAAGGGCATTTTCTTACTTCCACTTCTAGATCATTCTCATCCCGTTTCTGCTGCTTACTCTTGCTCTTCTCTCCCTCTGTTCGTTTCTATTGATCATCAGTCTCTATCTTCTAAAACCCTATACTGAGCCAACTGAACCCAAAGTATCTGAAAACCCAACTCAGACTAAAATGAGAGTGACTGCCAAGGCCTTAATATTTGGAGGGTTATTTTTGACATTCCCCAAATTATACCACTCTAGGCGGTTTCTTTCTCCTTGAGGTCAAGTCAGGTCTATCACTGCCAAATTAATACCAGAAAAGGACAAAATAACCTCACGACAAGATATTCATGGAAGAGATTTTGTTATGCAGCTGCTTCCTGTATAAGTCTGACCTTTCCACCTCCCAGAGGAATTTTTTTGACCATGTTGCCACCCTTGTCTTACAGTCGTTAAGTCTTTGTTTAGACACCAGTCATTATGAAAAAAAAAAAAAAAAGTATTGTGAAAAAACTTAACCTTCATCTTATCTCAAAAAATAAAAAGCGTATGTTAAAATCAAAGCAAATTTGAGGTGAAAGTTAAGGACCACAGCCATCTATACCAAAGAGAATCCTCATGCCATCATTTTGATTTCCAGCTTAAAACAAGGACTTGGGGAATAAAATTACCTTCTTCCAGTGATTACCTTTGCAAATGGTAATTTCCAGAACATTCATCCATGGACTGCCATGTTGTGACTACTTAATTGCTGCCTGAAACGCAGAAAACTGATTTTGTGTTTTCGTTTTAAGATAATTCTTTGACATTTTGAATAGCTACATAAATAGGTTGTTTTTGTGTGGTGCTAGCAGGGGCCAGCAGGAAATTATTTCATTCAGGGGCAGGTGGTGCTGGGGACTAAACAGAAAAGGTTAGGTGGATGGCAGGGTGGGAGTAGACATCTGCACACACGAGCACAGAAACTGAGGGTACCTTAATTCTGTGGTGTCTGAATTCTCAGCCTGAATTTGTGTATCTTAAAGAAATTATTCATTGATTTCCCACACACAAGTTAAAAAGTGCCTTCAGGCTAGGGGTATCCTCCTCCCCCAACCCACCCACCATGAGTTTTAATATGTAATTGGAGAGCATGTAAAATAAAAGGAAATGTCATTCGGCTTGTAACAAAAGACCTAAATCATAACGGATTATCGAGCGTCATCTTGTGGTCAAAGGTGAGTATGACAGTTGGAGAAAGCCAGTTTGGTTTGCCCGCCTTCCGCTCTGAACCTGGGAACACAGCCTCACATCTGGCTTTTTGATCATGTTAATAAGGGGCTGTGCCATGTTATCAATGCAGCCTTATCATGCCACCTTCAAATATTTTTGTGAATGAGCGCATTAGCTTATAATTAATCGTCTTGCACTAATGTAAATGTATCCGTGCAGGCAAATTTAATCAGTACCCTTTCTTTCATATTTTAATAGCAGAGCACTAAGAGACCTACAAGAGATAAAGTTACATGAGCAGTGTTTATAATCTAAACCAATTCATCAGAATTTGAAAATCAGGGCTTCCTTATGAGATGAAATATAAAACTATTCAGTCATTCTCTAAATAAGAAGCTTTCAAAATTTTTTATTATTCAAATCCATAAAGAAAGGGGGGGTGATGGTCTTTCTCTGGCATCTATCTCCTTCTGTGTCCCATAGAACTATGTGGATTGGGGCCAGTATATGAAGTGATAAGTTAACGGACCTTCATAAATACAAAACCCAGACACTGCTGCCATATAGCCAATAGGCTATTCCTGTAAGACAGCAAAATACCTGGCTGGCTGTCAGTTTCATTTTTGGAAATCAGTATTTTCAAATCATATAAATTTTTACCAAATTTCCCATTCTGGAAAAGAGGGGAAGAGGAAGGATAATTCCTGAAGCAGAAGCTGGGGGCAAACGGATCCAGAAACAGTTTCTTATAAATCGACGCAAGGCCCACAAATTAAGGATTACTTAACTCTCTCCAGCAAGAAGGAATTTAGAATCTCTATAACTAATTCCCTGCTCAGCCCTGGTTGGATGAATCATAATGAGGTTCACAGAATACTTCCCAGAAGAAAAATGCACACTGGCTTCCCCCTGCCCCCATGATGTCATTTCCAATGTCTTTTGTCTGTTTTACTGCTCATTTTGTATTTACTATTTTCTGTGGAAGATGGCAATCTCCAGAGCATCGCAGAACAAGAAGTGCAAAGTATGCCCACGATTTTTGCGCTACTGAAATTGATTACTTTCACTCCCTCCCACAAAACTTATTCAACAAGGTGAGTTTATCATGGAGGCACAATAACAGGATATCTTCAGAAATACTTAGAGAAGCGAACAGGTAGTAGCGTGTTTTTTCTTCTACAGACCTTGGGAAAGTCACTTAGCCTCCCTGGGTCTCAATTTCCTCATTTATAAGATGAGAAATGAGGGAGTTTAATTAGATAATCTTTAAGGTCATTTATGGCAATTAGGTCCCTTGATTTTATTATGGTGTATGTGAATTCAGCTTGAATATTTTATTCTATGTCTCTTCCTTTTGTTTTATTCCTCTCATTAAATACCCACTGTAACCGGCACAGGTCACTCCCTTTCCATCAAAAGCACAAGCCAAGATGATGTAAAAATAGAAAAAGCAATGCAAGATGAGTGAGAAATTCCAATGACAATTAGGAATCTTTTCTAAATGGCCACATCTTGGAAAAGCCTGATCTAGCTTTTTTTCTGGGAACTAATGATCAACTAAGATGAGTTGCTGATAGGCCACAGAGGCAAGGACCATTAACACTTGATTGTCACTAATTTTGAGTCAATGTCCCATTTCAAAGTCATTAGTGGTATTAAAAACTGAAGCAGCACATACACATGAAAAAAGAAATGCGTTAGGATATGCTCAAGATTAACAGGTTACCACAGCAAATACAAAAGAAATGTCCATAAAAGACTTAATTCACTAAATGCCTATTCAGAGAATTCTTAGTATAAATGCTATACTAAGCATCACCTGAGATATAAAAAGTAGTACTTCCTCTACCCTCAAGAAGTTAGAGTCTGCAAAATTTTATGTTCATATGGTTTTGTGTTGGCTTGACAAGGATGGTCTTTTCAAAACTTCCAATTTCACTTTTTTAAATTATCTAACACAAACCAACCAGCCACAGAAGCCATTTCAGAACATGTTTCATCTATCTACTTAAATCTAACGATTCTTTCCATCTTATATTAAACGAGTGTTTATTATAGATTATCTGCTAACTGCCAGTCATTGTGTTAACAAAACTAATCATCTGCTAGGGGAACAAATGAGTAAGAAGCCTACTGAGCACTAAAAAAAGGAAAAAAACAGGTGACAATTTTGAGAGCACATGGAAATCACCAACTTCAAATGTAAGGGGTGATGAACCACCGCTACAGTGGTTAACTGCTGTTTTTGCCTGCCCAACATTCTTCTCCCTCTTTCTGAGTGCTAGCACCTAATTTCCCTTTGATGAACTCCATTTCCCTGCAATGAAGGGACTCACCCGTTAATTGCTGAGGGCAACCCTCTGCTTTAGGGAGTCTGATCTGTGAACCAAACCAGACCAAACATCAGATGTTTTCTTCCAGAAATATTTATCCTGAGTAGAGTGCCACAGATGAAAAAAGGTTGGAGATTTTCCAACGGTAGAATATTCAAGAGACAATACGCTGGCTTCTATCACTTAAATTTCCAGAGGTGCATTCATTCCTGTTCCTCCCAGGTCCTGAGTTTTTAGCTTTTCATTTGTGTCTTTGTGCTACCCTGTGCCCTTCTATATAATTCCTCATTAGTATATAAGCCAGAGTCTGTTTCTCTTGCTTACAACCTACATAGTAGAATATATCCCAGTGCCAGCAGAAATGCTAAGCTGAGCCCAGGAGATGTTGCTGTCTTAGCAAAAGGGGTAGGGGGAAAAAGGAGAGAGAGTGTGTGTTACACTACAGAAGCCAGAACAATGGCTTCTGTATATAAAGATGGCTGGCTGGAATATAAAGTACAAGATAGAATTCCAAGAAATAAGATAGTGAAGAGTAATATCCTTCATGGATTTATAAACATGCTGAGGCCAAATATCTTTTTTACTTTAAAAGTCTTTTAGGGGCGCCTGGGTGGCTCAGTGGGTTAAAGCCTCTGCCTTCGGCTCAGGTCAGGATCCCAGGGTCCTGGGATCGAGCCCCGCATCGGGCTCTCTGCTCAGCGGGGAGCCTGCTTCCTCCTCTCTCTCTGCCTGCCTCTCTGCCTACTTGTGATTTCTGTCAAATAAATAAAATCTTTAAAAAAAAATAAAATAAATAAAAGTCTTTTAAAATGTAAAATGTTCTATAAAGATTACTCTGAAGTCAAGAATAGATTGGAGGCTTTAGACTAGAAATAGGAAGACAAGAAAAATGATGTTCAAGTAATCCCATCCTATAGAAGATAATGGTTTGACTTGTGATGGCAAGAATGGAAATAGAGTTGGACGTCTGAGAATTTGGGAAGTTAGACTCAACAGGACATGAGGCAGGAGATAGGAAGAAATCAAGGATGTCTTCCAGATGAGTTTAGCTGGTTAAGTAGGTTGTGGTCTTACTCACTGAGAAATCATAAAAAACAACTCTGGTTTGCGGAGGAAGATAACCAATCCATTGTTTTACATGTTGAGCTGCTTATGAAACTTCTCAACAGATATGTCAAGTAGGTAGATGAGTATATAAATTGATAGTTGGGAGATACCTGAGTGGAAGATACAAGTTTGAATTTGGGAATCATCAATATTTAGTTGGAAGTAAAGGATGAGAGTAAATCAGATCACCTGGGGAGTGTACATAGAATAAGCAAATATTATAGTGCAGAGAAGATTCTCCATGACATATTGACATCTTAGACATAGAAGCAAAAAAGGATCCAGGGTAGCCATAGACATCAGAGGAAAATGAAGAGACAGTAATTTTATGGACATGAACATAAGAAAATATTTCCAGAAGAAAGATATAGATAATACTGTCAAAAAATCAAGAAAGATAAAGATTGAGAAGCATCACTAGATTTAGCAGCAAGGAGGCTCTTGGTGGCCTTGATCAGAAACAAGACTATAGTGGGTAGGGAAGTGAGTAGAGGAAGCAGAGACAGCAGTGTAGACAACACTTCCAAAAAGTGTGGCAACAGATGGGATGTAAAAAGAGCTGTTAGAGATGGGGGAAGGGAAGAGGGATTTAGAGGAATGTGTTCTAAGAGATGGGATGTGTCTTGAATATGTTGACATGTTGGTGAAAAAGAGCAACTAGAGAGGAAGTGATTCCAGATACAGGAGACAGGAGGGAGACTCCATGGGCCAAGATCCCAGAAAAAGTTGGCTAGGATGGGTCCCAGAACTCAGGTGGTAGCACTATCCCAAACAACTAGCAGCACTTTTTTCAACTTTTAAAGGAAAAGTTGCAGATGTTAATTCACAAGCCTGGAGATGGAATATTGTGGAAATGCCTGACTAATGGCTCTTGTTTCTCTCAAAGTACACATGAAGGTCATCATCTGAGTGTTAAGATTTGTTTGTGTAAACTTATTGATGATGTGCACATTTGTATTATTTCTGACTTTTCTCCTAACTTTTTTATTCTTGCCCTACTAGTTAAAAAGTAACCAAAATAATAACCAGAATAATAAAAAGAAACAGCAAGGAGTAGACACTAATTCCATGTAACTATGAGAATTGATTGATTTATTTAGCATAGACTTGCTGTGTGTCTACTAGGTGCCAGACCTAAGGACTATGGCTAGTAACTAAGGCAAAGTCCCTACCCTTGTGGAAATTTAAACTGTGGTTAATAGATAAACCAAAATGGCTTCTAGTAATGCTAAGATACATGAGGAAAATAAATAATATGATAAAGAGCAACTGAGGAGGAAAGAAGAGTTATTTTGATTGAGTGGTCAGGAAGTACCTCTCTGAGGAGGTGCTTTTTGAGTTAACACCTGAAAAGTGAAAAGAGAAAGGTCACTGCAAAGTCTAGAGTCTATAAGGAGATCATACAGGGAAATCATTTGCCAGTAGCTGGTGCAAAGTCTTTAGGCAAAATGGACTCATTTTGTTTAAAGGAAAGAAAGCAGTGTGGCTGAGTTAAGGGGAAAAGATGACGCCAGAAAGGAAAAATAAAGGCTGTTCCTATCAGCTCTTCCAAGTCGAGCTTCTATTTCTTGCTTCTCATTAAAATGAGCAGTCATTGGAGGACTTAAGCTGGGAAGCAATGTGATCTGACTCACTTATGATTAGTGTATAATAACCTCCGTCCTAAAACTTGTGCAAACCTTGTGTTTTAAAAAGTGAGATTAAAAAAAAAAAACAGAAAGGGAGACAAACCATAAGAGACTCTTAATCTCAGGAAACAAACTGAGGGTTGCTGGAGTAGGGGGTGGGGTGGGAGAAATGGGGCGGCTGGGTGTTGGACATTGGGGAGGGTATGTTCTATGGTGAGTGCTGTGAATTGTGTAAGACTGAGGATTCATAGACCTGTACCACTGAAACCAATAATACATTCTATGTGATAAATAAATAAATAAATAAAGGTGAGCTAATGTATATTAAAGTATTTGCTATCAGTCTGCTTCTTGTGCCTCATACACTTAAGAACTTTTCATTCTATTTTGAAGACACTAGGTTTCTCACTACTCATCTGATCCAAACTACCATTTGGGTCATTATCATGTAATTATCATTCACTCTTTCACCAAGCCCTTTCTACCTAAATTATTTGATAAACCTAAGGAATTACAATGAAAACCTTATCATGAAGGTCATCAAGATGGTTTTCAAATTTAAATTTTACCAAAAAGATTAATAGCCTGATAAGGATACTATAAATTTCACCACAGTTTTTACTTTAAAAATTTGGATTCCAAATAATTATGCCTCTTGATATACTTGTTAATAAATATTAGACATACTCATTCTCATTTAGTTTTTAGAAGTTCAATATTTAAATACTAGAGACTAATAAATGATTAGCACTTTGAGGCATTACACTGAATAGTTACTAAGGGTCCAAAATACATAAACTATTAAAATTATTAAACACAATTCCTATATAATCTCATAAAACAGAATAAAAACCATTGACTGCAACACCTCCATATGACCAGACTGCCATACTTTCAATTGTTAAAAAAGAAGAAAAAAATACCATTATAACTTTTTAAGTTTAATGTTTTCATTAATCATTTGATCAAAGATATTAGTATCTTCCTGACCTAATTTACAGATGAAACAAAACTGAGAAAACACTAAGTTGGATGAAAGAAGCAAATTCTCAAATCAGAGCAATGGACAAGGATGGTGGGCCAAATCTTATCAGATGGAAATGAATAAGACCATAAAAGGATAGGATGGAGAAGATGTGTCTCAGTTAGCAATTATGGTACAAAATTAAATACTAGAGATCCTAGCTGTAAGTCCAGTGGTTCAGTATAACCCTACAGAAGAATTTCAGTGTCTCACCAAAGGAAAATCTCTTGCTATAATGCACCAACTGAATCTTTCCTGGAGTATTTAATTTTGTCCTGAGGGTCAAATCAAGAGTAATGATTACAAATGAAAATGCATGCAGACAAGATCTATAGCTTGGCAAGAAATAATGAGAAAATACAAAGGACATTTGAGGTCACTGGACTGAAAAAGAGAAGAAACTAAAGAGAATCGGATAGTGGCCTTCACAAATACTATAGAACTTCCAGGGAAAAGAGGAATAAAATGTCTCTTTTTATGGGACCCTAGAACTAATGGGTGGAAGTTACAGGGAGATGAATTATGAATCAATAAAAATGAAAACTTTCTAACATTAGATACTTCACAAAAGAGACCAGCTTGAACTATTCAAACAGAAATCAGACACCTGGGGTTGAGGATATTGTTTGGGTTAGGATCAGATCAGTTGTTTAGGATCTGTTCTCATCCTGAGGTTTTATATGATGGTAATACATGTTAAGAAAAACATCCTCAAGATACTATAGTAATACCTAAAGATTTATAGAAGGTAGAAATTTAAAGACATTTCCAGTTATGCCACAAAAATAATCAGTGAATGTACCTTCCATGATATTTTCCCACATGACCTTTGAGAAAATATTTAAATGTCTCCACAGTGATGGGGCGCTGGGTGGCTCAGTTGGTTGAAGATCCAACTCTAGATTTCAGCTCATGTCATGAGCTGACACCCTCAGGTCTCAGGGAGGGTGGGGTGATCCTTGGGTTTTGTGTTCAGTGGGGAGTCTGCTTGAGAATCTCTCCTTCTGCCCCTCCCCCTGGCTTGTGCATGACTCTCTTTCTTAAATAAATCTTTAAAAGAAATAAATAAATAAAAATATCTCTGCAATGATGAAAGTCACAAGGGTGATACTATTGGAAACCAAATAATGAGTGTGAGTATCTCTGCTTCATAGAAATGTTCCATCCTAAGATGGACAAGCCTAAGATGTCCTGGGACTGGTTTGCAGCAAGAAATTCAGGGTCCAAAGCATCAGAACCCCTAGAACAAGCTAAGTGCTAGGATGTTGTCAACAGAATACCGAAGGAGAATCTAAGTCATTCCAATGAATCCAGTTACTGACCTGATTTACTTATAACCCTTAATTGCATATTTGCTTCTGTTTAAGAAAATAAGAGTCTAGGGGCATCTGGTGACTCAATCTGTTAAGTGTCTGCCTTCAGGTCAGGTCATAATCCCAGGGTCCTGGGATCGAGCCCCATGTTAGGCTCCTTGCTCAGCAGGGAGTTGCTTCTCCCTCTCTCTGCCACTCCATCAGCTGGTGCTCTCTCTTTGTCAAATAAATAAATAAAATCTTAGGGAAAAAAGTAAGAATGAAAGAAAGAAAGCAAAGAAAAGAAGAGTCGAGTCTGAGAGCTAACACCAAAAGATGCCTCTTATAAGATCAAGGTGAACAGTGGATTATATTTGAAGCCATGGGACCTGGTTATAAAAGATGCAGCATTCTGGGGCACCTGGGTGCCTCAGTTGGTTAACCATCTGCCTTCAGCCCAGGTAATGATTTCAGGGTCCTGGGATTGAGCCCGATGTGGGGCTTCCTGGTCAGCTGGGAGCCTGCTTCTCTCTCTCTCCCTCTGTCCACTCCTCCCACTCATGCTCTTTCTCTCAAATAAATAAATATTTTTAAAAATAAAAATAAAAGATGCAGCATTCAAATGAGCCTGGTTAATCAATCTCTAAGAATTTTCCAAACTGTAAGATCAGTATTTACAGAGAGAAAAGAAGAGTCAGTGGTAAAAACAATTTGGAAATACTGTGCTTAATATGAAGCTAAACTGGTTTCCTCATGGAAGGACTTCTCAGCATTTCTTGGTGTTTCCTGTGAATCTCCACAAGGGTAGAGGAAATGCAAGACACCATTGTGAAAATTCCAAAATCCATGAGTGAGGCCAAAGTACCCACACTGGACAAAAGAGACTGAGAAGGACATAGAGGGGAAAGGGGAGCAACTACACTTTGACCCAATGCCATACCCTTCCCCAAGACCAACACAGGGCCACACGGATAGGGCGTCCTGGGCCTATATTTTCTCCAGTGGAAAAAAGCAAACTCAAGAGAGGCATGCAGCTTCCCCAGTGTTGTGGGACACTTCACAGGAGGCTCCCTCAGGTCTCACCTCACAGGGATCACGAGCTCAATCAATATGGAGCTCAATCACTGGGAATCAGAGACAGAGTGCCTACTGTAGCTGACACTCAGACCTTGGCCGACCATATTCCTGCTTACAGTAGCACTCAAGCAAAAATCCCAGCTACTGGTGCTGCCCATCTGCAAAGCCAGGCCAGTGGTCCTGTCTGGCTAAGGAGCTCTGTTGGCAGTTCTGCCTGATTGGGATCCCCAGCCAAAGGACCACACTAGCTGTCAAGTCCATTCTACAGCCCTATCTGGACAGAGGAGAAAATTCACAATCCTGCCCAACTGTGAGGCATGGTCTTTGGTCGACCACTCTGGGCAGCATGGTCATGAATGCCCAGTAGCATAAAGCACATCCTACATCCCACCCAGGCAGGGAAACAAACTCCTAGTCTCACTCAATCGCTGACCATAGCTTCCAGTCCTATTGCTGCAGGAAACATGGCTATAACTGATCTGTAGCTGTAGGAGATATCTTTAGGGCCACGCTGGTGGAGATCCAAGTCAACCGCCCTACCTAATTGTTGAGCATAGCCTCCCAAAATAGGCAACCCTAACAGTGAAGCCTCAAGCACAACTTATAGTGTGGCTCAGCTGAAGAACACAGCCTACAACCTCAACTATCAGTGCAACCTAGACTAGAGCCCTGCCAATCACTGAACACAACCTGTGGCCTGGTCTGGGCAGGAAGCCCAGCCATGATATCCATAGTTCAAGCACAGAGACTAACCTGCTGCCCCACCTGAGCAAGGAGCCCAGTCTCCAGCCCTACACAATTGTGAGGTACAGCTGGATGCCCCACCTAGAGAGCCCCATCCAGTGACTTCACCCAAAAGCAGAATGCAGCTAGCCCTACAGTCTACCTAGTTGTAAAGCCCAGCCTACAGTCCTGCCCAACTTTGGGACATGGACTACAACCCCACCTGATCATAGAACACACCCTGAGGCCCCAGTCCAACCACAAAGCCCAGCCTACAGGCCCACCTAAACACAGCAAACTGCACCAGCAAACTGGGGAGTACAGCCTGAAGCCCCACCCAACAAGGAGAAATTAGAGCAAAGCCTGCAGCCCTGCTCAACCAGAAAGTCCACCCAGCAGCCCCACTTGAATGCAGACCTAGTTAGAAGGAAGGAAATAATAAAAATGACAGCAAAAATAAATGAAAGAGAAAATGGGAAAAAATAGAAAGGAATAACAAAAGAGATGCTCATCTGAAAAAAATAAATAAAATTGACAAACTTTTAGCTAGACTAACCAAGAAAAAAATAGAATTCGATTATGCTGAGTGAAATAAGTCAAGCAGAGAGAGTCAATTATCATATGGTTTCACTTATTTGTGGAACATAAGAAACACGGAGGACATGGGGAGATGGAGAGGAGAAGGGAGTTGGGGGAAATCAGAGAGGGAGATGAACCATGAGACACTCTGGACCCTGAAAAACAATCTGAGGGTTTTGGAGGGGCAGGGGGTGGGAGGTTGGGTGAGCCTGGTGGTGAGTATTATGGAGGGCATGTATTGCATGGAGCACTGGGTGTGGTACATAAACAATGAATTCTGGAACACTGAAAAGAAATTTAAAAAATAAAAAATTTTTAAAAAGAAAAAAAAATAGAATTCAAATAAATAAATCCAAAAGAAGAGACATTACAACAGATACCACAGAAATACAAAGGATCATAATAGAATACCATAAATACACACCAACAAATGGAACAACCTAGAAGAAATGGATAAATTCTTATAAACATACAACCTAACTTACCAAAACTGAATAGCGAAGAAATAAAAATAGAAAATCTGAACATACCAATAAGGAATAAGCAGATTTAATCAGTAATCAAAAAACTCCCAACAAAGAAAAGCCAAGGACCAGATGATGTCACTGGTGAATTCCACCAAATATTTCAAGAATAATTAATGCCAATTCTTCTCAAATGCTTCTAAAAATTGATGAGGAAGAAATATCCCCAAACTTATTTAATGAAGTCAGCATTGCCCTGATGCCAAATCCAGATGAGGACTCTATAAGAGAACTATAGACCAGTTCTGATGCCTGATGAATATTGATATACTATTTCTCATCAAAAAACAAGCAAATTGAATTCAATAGCACATTAAAAGGAATATACAACATAAACAAGTGGGACTCATCCCTGGGGTGCAAGGATGGCTCAACATAAGCAAATCAACGCATGTGATACATCACATTAATAGAATGAAAGATAAAATCACATGATCATCTCTCTATATACAGAAAAAGCATTTTTGACAAAATCAATATCCTTTTATGATAAAAAATGAAAAAGAAACACCATATGATTTCACTTATACATGAAATCTAAAAAGCAAAACAAACAAACAGCAACAGACTCACAAATACAAAGACTATACTGGTGGTTGCCAAAGGGGAGAGGGTGGTAGGAGGGTGAAATAGGTGAAGGTATTAAGAGGTACAAATCAAAACAAAACAAAACAAAACAAACTCAACAAATTGGTTATAGAAAAACATACCTCAACATCATAAAGGCCATATATGACAAGCCCACAGCTAACATCATACTCAACAATGAAAGGTTGAGAGCTTTTCCTCTAAGATTAGAACAAGACAAGGATGCCTACGCTCACCACTCCTATTTGATATAGTACTAGAAGTCCTCACCAGAGCAATCAGTCAAGAAAAATAAAAGGCATCCAGATCAGAAAAGAAGGAAATGTTGCTTGCAAATGACATGATCTTATACATAGAAAACCCTCCAAACTGCCATTACGTATAAACAAATTCAGTAACGTTGAAAGATGCAAAATCAACACACAGAAACCAATACTGTATTGGACACTTGAATGTTTATAAGAAAGTAAGTCTAAGGACACCTGGGTGGCTCAGTGGGTTAAGCCTCTGCCTTTGGCTCAGGTCATGAGCTCAGGGTCCTGGGATCAGCCAGGTTTCAGAGCCCTGCATCAGGCTCTCTGCTTGGCAGGGAGCCTGCTTCTCCCTCTCTCTCTGCCTGCCACTCTGCCTACTTGTGATCTTTCTATCAAATGAATAAATAAAATCTTTAAAAAAATATTTTTAAAAAAGTAAGTCTTAAAAGTTTTTCCACACAAACAAAAAAATAGTCACTCTGTGAGGTGATGGATGTCTTAATTAACCTTACTGTGGTAATAATATATACATGTATCAAATCATTACATTGTATATTTTAAACTTACATGATGTTATATATTTCAATAAAGCCAGAACAAATAAAATTTATGTAATAAAAAATTAAAATAAACCTGTGAACATTTAACAATCAGCCTGTCATCTAGCAGGAGCTGGCTCTAGCACACCACTCATGTAACCAGAAAACCCTAGGACCTAGTGTCATGTCTTCAGGCAAAAAGCCACACCCTGTGCAGCTCCTCAAAGACCAATGGTTCCACCAGGCCACAGAGGACACAACCACCACCACCACCAGTGCATAGCATTTTTCCAAGAACAAAGTCCACATTGGACTAGAGAGAATTGTTTAGAGAGGGCAAGGATAGAAAATAATTCATATGTCCACCATAATGTCTAATAGTCCCTCTTTTCTTTTGAAAGAAACATTTTAAAGAGTAATATAGAGAAGAATGTACAAGTCATGAGTATATTTTAATTATCAAAAACTGGGCATATCCATATAACCACCACTCCGGTCAACAAATAGAATAATACCTGCCCTCTAGAAGCCCTGCTTGTGTCCTTTTGAAATCTGTATCTCCACTCTTTATCAGAGGCAACAAATATTCTGACACTTAATGCCATAGATTAGTTTTAACTGTTTTTGAATATATAATACATATTCTTTAAGTCTAGTTCCTTTTGTCAGACCTTAAGTTTATGTCATTAATCCATATCACATACAGCAATACTTCATTTTCATTACTATATAGAATTCCATTAAATACTATTGATGAACATTTGAGTGCTTTTCCTTTTCTATTACCAAAAATGCTTCTATGAACATTTATTTTATATATCATAGATATGTGTGTGTGTATATATATATATATATATAGAGAGAGAGAGAGAGAGAGAGAGAGAGAGAGAGATGTGTGAATATATATATGAGTTTTTGTTGTATATATTCCTAGGACTGAAATTACTAACTTATTGGGTAGCTTTATACAAGTGGGTACCTTCCAAACAGTTTCCAGAGTAGTTGACTAGCCTTTACTTCTACTAGCATTAGTGAGAATTCTAGCTGCTCTATACTCTCCAACTCTTATTAGTGTTAGTCCATAAATTGTCTTTCTCATGAATTGTGATTTTTAAAATATTTTAAATATTAGCATTTAAAATTTCATTTTCCTAATTACTGAGATTCAGTCGCTTTCCATATCTTTCCATATCACATAAGATACTTTTGTGAAGGCCTCCTACATGTCTCCTACCCATTTTTTTTTTTTTTTTGTGAAGGCCTCCTACATGTCCCCTACCCATTTTTGCCAGTGATTTATATTTTCTTATTGGTTTGAAGGAATTTATCATATAAGCCCTTTTTGGTTATATGTTCCAAATATCTCCTCCCAGACTGTGGCTTGTGTATTTTTCAGTCTGTAAACAGGTTTTGTTTTTGTTTTTATTTTGTTTTGTTTTTTATTCATAGAAATCCTTCATGTTGATATGGACAAATTTAGCAACCATTTCCTTCATAAGTATTTTTTGTATCCTCTTTAAAATGTTGTGCCTACTCCCAGGTTATGAAGTTATTCTCCTAAGTTACTTTCCATCATACCATTTATCCCTACTATCTGCCTGGATGTGATTTTTGTACTGGTATGAGATAGAAGTTTTCTACTTTTCATGTGGATATACAATTGACACAGCACCACTTATTTAAAATAAATTGTTCTTTCCCCAAGACCCTAAATGAAAAAGTTGCAGTTAATTAAGTCCACATTTACTCATGACTTTCATTCTGGACTCTTTTTAACCCATTTGTGTGTGTGTGTATGTATATATATATATATATATATATATATATATATATATGCAAATGCTACAGTATCTTGATTATTATACCTTTATCATAAGTCATCATATGAAGTACAATCATCCCCTGCTCTTCTTGGTCCTTTGTATTTCCATAAAAAATCAGGTTCTCAGTTTCCACAAAAGCACACATTAAGAAGAAGAATATGCTGGGTTTTGACAAATATAGTCTTGAGTCTACAGATCAACTTGGAGAGAATTGACATCTTCATGATTACTTCTCCAATTTCTCAACACAATAAATTTCTTCATTTATGTAGGTCTTCCCTATTTTTTCAATGTTTTATAAGTATAGGATTGTGCTAACCTTTCTATTTCCTCTAGTGTCAGTTTTGGTAGTTTCATAAAATTAATTTCTCTATTATATCATAATTTTCAAATTGTCTCCATTAAATTGTACAGTGATATACTGTTTTCTTTCCCACTATAGGCCTTCTTGGCAGGAATACTGCATTCCTGTATTTCAGTGATTCATTTGGCCATGGACACATATCCAGGTGGGGCCATAGAGAAATGGTGACATTATTGGTGCAGCCCTCTCTTTTCCTGGACTGGCACCTTCAAGGACATAGGCCAAAGGTGTGGCTGCCATTTTGTGGCCATATAAGGTCTTTTAATAGTCTGTCAGGGACTTAAAATTTTTTTAGTCTCAAAAAAACAAAAAAAGTTAAAAGGTTTAGCTTTGTCATTCTTCTCTACAGTATATTCATTTTATATGTCACTTACTTCTGAATTTACCTTTATTATTTTCTCCACTCAGTAACTTTTAGTTTAATTTGCTATTCTTTTGGTGACTTCATTAGAGAATGTTCTAATATTTAGCCATTGCTCTTTTCTAAGATGGACATTTAAGACAATACATTCTCTGCACATAGATTTAACTATCTTCCACTAGTTCTGATATGTCATTTTTGTCATCAGCTTAAAATATTTTCTAGTTTTCATTGTGATTTTCTCTTTGATACATGGATAATTTAGAAATGTTTAACAAGGGGATTTCTGTAGTTATCACTTAAAGATTTCTAGTTTAATTCTATTGTGGAAATTAAATGTTCTAAATCCTTTGAAATTTGTTGAGACCTGATTTGTAACTCTCTGAGTGATCCATGTGCACTTGAATCAAATGTATATTCTATCATTTGAAGGTGCAGGAATGTGTGTGTCCATATGTATTCCTATTTGTTACATATATTATTCAAATATTCTATATCCCTATTGATTCTTGGCTTTTTGCTCTTTTGGTTACTAAGAGGAGTGTGTTAAATTTCCTAAATTTGAGGATTTGTCTTTGGTAGATAGGTACGTGGGTAGGTAGATTTATAGATATATAAATAGAGACCAAAGAGATATAATACTTTGCATATAAAATTTGAATAAAATTTAGAATTGTTCCACTTCTGTGCCATTTTTCCTATATCCTTATATCTTATCTACCTTTTATTTTATTGATTTGATTTGATTTGATTTGATTTGATTTATTTATTTGAGACAGAGAGTGCAGTAGCAAGGGGGAGAAGTAGATGGGAGGGAGAGAAGAAGTAGATTCCCCACTGAGCAGGGAGCCCGATGTGGGACTCAGTCCCAGGACCCTGTGATCCTGACCTGAGCCGAAGGCAGACACTGAACCAACCAAGCCACCCATGTGCCCCTGTTGTCTACCTCTTATAAAGTAGTATATTTTTAATTTGTTTTTATCTAGTCAGTCAACACGAGAGTGTTTTGTCTATTTATATTTAATATAATCACTGATAATCTGGGTTTAAATCTACCATCTTACTATTTGTTTTCTATTTATTTCTCCATATGATGCTCTTTCTCTCCTTATCTTACTTGAAGAGGACTGTATATATATTGTTCCATATTTTCCCCTCAATTAGCTTGTTAAGTATATGTTCTTATTCTAATATTTCAGGATTTCTCCTAGAAGTTACAACATCTTCAACTATTAAGATCCAATATAAATCAGTGCTTTAATATCTTATCAATATTTTGGTATTTTATTTTTAGATACAAAACTATACATAATCTCACTAAAATAGAACATAAATGATATTTTTAGTGAGAGCAATGTGATTAAAGTGCTTCACTATCTATGGAAATCCAAATTTAACACTGTGAGATACAACAATTAGAATATCTGATTTTCAACTCAAGTTTATTTCAATATTAGCTGTCTTATTTAAAAATCATACCTCAGCAAGGTATATAGATCCAAATGGAACAGTTCCTTACACTCGCCAAAATCTGACATGTTTTCCAATCTCCTTTTCTAACTAGGCAAAGATTCGTATGAATATTAAACTAGTAAATTTTTATCTTCCCAGAATTCAATTATTTATTTCTACAAAGTCATCAGAAAGTGTTGCATTCTTATTTTTAAAAATTGTTTTTAACATGTGTGATATTATTCACCAAGTCAGAAAATTTTTGCTCCAATTTTAAGTATACCAATAGACTATTTAGACCACTTTCAGCAACAAAATCAGTCAACAATTATAACCTTTTGAAATGCCATTTTTCAAGATGCTCTTCCATAACATGAGTATCTTTTAAAGTATTTACTTTCTCATTTACTATTAAAATATCACCTTTCTGCTGAAAGGGCCAATTAAGAGTGTGTATTTTAAAAATATCTTCTAAATAATGTATTGAAGAGAGCTGCTTGTTATCATGTGAAATGTCAGCAAATTTGCAACACTTGTGTGTTTGTAAAAGAATAAAGCATAATTCATCTTTTGCCCTATCTCTGCCTCAGGCAATCTGTCACAGGATCAAGAATAAATTCCCATGGGATCAAAATTATTTTCATGGTCACCCTTCATCTCATTACAAATACCATGAAGATGCAGTATTTTGGAAGTCTTATTTTTTAAAAAGAAAGTAATAACCACATCAATGGCATCAAGTAGCACTTTGGCCATATCTAGATTCAACTTCTTCTGCAATGCTTCTGCTTATGAAAGAGAATGAATTTCACTTGTGGTTCTTCCTCTGAATTTCACCTCCAGAATCCTAATTTTTAACTTCCAGTCAACACAGATACACTTACCCAGCTTTTCCAGAAAAATATTTGTTCTAAAGAAGTGCATTAATCTATACAAAATATCTTATTTGATATATTCTTTTTTATGGATCACAAAGTAGTTTTTTCACATTGAAACTGAACCTAATAAATACCATAAACATAAAAAACATGATGAAGTTATCTGTACTTTGAGGCAGCCATATAGGAAACATTCCACATCTATCTTAATACTTGTTTCCTCAAATGATGGTGGTATTTTCCCTCAGCTTTCCAATAGTACTGGCTGGCAAAGGGACACATATTATTGAATATATTGAAAATATATATATATAGAGAGAGAGAGAATATATATGAATATATTGAACCAAGTAGAAAAATACCTGCATTCAGAAAGCTATTCTTTACAACTCAAAAAAATGTTTCTAAATGTTTAAAGTGAAGTTTAGTAAAAATTTAGTAAAAGACCAAATACCTGAAAATATCATTGAAAGTTCCGTAGGGTTTTCTTTGTGTTTTGATTGCTTTATTTTGGGTTGCCTTAATTTCTTTCTCTTTTTATTATCATTGTTTTATATCTCAAAGCCCAATACAAACTTGTGGTAAGATTCATCATTAACAGTAGTGGATGAAAATCCATTTTTAAATAGCCCTTGTTTTTAGCTTGTTATTTACCTATATCATTTTACTTCAAACTGTCAATGCTACCATTTTCTTGACAATGTATGTTTGCATTGATGCCTCTGTAAATTAGGGTCCAAGTAATAAATAAGTGACTCTAGCTACTTTAGCAGAGAATTTTAAAAAGGAAATTGGTTCAAGAGGTAGTGGATGACTGAAAAGGGAAGAACAAACACTGTGGTCATAGAGATGGTAACTTCAGGGAGCAGTTTCCACTGCTGGGGCCAGGGATCAAAGTGACGAATTTGGGATTAACAGACTTAGAAGTCTGGAGAGAGCCTGTGGGTCCTGGGACCCACACCTCTGAGGAGGTACCAATGCTGATTCCTCAGACACTTGGAGGAAAGGCCCTTGGGGCAGGACACAGACCTCTGAGGAGGGGTGCTGCCTGGCTGGTGTGGCCACACCTGAGAGGCATGGTGACACTGGTTTGGGAGTGTGAAAAGGGAACTGGAACAAATTACTCTTGGAAGCCATTGGGTTAACAACAGCAAAATCAGGTGACAAATAGGAAGGAGCAAGTTTCTGTTCCCTCCTCCTGCCTTTCGGGTTGGCAGAACCTAACAGGGAGGAGACTGACAAAACAGAAATATGGTTTGCAGCATCCCAACCCCCATATGACAGAATGCAGAGTAAGGGGAAAAAAAATATTAATAGCACAATACCCAGTGATGCCTCAGTCTTGGAGGAGGTACACTGGAATGTGGCGGCATTTCTACACTAATTGTACTACACTAATTGTAGACATTACTCATGCACTCTGATATCTCATTTTTGTGTCCATGTTGGGGATGCCCATTCTTCTGCCCTTGGAAACTAAGTACAGCCATCTGATTAGTCCTCAACAATAAAGCATAAGCAAAATAATGGTTATCACTTCCCGGCCGAAGTGGGTTCTTACCAGAGCCCAACCCTCCAGCACCCTCTTGGTCAGCTGAGGCAAACCTCAGCACACTGTGTTGAGAATTCAGTGATGGAAGATACTGGTGGTGCCTCTCTCCACCTGAGCCCCTGAATGACAATTGTAGGAAGAAATTCCTCCCACCCTCATTGGGCAAATGGTGATTTGTGAAACTTTTTGTCTTAAAGAACTGCTATTTGGGGTGCCTGGGTGCTCAGTGGGTTAAAGCCTCTGCCTTTAGCTCAGGTCATGATCCCAGGGTCCTGGGATCGAGCCCTGCATCGGGCTCTCTGCTCGGTGGGGAGCCTGCTTCCCTTCTTCTCTCTCTGCCTGCCTCTCTGCCTACTTGTGATCTCTGCCTGTCAAATAAATAAAATATTAAAAAAAAAAAAAAAGAACTGCTATTTGGAGGTTTTCACCCCACCATAACTTAGTCCTGACACAATCCGCTGATACAGCATCTAAATGGCTTCAGAAAACCCTCCCTCCCTTCCTTGCCTAAATTCTGTCCAATAAAGTTAGAGGTGGGTCCCACAAGCCAGAGGGATGAAGCTGCAAAGGGGATATTCCACTAGCTGTGAGTTTCCTTAGAAATGGCAAGTGTTTGATGCTAGGTGCCACTGCGACTTGGAGGAGGCTTGTCACCTGGTGCAATAATGGACTTGTCAAGACCGGCCCTTCCTTTCCCAGGTCCCTGTTTCCATTGGTGTATGAAGTGAAGATTCCTTTGTAGTTAGGCAGGTCTCAGTTTGTGTCCCGACTCTGCCATTTAGTAGCTACATGACTTTGGGTAAATCACTAGGCTTCCTTAAATCTCAGTTCCCTCGGGTTTGAAATGAGCATAATTATAGCAACTTTTCCTGATTTCACACATATTAGCCATAATTTACAACGACTGCTGGTGTCCCCCTGACCCCTGAGGACAATCCATGTGCTCTCCAGGCCCCACATCTTTGCCCCGGCTCCACCTCCTGTCACTCAAGACTGTCTCAGCACTTCGCATTGCTCCTTCCGCAAGGTATAAGCCCTTCTAACTTAGGAGCACTTTCTCTTGCTGTTTCACTGGAACATAACCTCTCCATGTTCTGAACTCTCTCTTAACCCTCTGTAGCTCCTACACATCAAGCAAAATCCAGCTCAAAAATCACCTTCTCAATGAAAACTTCCCCCACCCAAGGCAAAGAGTATACCCTCCTCTTCCCACCCACCCTTGCTCTAGCTCCCATCCGTACCTGGCTTGGCTGCTGTGATCACATCTGGCACAACTGCCTTGTTGTTTTCATTTGTTCTCCCAACAGCTCATTAATGGTGGGGCTGTGCCTTCCTCATCCTCCTCTCCACACCCTTGATCCCCAGTCAGCTCTATACTTAGAATTCCTGGTGTACAGCAGGCCATTAGGAAACATGAGAAGCCAGGCAGAAAGAAAGATTGGGGGAGGGAGGGTGTTAAAAAAAAAAGAGAGGGAGAGAGGGAGAAAGCAAAAGAAGAAAAAGGAAAAATTAGGCAGCTCTGCCTTCTATCAAAGAGAGGATAACCTAAAACTATAGTTCCCCCTTCTAAGAAAAACGTAGCTTCCTTTTAAAGAATTACTTCATAATCTGTCTCACTGAGTCATGCAGAATTTTTAAATGATTTTTTGAGTTGACAGGTAATCTATAAAAGGAAAGAGTTCATTGCAGGTTGATGAAATGGATGCAGATTCCTTTCTTCCTCTTAGCTCCCATGCCCACATATTCATAATTATTTATATTTCATTAATCAGTTCACTATAAAAGGCAATTCAAGAGGTGAGAGGGAATATTTTTGGTTACCCATGTTATTAATGCCTCAAAAGAAGAAATTGGCAGAGCTCTAACAGCAGAGGCCCAGCCCTAGCCAAGAAGAGCTTTCATAAAAAAAAGTGTCAGACCTTCTTTATTACAACCATGCTTTCTCTTTGAGGGTAAAAGTGGCCCCAGCAACACACTATAATAAAACATTAAAAATTTTAAAAATAGAAAAAAATTTCAAACCCTGTGATACGGAGCTAAAAATAAAGGAGAATCTTATAAGCATTTTAGGGGGCACAAAAGTTGTATCAGTGAAGTTATCCATGTCTCCTTGCTGCTGCCCCAGATATGCTACTGGACCAAATCCATGGCAGGTACAAGGGGAAGGTTATTCCTCCCAGTAAAGGACACGGGAGTAATGACAAGAAAGTGAAGGAAACTAATATCGGTTATGAAACTCAAGGAAAATCAGTGCTGAATTATTTATGTCGAAGTTTTAATGTTCCCTTACAGTTATCAATTGTCAGGAAGTCTACAGAGAAAGTCATAGAATTTCCTCCCTCTGACCAAGAGGACAGCTTCTTTGAAAAAGTGGTCCTTGGAGATGAAGCCCCGGAAGTCTCCAAGGCACAGCACAGAGCTCAGGGTGAGATGAGGTGGAAGTTTAGAAGTATTTCCAGGTGTGTGAAAAAATCAGCACTATCAAATTGCTCTGGGACAAGAGTAGCCAACAGATAATTATCTGTCATCCTGAGCAGTCTTTCTGATTTTTCAGAGGCCAGATGTCTCTCAATTTGTAAGATGGTCAGCAGTTGTGTGCAGTCAACCACACTCTCTTCATTCAAAATAATGAAAGAGACTAAAGTTCAAGATAGAGAGGTCAAACTGAACCCATTCAGCATTGAGGGAAGATTTCTACTTCTCTATTAAATGAATTGCCCACATTGGGTCGCAGCCTAACCAAGGCGTGTTTTCCTGAACTGTCGAAGGTCATCGTGTGCTGATGGTTTGGATTTGGCATTCATAGGGAGGTGAAAGAGAAGCCAGATCCTTGTGACCATAATGCATTGCTCTGGGGAGCCCAAGAGAGAGATTTCCTGACCCCATTCATCAGTGAACAACTGCATGGATGGTCGAACAGAACAGAGCACTGTAGGTTTCACCTCTGCAGAAATTGGTGGCTCTCATTCTTGGAAGACTAAGACTATTATTTTAGAAGTTCTAAGTTCAAGCCCTGTGCCTATTACAGCAGAACCCTCAGACTCTATCCAATATCACAGGGGAAATCACTCTAATATCCCAGTCATCTCCAATAGGAGGACAAATTGGTGAATGAAAGTGAAAGCAAGTGTGCAGACACCATAGGGTTCAGAAAATTAATTAAGAGCCAAGGAAGAGTTTTTAATGGACAGAAATATACCATTAGCTACTCATGATTAAGGGACTAAATATAGTAAAATATAGTAAAATTGGCTCTACTATGAATCAACTCTCTCTCCCAAAACACTGTAAGATATATAGAAGAAATCTGATAACCTTTTAGTTATCTTTCTAAGACTGACACAAACCCTAGCCTCTATGTTCTAGAGTTATATTTTAGATAATCATATACCCTACTTTGCCTGAGACATTTCTGGTTCCTGTCTACTGTCCCAGCATAATTATTAATAACCTCCTCTTTTATTCTCCAAAGTGACCCAGTTTGGACAATTCATGTGGTCATACTACTTGCAAAGGGTTCCTGCTGAATTATAGATGCTTTGTCAATTCCTATTTGAAAGGGAAAGGGAGTTTCTCTGCAAATAAAAAAGAAAGTCTCAGTATAATGCCATGTGTTACACAAATGCATAAATAGGTTTAGTCTCACAATGGGACAGCAGAACAATGCATCACATGATGCCAAGATTAAGCTAATAAAATTATCCCCAATGCCTTTACCAGTGGAATGTCTTCCTCTAGCTCTCGGGTCATGTGGCATTTTTTAATTTGACATAATTGATGTGATCTTGTAATACCAACCTCAGCTTTACGGTAAGAAGAAAGAAATGCTGCTGACAAAGCTCACATCTGCAGTGTACACATTCATGGAACATGTTTTCTCCACCACCTAAGTCTTCCTTTGAACATCTTTCACGTTTCCAGTTATGCCTTCAAAATTGCCCAAGACAGCTGGGCCTGTTGCCTGTTTCTTGTTAATTAATTTTCATATTTCAGTCTCTGTTATTATTACCATTTGTTCATTGACTGCTGTCATTATCATAATATTTGTTTATCTCTCTAAATAAGCTAAATACTAAGACTCTGAAGTAAATACAGCACAGTCACAAAAAGCTTCTGAAGAAAATGAAGAGAGAATATTGAAAAATCATCCGGGGAAATTTTGTTCCTGACAAATTACTTACAGGAATGTATGCTCATGACAGAGTTGCAGGGAAATTGGACATAGTCAAATGAGGCCCTAAATCTTGTGGAAATTGGCTTTGTCTGCACTGGGGAGGACACTGAAGGCAGAGTGAGGTTGCCCAGCATGGCTCCTCCCTGTCAGCAGTCAGTGGAGCCCTCCCCACCCTGTCCAGATAAAGTCTCCAGGGGACTCTGGCCTTTGAGGAAGGTCTGAGAGAGGAGTAAGTAGGGATGGATGCCTTAATCTCTCTGGCGACAATCCAGATCTCAGAACCCATAAGGTTCTACAGCACCTCTCTTGGGAGACAGGACGGTATCATGGAGACAACCCAATCCATAGCAAAGTGCTGGCCCTAAGACTCCAGAGAGAGATGCACGCCAGAGTCAATCCACCAACTCTTCCTCCCCAGCTGGCATTTCCACCAATTATTACCACCGCATCCTGCTGACCCTTATGCACATGTGGTCCTCAACCAAAGTGTTTGTCATTCAGGTTACCACTACACAACGGGAAGTAGTGATGGGCCCAAACGATTATCTAACTCAATTAAAAAAAAAAAACAAAAAACCTATTAGCATTGCAAAGCCTGTTTTTCATGCTTTGGATGCCAAACCAGTGCCAAGATCTTTCTGATTCAAGATCTAGTCTTTTCCTTCTACAAGATACTCTTTAATGAGGAGGAGGAAAAAATGAGAGAATCCACTGGAATAACATGCGTCAAACCAGAAGTCAACCCATGAATCAGAGAAAAATGAAATGTCAGTATCAACCCTAAAAAGGAATTGGTCAGAAATATCTCCTCACGATTTATCATTATCACCATTCATTTACCAGCAGAAGGTCGCCTGCCTCATACATGCCTTGCCAAGAAAGCAGTCACCACGCACAGGTAATTACGTGACACCACGCAGAAATTCTTTTCAGACATCATCTTTGCAATTTAAATGCTAGGTACTTTTTAGTATGGTTTCAGTCTATTTTGTGAGATTGATCTCATTCTAGAAAGGATGACATAAAGGGTGGAGAAGAGGGTTGGCACTCATGCCAAATCCTTCATTTTTCTCTTTTCTCTAGAGACTTGCAACTTTTACCTTTTAAGGAATTTCCAGATTATGATTCTTTTAAGGTACTGAAAAGCTTTATCCACACATGCCATGTCTCCCAGAATAATCATTTTTTTCTTTTAAGCACTCTAAAAATAGGAACTCAGTTAATCTTTATAACGACCCCATGAAGTGGGCACTATTGTAAATGGAGAAAACGCTGCCATGAGAGTTAAGAAACTTCCTGGAGAATACCTTGAGTTTGATTCTAGAGTGGAGCTTTTAACCACCACACCAAGCTTAGCAGCCAGGGAAGCACTATATCCACTATCAATGTACAAAATACCAGAGGCAACCAGTTTGATAAGAATGGCTACAAATACAGAGGAGCAAACATTTATTGAGCACCTACAACATGCCAGACATCGTGCTATGTACCAGGATAAACAGACTAATTACACAAAGGGCAGTTTAGAAAGGGGAAAGTAAACATATTTGAGAAAGGAGGAGGTAGTAAGACCCATTCAGCATCCTGGGCGGTGGCAGGGGCAGAAAGGAAGGTGTTCCAGTGAGAAGTAGGAGGCTGGCAAGGCAATGTGGCTAGAGACATCTTACTGTTTTGTTAACACCTATATTTCCATGATCAGTCCCTTTGCTTTGGGCTACAATACACTTACCACCACAAATTCATCAGCATCGACATATAGAAGAGACAGTTCCGAAATTCCCTCTGACTCACCAGCAATTAAACACTGTTAGAATAAGAGGTCCACTTGGCGCCTGAAGCAGACTGGTCCTCCCTTCACTCCCTCCCACCCAAAGCCCCTCTTTGTTTTCAGTGGCCCTGAAGAGAGAGATTTTTTCCCCCCTCTCCACCTTTCCATCAAGTTTTGTAGACATTTATCAACTCTGGAGTTTCCAAGTTGGGCTGTCAGTCAGTTAACCTTCACCCTCCTTGAATTTTCATCCTGATAGGTTTGGATTAAACCACAGACTGATAAATGAGCACTGCTTGGGCGACACAAAGAGCAGTCATTAAGGAAGCCTCGCTGAAGGTATGAATCAAAGCCAGGGATCTTTTGGTTTCTCTACCCGCTCTAGTTCACGGATCGCCTGCAGTAATACGTTTTTATTATTTTTATTTATTTCTCTCTCTCTCTCTCTCTCTTTTTTTTTTTTTTTTTGCTTTGGTTTCCAAACGGTTTTCATCATCATTTCCTGCTTGTTTTTCTCAAAGAATAAAAGTGTATCCTGACAGCACAGTTCTGTCTTTACGGCAGTGATGTGGCTAGCAAAGGCATTTTATCAATTTGAATTTAATCCAGGACCAAGAAGCAGAGGGACAGAGGGAATGAAGGTGAAGTAACAGGACCCCTGACATGAATAGTCTTTTGCTCATGAAGACTTAGAATAATTAAGGAAATGATGTTTCCCCTCTTCAGAGCAACTGTTTTTGCTTAACTGGAACTTACAAGGAGGGAATTTGCTCTATTTATTTAGCTTCCCAATTTCCAATTCTTTAAACCATCATTGACTTACACATGATGTCTGCTTTCTTTCTGGTTCGGAACGTTGGACACCATCTTAGCACTACTCTGAATCTTTCCCTCTCCACCAAACTAAAAAAAAAACATAAAAAAACAAAACCAAAAACAAACATGAAACCAGCAAAAGAAAAAAAAAGACAAAAACAAAGAAACAAAAAACCCCACAAACCTAGGGCTTGCTAAAGGGAAATGCCTTTGGAGTCAAAACAATGCCTGGGTGGCTCAGTGGGTTAAAGCCTCTGCCTTCAGCTCAGGTCAGGATCCCAGGGTCCTGGGATCAAGCCTCACATCGGGCTCTCTGCTCAGCAGGGAGCCTGCTTCCATTCCTCTCTCTGCCTACTTGTGATATCTGTCTGTCAAATAAATAAAATCTTAAAAAAAAACCAAAAACGAAAACAATGCTTTCTTCTCTAATACTGTTGTAACCCAAATGTCAGCTGCCTGAATTTGCTTAAGCTCTTGGGAGTCACCTTATTCTTTAAGGTTTTAGCAGGACTGGCTTAAATCCCCATTGTCTAGGTTATGGGAAACCCATTATCTCCTGAAAGCTTTGGGAGTTTGGATGTGGAGGTGAGAGAAGGCTGGCATTTATCCTTCTTGGCTCTTGGTTTCCCCTTTGGCTTATGACTATATATGGTCCCCATCTGTATGCAGATGTCAGCCCTTTGCAGGGCTAGACCTCCCAGCTAACACTGGTCCCCAGTCTCTTGCTGACATAAGCTGTGGGCAGCGACCCTTCCCAACAAATGAGGAAACAAAAGACAGAAAAGAAAATGGCTTGTACAATGGGGCCATTTATTCAGCAAACCTGTATCAGCCTCTTGTCACGCTCTAAGTATTACTATGCTAGATCCAGGGTCTTGCATAAGTGACTTGAGAGTTAGAAAATAAACTCTGTACCCAAAGAAGGTACCAAGCACTAAGAAAAGGATCACCTCGTGAAACTCATCCTGCAAAGCCTACTCCCAGCCTTCTAAAGAAATCCTCCTGGCCTTAACTTTAGAGTTCCTGACAACCTGAATTCCACCTGACAGCTCAGATCTCTGGTTGATGGCAATGTGGCAAAGGCCCCTTGAGGACAAAAGAGCCTATGCCAAGGATAGACAAAGGAGAAAGGCATGTAAGGTATTAACCCCACTAACAGTTGCAAAACCGTCCATGACTAAAGCACAGGGAAAGAGAGCTGTCCGTGAACTTGTGGCTTCCCTGGCCAGAGGATCCTGCTCTCCCAATGAGCCTTTAGTCACACATAGAAGGCCTAGCCCTGACGGCCAAGGGGGCTGCCTCCCTGCGATGGTATGCTCAATTAACATCAGCAAAAAAAATCCCACATTTCAGTCCCCAAAAGAAATAAGAAACTCCTGATGAGCACATGTATACTTCTCAAGGCTCCAAGTTCACTCCTGATAAAGATCAAAGAAAAGATGCTCTTAGGACAACTTAGTGGGGCTTCTGCTTGTACTCAAAGCCCAGTGCGTTGGAGATGAGTCACCTGCTCCCAGTGAAGAGAAAAGAAGGTAAATGAAAGCATGGGCCAGTGACAAAATGGCCACACACTATTTCTCAAACAAATACTTCCTATGACGAATACCCAGTAAGTCATAGACAAAGAGCCTGAAAGAAGGAAGAGCCCTGAGTTACTTCACAGATGAACACAGGGGTCATAATGATCCAAATTCCCCTTCTGCAAGGAAGGATTAAGGCCCAAGATGGAATTTCACAATGGAAACCCCTCCTTGGAGGTGAGAATTAACCCTTTACAGACTCAAACATCTGGAATGACACTGAAAAACAGAATATGGATAAAGGGGATATACAGAAAAGCTGAATGCAAGTATCCCAAGAGTAGGGTCTTGGGTGAAAGTTCACAGTTATTGAAATCGGACAAATGGAGTTCATATCCCAGCTCCAAATCACGTCCAGTGAGACTGTGGGCAGCTTGCTCAAACTTTGTAAGTCTCAGTTCTGTCATCCGTAAAATGAGTAACATCTAATTCTACGTTCTGTAGTATTTTAAATGAAGTAATATGGCAAGCGCCTAGCTTAGAACAGATGCTTGCAACTATTGAAAGATTTTCCAGTGAAGTCCTAAGACCCTATCCCAGCCAATACAACTTGACAGGTATTCAAGACATGACTTAAAGACCAGTTTACCCATTCTCTGACACCTTTTCTAGTATATTCTCAAGTTAGTCCCATTTTTATTGACCTTTTGAGTTTTGTGATCTGTGGCTGCCTTTTTCGTATATTCAAGAACTATTTTCAAATCACTCCAAGATTTATTATTTTATTTCCTCCCCCACCCACTTTTTCCAAGGGATGCATTTGATCAGATTTGACTTTTCAACATCATCGGAGTAATGAGTTAGAGGAGGGCCTTTCATGTCCCCACCCCAGATCACTAAAAGGAGTCCGGTCTTACAGATGATCTTTGGGAAGGACTCCTGAATCAGGCGTAACCTTGTGGTTTCAGAAGGGACTTCTGGAGAGTACACCATAGCCCATGTAGGAATGACCCAGCCAGTGTGCAAACAATTAAGGGATTCAGTGTCATTACCTGGTCTATTTCTCTCCCTTCCATTTCACTGAACAAAGGAGAATTTGGTCTTCTGTTCCTTTTGGTTTGGAGTTCTTGGTGTCATGTGCAGGAAAGGTCTATATACCAACTTGTTCAATGCCCCATCCCTGTCTTTCTCTCTCATCCACATCACTTAGAAAACCAGACTCTGCCCATTCCTCCTCCCTCCCATCCTTATTAGTGTTTTCCTTCCCTTTCTTCCTTCTTTCCTTCAATCAGAAAGAGAAGAGCTGTTGGATACGAGAATCAAGCCCTGTTAGAGTCATCACAGGTAACCACTTTGCATGTAAAGTCAGTCTACACCAGTAGATGAAAATCCCAGTTCCCACATTCAATTCAACAGACAATTATTGAATGTTTATTGTATGCTAGGCCCTATGCTAAACACTGGGAATACAAAGATAATTTGAGACATGGTCCCTGTCCCCATGGAGTTGTACAGCTAAGTGGAAAAGTCAATAATGTAGTGAACTATAGTAGTCTATTACAGTAATATAATATTATACTGTCATAATACTTTGTGATGCAGGAATAACAGGGCTATGCTGTAACTGTTTTGAGGGGGGTTAATTTTGGGGGGAAAGTCATCAGAGAAAGCTCTCCTTCATTCAGGATTTTATTATCTCATGGAGAAAATTTGAGGAAACTTGCTAAACTTCTTCCATATGTTTTCTCAACCCACTCTAATAACCCTCCATGGTGCCACCAGAATCTTCATAGTAAGACACAACTGAAGCCACGCCCTTCTTGAAATCATTTAAGGGCTTCCCATCTCCCTCAGGGTAAGACCCCCAGCACCTTGGCCACCTGGCTTTCATGATGCATGCTCCTCCATCCCACACTTCAGAGTCCTGTCTCCGCTGTCCACAACTATTGCCAAACGACCACCACGCTCCCTCACCTTCCCATAGTTTCTTTGTACATGTTAATTACTCCTGCTCAAACATTCTACATCCTCTATTCCCTCCATCTCCCATCCCTCCTCTATCTGATGAATCTTACCCATTCTTTGAAATTCTTTGAAATTTGAAACCCTCTCTGGCATCCTTCCTCCCCTCCATTGACATACTCCCGACCCAGGGCATTAGGTCCTTCTGACAGATAATGCTCATTGGCTAGAGAAACACCCATGCCCAACCCTTACTATTTTATCAGTCAAGGGACATGCAGGAAATAGATGGTACACACAGATTGGGTAATTTGAAACAGGATTGTCTACAAAGGAGTAGCAGTAAAGAAAGTTAATGAAAACGGCAATACATGCTTGCAGAGGGAATTAGGGGACCACTGGCAACAGTAGGGCATCTCTAAGCCTGAAAGGAAAAGAAGAACTGACTGTTACCAGCCAAGGAGAGGACAGCCTGAAGGAGACTTCAAAATGCAGCCTGCCTCCTGCAGCCACACAAGGTCGAAGTCAAGGAATTAAACATCCCAACCAAGATCCCACCCTTCCCTTCCTCAGTTCTGTGTTGGACAGCACAGCTGTTGATGTCTTATCTGCCAGCATCCTCGTGTAGAGTGCAAGGCTTAGAAGATAGATGTAGAAAAGCTAAGTTCTCATTTTCTCGTTTCCCCTTGCAGCTGGTAGGAGGTAAGGGCTGGCATATGACACAGGTTGTGCCTCTGAGGAGTCAGTAGGAGTCTCCCTTGGAGCTTAAGGCAGGGGTTTCCATGATGAACAAGATAATCATCACTGGCATCTCTTCTCCTCCCCAAAAGGACTATGGCTGCCATCTTGAAACACCAAGGGAGAGCCCAAGAAAATCAGAGATACGAATCCTTGTGTCATTGGAATGGTAAGCCCACACCACAGCTTTCTACTTCCAGACATCTTACATGAGAAATACAAAATTCTAAGCCACTGTCAACAGTATTTTCTGTCATTAGTAAAGGAAAACGTTCCTAGCAGATATGGCTTTCTTGTGGTCACTCCTATTACAGCAAATCCTGGAACTCTGAGTAGGTGACTATCTTCTCCCCTAGAATATGAGCTTGTGGGGTCAGAGCTGACCCAAGGCGGGTACCTAACTGCTGCTTGTGGAGGGAGTCAATGAATCACCGTGCCAAGCGCTGCGGGAATCTAAGCAGGACAAGGTGCCATCTTAGTGTTTCTTCCAAGCTCTTTCTTCTCTTTGCCTTATTTTACCCTAAGGAGCTCCCTCCGTGCCTTGCTCCCTGTGTGTTCACATTTTCCCTCTGCCCTCCTACGTCCATCGTATATCAGGCAGACTTGAATTGCACAAATTGTTTGCATTCTGTTTAATACCCACTTTTTAAAAAACATTTCTCACTCTAAGAGAGATGGGCTGATTAATGTACTCAAAATCTCCTGCACTACACAACCGACTCCTTCATCCTTGTTCTATTCGTAATAGATAGCCCTTCTTTCTTCAGATGTGCACAAAGGAGCCGTTCCCCACCAGCATTATTTGTAACTACGGAGCTCGAGGAGGTACTTGATGTCAAAAATGAAAAATTGCTAAATTCAAAATTGCTTCTCTCTTTGTTTTAAAGGTGACCTGCAAGTAGTTTTTATTTTTTTAATGAACTAATTGTAGGATTATATGCTGAATGCCCCAAATGCAGACAGTGAGAGAACACTCAGCAGATCCGAACTACAAAATACCTGGTATTGTTTCAGAGTCTCCGCAGGGCCAGACTGCTGACTCCCACATTCCCCGCAGCCCTACCAAGGAGACTGACTCAGACGAAGCTCTGCTTTGAACCGGGACAACAGGGGCAGGCAGAATGATTGGTGAGCTGGGCTAGGAACTGGGAGGCTGTCTCGCTACTTGCCCAATGACCTTGGCCATGTTGCCTTGTCAGCCAACAGCCCAGCTTGCCCACCTCGACCCAAAGGGAACCAGCCCCTTCATTCCCTCCCACTGAAGAAGATCTGATGGTTATGACTTTGTGTTTAATGCATGCCTCCCATAAAAAGAGGTTGTCAGAGCTGCAAATTATTTCCCAGACTCACTGAGCACACATACATCCTGTTTGACTGGAAAAAAATCTGGATATGCCGTGAACCTGTCCGTATTTCCCATCACTGCACTCTCCTCCCTTGGGGACCCAACACAGCTGGAGACCAGGCTGGAATTTGGAAGATCTCGATTCTTATCTCCTGCACGGAGATGTAAAAACACTCTTTTGGAGTGACTCAGACCCCTCAGGGAGCAATAACCTTGGTCGGATCATCTATGATTCTGTCCAGGAACAAATTACACCAAAGAATGTGTGGGACTTCCTTACATGAGGCCCTACAAGGGAAATCACAGACATGCCCCCCTCCTGACTCAAGACAGTGCCCTGCAATCAACTTGAAATTCCACCATTAATACGAATCTATTTTTCTTATTTACTCTGTTCCCGGTTACCTGTCACCTGTTAAAATGTGCATAACCCTTCTAAGGTAGCACATTAAATTATTCATTATCTCCTATCATACCCCGGGGAGAATGAATTGTTCAGATTCCATTCCAATGAGAGGACCACTGCAGCAGCGGTGGAAGACCAAGCAGGGCGATTTTGCTCTGGAGTCCAAAGAAGCATGGAAACCAGGGTGGGCTGCACTGCAGAAGGAGGGTGCCCAACGGGACGCATCCCAGCACTGGGCATTTGTTGCTGCCTTTGTTCACTGGACACAAAGGGCTCGCACTGCCACAGACTGTGCTAAGACCAGGTGATAGACTATGAAGTGACTTTCTAATTGCAGAGAAGACAAAAAACACTCAAAGCCAACTTGGCCCACTGCAAAGCCAGCATCCCTTAATTCCATCCCTCTGGGAGGAGAGAAACCCTGGCTCCTATGTCTTGGGGATTGCAAGCCACTCAAGCTGGCAGCACTATGACCAATGGGACACAACTCCTCTCCTCTCTCACCTCCCAATCTATTTGTTTCCATGAGACCGTGAAAGACACCACACATTCCTTTCATTGAGCAGTGTTTGTGTTCTTTACCTGCTGATCTGGAAGCACTATGGGCCTGGCAAAGACACTGAATAGGGAACGTAGCTGAACAGGGAAAATAGGAGGGCTAAATCATTACCTGGGCTGTGAACTGAATTTATCAGCTCTCCCCACATACAGAAACACAAATAATCAGGGGGACCAGGCTAAATGGTCCTGAGGAGACCCCACTGTCATTCTCTGAAATCTCTGAGCCCTTGAGACAGACCCCTGGGGACTCAATCCCACCCTCTGCACTCCACACTCTCCCCACTGTGGCTTGCTACGCCCAGGGCTCTTTCAGACTCTGTTTTGTTCAAGTGTTAAATCTCTCAACCAGGAAGATTAGTGTTGGGGTGGATGAGTGGGAGGGCTTGTGTTTTTGTTTTTGTTTTTGTTTTCCTGTAGAGTAATAGCAATAGAAGCCCAGGTCTAGCCCTCTTGGGAAACCATTTGGGTCTTGTCGTGTGCACACAGGGAAACCAGCCGCTTTCAGAGGGAGACCACCGGGAAGCGGCATCTCTGGATTTGAAAATGCCAGGCTGCTATCGTCATGCCAAATGGAAATACCACGCTGAACTCTATGCCTCGGGAGCTCAAGACAAATTAAGTTACCGCTGAGTCCTACCTGGTCGTAATCTGCCCACAAAATGAGCTACAAGCACAAGCCATCCACGATCAGGTAATTCCCACCCTAAACCTAATGAGGAAATAACTCAGAAGCCACCAATGGCTTTTGCCCAAAGAGATGAATAATGTGGAGAACCCTTGGCTGCAAGAAGAACAGAAGAAATTAATTGCCGAGGCCTTCCCAGCATGATGAAAGCCAAGAATTATCCCCCAGACCCGAATTTATAATTTACAACAGCTGCCTCCTTCAGACAGGCCAAAGTGACTCTCAGCAGAGCACAAAGCATAGCTGATCTCTGCGATGAATCTGGAGCTGGGTCAACACGCAGCCACCGCTAGGACGCCCCTCCCCGGGCCATCAGCCGCCCCCAGCCTGCAGCCCTGACCGGGGCCCTCACTCGCCTGGGCTGGCCCTTGCCCTGCTTACTGTACAATTGTCATAATAACTCTTCCAAAAATTCCACTGGGAGATGGCTGAAGCCCAGTCTATTTATTGATATTTTCCAGCCATGAGAAACGGAATTGTCACCAATGCATCATGGGAAGAGCATTTTGTGCCCTTTTGTGACCTCCCCACTGGATGGCAACAGGGGGGGGGCAGCCAACAACGTATCAGGAGATTCCCCCGGGGTCAATTCCTACAAGTCAAGGCATTTAAAAAAGAATTCAGGCACAAAAGCAAGCCTAAAATAAGTGGGATATGGGCCATGAGGAGAAAATAAAACCAAAAAGACTGAGGACTGACATGCTAACAGTTAAAAATAAACAGCTGTTTTAAGGGGTGGGGGGAGAACTTACATAAGCAAAGACTTAGAAAGGCATGGTTTCTTTTAAAAATAAGTAGAGGTTTGTGTAAAGGAGATCATAACCTATTGTGACACAGATTTGACAACTTTTTTTCCTTGCCCATACCTGAAACTAATATTTCTGTCCAAAAGACAGTTAAAAAACTATGCTTAAAGTTGACTCGTCCACCAAACCATTTCTACTCACCTGATTTATAATCTTAAATGTTGAGAATCCGATTTGGGAAAGAATGAAAAGCTAATGAGAGCAAGATTTAAGTAATATAAACATGAGCACTGAATGACAAAACATTGTTAATTGTTTTCAAGACTTGTAGCCAGTCTCCATTGTAATGACTCGGAAGAACTGAGCTGTAGATATGGTTGTAGGATCTCGGCAGAGAGCAACTGAACACATTGTTACAGATGGGCCCAATTCTTGAGTGGAGCTCCCTTGAGGAGGTTAATATATCACAACAATTTAATGTCTACCTGAAAGTCCAAAATTAATCACATTATTTTCCTTAAAGGGACAGCTACTCTGTAGTACTTAGGAAAAGTACTAAGTTTTATCAGTCATTTATATATTTCTATGGATTTCTTTATTAGGTCCTTTTCTAGGAACAAGGAGTACTAACAGGAAAAGTCTGTATAGTGAGTGGGTTCACAGGGTTGAGGACAAGCAGGTAGAGCGCTTTCAGTGTGCTACATCCTTCCTCAGGTTATCGTACTAACAAAGACTGAGAAACGTTAGCACTCACGTCACATTTTAGTGGTCATTTAATTTATCAAAACCAAGGAGCTTTGATGGGATAACCAGCTTTCCCAGCTCCATTGACCTTATTTCCCAGAGAACTTCCCAGTTTGCTCCTGTACTGATCATATCTTAGCCCCGCAAATAGGGAGAGAGTTCTAACTGCACAGAACAACAGGAGCTTAGGGGTGTGTGTGTATCTAACCTGCCTGTATGATCCTGGTGAATAATTCAAAGATACATCAAACCTGACCCCATGGATAATTTATGGGCAGTTTCTGCTGTTGTCAATATTTATTCCTCCTACAGTTGTCTCCTTATCCAATGTACTAGTGATGAAACCACATCCCTGCCTAACCCCCTCAGCTCTGTCCCTTTTCCCTTTCACCCAATAAAAAGCGCAACCCATGCTCCATAAGCCAATGACCTCTACCACAGTAGTTGTTAGATATAGGAATGAGACACGGCCTTAGAGACCATCTTCATGGCAGGGAGGACAGAATGGTAAACTGGGGATTGCACAGGACTCAACCTCAACAGTGACACCATGCGGCAGCCTGAAGAACAGCAATAGTAGACTGGCCAGTCCATGTTGGGGGAGGGTAGGACCACATCAGGCCCCAAAGGGACCACATTCCCCACTCCCATGCCTTCCTTGGAGCCCTCTATGACCCTGGACCAATTCACAGCAGAGGCAGAGGCTGGACTTCCTGTTGTTGATAAAACAGGCAGAGACTCCAGCATTCATTGGGAATGTGTTATCATTACCCTCAAAATCCTTCTTTTTCACATCCCAAAAGGCATCAAGTTAGCAACTCATGAAATGAAAAAAAATTCAAGTAGCAAAACCAACCCAGACCAAACCCCAAACAGTACCTTCTGTATCTTCTCTCGAGACACCCCTCCTCCCCAGGCTACCGAGTGCCCTCCTTCAAGGCACCTGTTCCAACATCACCAGTATGCTCCCTACCCACCTTCTCCCACCTTCCCCTCTCACACATCATCAGTTACTCTTGCTAGAATATTAACTGTTAATTAAGGTGTCGACTGATGGTAATGACTTTACAGGAACATCACTGGGAGCATTAGTATTTGTAAAAATGACTTAGAAAGACATGGGCACCTCTCAGGGCACTGTCCTGGGAGCAGCCCATCCCTTCTTTCATTCAGCCTCATAGATGGTAAGATGACTCAAGGCCTGGCGTGCCACCGCTAAACAATGCCATCCTTCGCAGTAAACGATTCTGGCCTCAGCATGCCTCATGTTGCACTGTGTCTAAGTCTGGCATATGTACATTGTCTTCAAATTATCATTTTTCCCTTAGCTGTCACGGTGTCTTTGATATGGGAACTTCTCGGGTGTATTAAATCAGGTTCTCTGGTCGATGGGTCAGACTAGCCCAGGAGAGCTCCAAGGCTTCCAAGGAAGACTCCCCATCAGTATCTAAAGCCAAGATTCCCAATTCTCACTCTGGAATTTGCTGCAGTTCTCAGAAGGGAGGAGACTATTGAAAGCAGCAGAACCTCCACCTTCCTTTGAAAATTTTTTGAATCCCCCAGCATAGGATAATGTGAGATTTCAGAGCAATTAGGAGCAGTTCTTCCTCCTGAAAACTTCCCCTAGTTTTTCCTTAATGTCCAGCACTTTACTAATATGTTTACATGTGACTCGCTCCACTTGCCTGAGGGTCCAAGAAATGGATTCTGCTTGTCTTTGCCCATTGGTAAGGATTCATTCAATGTTTGTTGAGTGACTATATAAATGACTAATAAATAAACAAAAAAATTAAATAAGTGGAAAAAAATAAGTGAAACAAACAAATAAGTGAAAAAATTTAAAAAAAATTGAAGACTGTCGTTTCTGATATTCACAAAAGCAGGGAAAAGAGGCATTCACCAACTTAATCTTCAGGGGCACATGGCTGGCTTAGTCAGTAGATCTGCAACTCTTGATCTCAGGGTTGTAAGTTTGAACCCCACCTTGGGTGTAGAGATTACTTAAAAATAAAATCTTTAAAAAATATATAAAAAATAAAGTTAATCTTTGAAATATACCCACAGTATGGGAAGTTTGCAGGATTCCCTGTAAAAAAAGGCTCGTGAGCTTGGTTAAGAAATTATAGCCATGTACCCCTGTAAGAAGAAAGATAATTGCATAATTTGAGAATGAATTATTATGTAAATGTTTATAGAGGCATAAATAACAAATTTCTATACATAGTATTTTAGGAGGCTATGGATTATATACTTGAGCCTTACACAAATCAGTGTACTGAATGTGCTTTGCCTGAAAGCTGACGGTGTACTGACAACAGTTTCACCCATATATAAAATACCTACAATGGGTCTGTTCCTTAATTGTGTATAATGGCTTGAACTGTGCTCCAACAGAATTCATATTCTGAGGTCCTAATCCCCAGTACCTCATATTATGGCCTTATTTGGAAATAGGGTCACTGCAGATGAAACTGGTTAAAATGAGGTCATACTTGTATAGAGTGAGCCTCTCATCCAATAAGACTAAGATCCTTAAAACAAAGGAAAATTTGGACACAGGCCTATACACCGGGAGAATAAATGCCATATGAAGTAGCAGAGATCAGGGCAATACACAAGCCAAGGAACACCAAAGTCACTGACAATCCCCCTGAAGCTCGATGAGGAGCCTGGAATAGATGTTCCATCAAAGCCCTGAACAGGAACCAACCTAGCTGACACCTTGATCTTAGACTTCCAGCCTTCAGAACCATGAGAAAATAAATTTCTGCTGTTTTAAACCATCCAATTCATAGTAGTTTATTATGGCATCTCTAAAGAACTAATACCTTGTGCCACCTCTTGCCCTATGCCTCTTTTCTCAATTCCCTCACTCCTCAATTCAATGGCCCCAGGGATACAAGAGTAGATCCTCAAAATGTCACCTGAGTCTCTTAGTCAATAACAGCCATAATGAAATCTACCTTCATTCTTCCGAGTAGGGCAAAGTGTCCACCATGTTGTATCTCCCATGGGCTCCTTTGTGGATGCCCAAATACCACATTCACTCCTGCTTCAGAGCTCTACCCTGTGGGCACCCAACTGGGCATCCTTGGCACAAGCACCAGCACAGCACCTCTCTGTCCATAGAGGTAATATCATTTCACTATTTTCCAACTTGGATAACCAAGAATCCTTCAGGACAGTGCAATTTATAATGCATGCAAACCTGGACTCCTCCTGAAGAACCGGAGAAGATATACATGTCCCTGTGGCAGAAGGGTGCACCGATAGACAATATCCATAGAGTGGAGACATGGGGAAATTGAGCAGTTGGCATGGGTCAATGTCCATCTCTGAGCCTACGCCAACATTCCAGCCACAGGCTAAAAGGATTATGCAAATCTTCTTATCTAGGACCAAACGTCCCAATGAAATGAACCTATCCTTCCATCAAACCTTCTCCTTCCCCAATAAACAAGTACCTACCAGAGAAAGGCCCCTTCCACCACTTGTCAACTTACTTCCACAAGAATATCAGTCAACCACAAAGAATTCATTCAACATTTTGGGGGACCTATTTGTACCAGTAATGGTTCTAAGAACTGAGAATACATCCATGAGTGAAAAAGCTCTGCTCCTCATGGACTTATTATTCTAATGGGGGACACACAGAATAAGCAGGGTATATAAATGGAAATGTAGAATATGCTAGTGGTGTGTGCTTAAAATAGGAGAGAGTAACAGGAATGTTTAGCAGAAATTATTTTGAAGAGTTCTTGTCTGTTCACTGTACAATTTTAGATGGAGTGCTGGGGGGAGACCTTACTGCAAAGGTGATATTTAAGTAAAGGACTGGGAAATGGGAGGGAAGGAGCTGCAAAAATATCTAGGGGAAGAACCCTTCAGACAAAGGGGACAGCAAAGGCAAAAGCCCTGGTGGACGTGAAAAGTCTAACAAGCTATGTCAACGCAAACTTGTAGTGTTAACTATGGAAGGAGGTAAAAATTGACATCTAGCAAACTCTTTCAATCCAGACAAAACAGAAAAAGAAAGTAGTTTAACATCCACTGAACATTTGATGTTGTTCTTTTATTCTCTAACATAGAATTATTCTTTTGCCTACCCTGGGTACATATCTTAGCCCTCAAAAAAAAAAAAAAAAAAAAAAAAGACACAAGTATCCAAATTACCTAAAAGAAACAAAATTTCTGAATGAAACTGGTAATGCTGTTGTTTGTTACCAGGCAAAGCCCTGCCTAGCGGATACTAAGACAAGGCAACAAACAGTGATGAGAAGTGTGGCTGTTACAGTAGAAATAGATGAAGAAAACAGACTTTCTTTTCCAAGGTTAAAAAAAAAATTGCCTTTGACTGAATACATGGAGAGGACTCATTCTAGAATATTCTTGAATATATAGGGCTGAAAGGTGGATTGCAAATTAATGCAAATTAATCCAGAAAAAAATCAAAACACCATGTAACCATCAAACCAGCCCAAATCCATTGGAGGAAAGGGATTCCCCCCACAGAGATGCTACAGATGGGGGTGTCAACACGAGAGTAGGAGCCAAACTAAATGAATCTAGAGGAAATTTCTTCTTACTATACGATTCAAAAATCTCACATTAGCCCCTCTTTGTTAGCAATTCTTCATGTTCTAATACCTCTTGGCTTCAAGAATGATGTGGCTAAAAGTCACCAACATTCAGCCCATGGTGCAAGGGTTGGTGGGTCTGTCTTCATTTCAGTAACCTGTTTAAGTCATTGCTATCGTCATCAGGTACCATTTGATATCAAAAACAAAAACAAGTACTGTGGTTGTCTAATTTGAGGCAGTTATAAGAGTTTAGCCCTAATGGTTTTTCAAAGATCATTATTAGACAGTGAAGGTGAACAGGGTTCCGATAGTAGCAAAGGATCACCAAATATGTTCATTTTTAACAAATACATTTATAACTTCAGTGGGACACTTTCTGAGAAATTTCTGGTAACAGATGTAGCTTTCTTCAGTATATGTGAATACTATGACTAAGTCTTTCTTCCCATCTTGAAATTGCAAATCCCTTTCCTGAGAACTCTGCCCTCTCATTTGCTTTAGGCGAAGTCATGATTATGATGGTGGAAACAACAATATTTGCTAGTTGCTTGGCTGATTTACAAATGATTTTTATTAAGACCTTGATGATCAAGTAATCATTCACTTATCTGTTTCCTGCACAAGCCATGGCAAAACTCACCTTTCCCTCCACCACATTTTCATATATTATATTTTCAAGCAAATACCAGCCCCTGTACATGTGGGCCCTCCATCAACGTAAAACAACAATATCTGTGCACCTCTTAGGGAGCTCCAGGATATTAAAAGTTTTTCATTACTTTCCTCACATTCTCTCTCCAATTCAGCAAAGCCTACCCTATGGGTGTTTTTTTCCCCCCTTAAAATGTCTTTATGCCATATCCTTCCATTCTTTGACTGAAATTCATTTGTGTTTATTCCTCAAGCTCTTGCACTTATATATTTTATTACAACTTCCTCATATCCTTCCCCATTCCCAAACCTAATCCTTGTCTTCTTTACCCTGAGGGCCCCTGCCGATATAACTTCAGGTGAAGCAAATGAAAATACTAGCTTTTGCCCGGGGCTTCAGGCTTCCTCCACCAAAATTAAAACATAAAAACATTACATGGATATTAATATTATATTCCCTGCCTGGCAAACCGTCTATAACATCCCACCCTCTGTCAGTCAACAACATTTTATTGAGTGTCCACTCTGAAGAGTAGGTTGGTGCCCTTCTAAGGAGAGGCAAAGAAAGAGACAAGGGCTTTTTTTTTTCTTTCTGCTTTATTACTCGTAAAAGTTTCTTCTTGTTCTCTGTTTCCTGAAACCCGAGTTCCCCCACCGCAGGACCTGTCTCCCAACCTCTGAAGCAACATTTAACACTTGCTGTAAGTATCTTGTCCTTCTCAGACACCCATTCTCACGATTTCCCTGAGAACCCTTCACAGCACCTAAAAAACCACTAATCCAGAATCAGACATGCCGGATCAGCTCCCAAGAAAGATCATGAAAGACGTAGTGAACTAAAATTTGTGAGCCCATTGATGTGCCGTGACTGTGGTAAATACATTCCTTGCATATTTACTCCTCGGAGCTACCGTGCAAGGTCACAGTCATTCCCATCTTCCAGGGTGCATCTTTCTTGCTAAGTCAGGGTCAAAAAGGTTAAGTAACTTGCCTCAGAACTATAAAAAGCAACAGAGGAGAAAGCAAACTCAGATCTGGCTAACTGTGGAAAACTTCCACAAAAAACAAATTTATTTTTTGTGATTGAGCCAAGAAAAACTGCACATCCTTCTCTGAAAATTATGAGTAGGGGTTAAAAAATTCAGATTATGCTACAGACCAGTGCGTTTTCAGCGTGGGTTCATTGATGCCTCCCTTAAGTAGTGGGAGCAGAGGTCATCAGGGTACAAAGAAAAGGGTTCCAGATTAGAAGTGGGGAAGAGCGTGGGAAAAAATAAAAATGGAACATGAATTTGCAAGGGCTTGAGGAATAATGGCAGAGGGATTTCAGCAAAAGAAGATGGTTTCCTGGGAATTATCTGGTAAGGACCTAGCCTACTACCAAAGTGGATGATCCAGAAGGACACTGGGAGCGGAGACAGTAGCCAAGCCAATATTGGTCTTGAGGGCTGGTCCAGGTCCCCTCCCTCCTGCTGGAGGTCTTGCTTTAACTGCCTATCCTGATAGTTCAAGATGTGAGTCATCAACTACAGCAAAAAAAAGACTTGATGAAAAATAAGAGGAGTGAAATCTTTGATGTCTGGCACTTTGGTTATTAAACCAATCTCAGGGGTCCGGTGTAACAGCAACTAGCCATCCCCTCCAAAGCCCAGATGGCCCAAGCTGTAACCACATTAGCTACTTTATGACACAAGGAATTGGACATTCAAACAGTCTGGATGACTGGGGAGATGTTCACACAGCAGCTCGAAAATGAGAGTCAAATAAGCTCTCACTAATCACTGCTTAAGCCCCCCACTTCTGCATTTATGGAACGAGGTAGGGGGTGCTGGCTCCAACGCTGACAGGGAGAGGCTGGTCATGTGACGGACACTAGGAAATAGCAGGGCCTGTGGAAAATTTGGATCTTAAATGCCTCCTCTAAAGGGAGGAGCAAGCTACTACCCCATGAGAACAATTGTGGACAAGTGAGAATGGGACCCAGTATTGCCAGATCTTTCCATTTGCAAAATAATCTGAAAATATGTAGTTTTCTATATTCTTTGGCTTTTTAAATTTGGCGACTAATACAATATGACTGGTCAAAACTGAGCCCGGAGATGCTCTGTGTCTCCCACAGGCCACAAGTTTGGATCTCCTCCAAAAAGCCTCCTTCATCGTGAATTGTCTGTGTTCAGTCATTGGCCAGATCTCATTCACAAAACTAAGGTTAGGTATGCACAATCTCTATGAAGCCACGGCAGCTACTAAGGCCTGCCCAATGCCCTCTCCCCTCCTCCTTGTATCTCATTAATCAATGCTCAGTTGTCCTCACCTGAAGACCTCAAGTTTCCTCCATATGCTCTTTTCCTTCCTGTGATCTGAAAGTCATACCAGACAGCTGGTTGGTAGAAATTCCTGATCCCCAAAAGATTCGCTACACATCTTGTGAACTGTCCTTAACCTCCTACAGCCACCAACTACAAACACAATAATCACCACCATCACGGGCATTCCCTAGTACCCTCCACCAAGATAGCTGCCATTTAGATCCTCAATCCAGGTCACTTTCCCACATAGATGGTGTTGTGTAGTGATCTCCAGCATGGTATCTGGGTGAGACAGTCTGAATTGGAATCCCAGTTCCTCCACTTCCTAGCTGTAAGACTGAACAAATCACTTGACTTCACTGGACCTCGATGTCCCCAGTTGTAAAAAGGTGATATTAATCAGGCATCAAGGATAGGTTGCAAGCATTGAATGAGCTATTATACATAGAGTGCTCAAAATGGTGCCTGACACATGACACGTGTTATGTGGATTTGCTAGTGTGATACTTCAATAGGACTACACAGCACGATTAGCAGAGGTATCACCCAAAGGGGATCCTGATGAACAGAGACAGAATGAGAAGACAGAACAAAGATTTGGAGCTGCCCCGTGCAATCCCTTAAGCAGTCACTCCTTTCCACAAGGTCACAGAAAGAAAGAAATGCATGAAGGGCAAAGCAAGGCAGCATTTTATTGCTGGCTGGGCTGCAGTTAGAAGGAAACGGAGGCTGCAGTGGGTCTGGCCTGGCAGGAGGCTCTGGTCCCCTTGTGGAACTCTGGAAAACTAGGTGGGAGTATGCAGCGTGCCATTGTGGGCCAGCCCCGGTAGCTCCAGGTGGTCTAGAACCAAACTTTCTGAAAGGCCTGCTGTGCCTCCTTTCTCCCAACACCAAACCTTAAACTTCAGATGTTGCCCCCGCTGAGGAGAGGTGGGGTCACAAGGCCTATCCCCCTCTACATACCCACACACCCTTCCTAGAAAACAAAAGACACACAGGATTTCTCTGGTTTCCACTACACAAAAAGGGAACTGATATAAACAATCATGTCTGGTCTCTTCTGGGTTGGAGAGCAGTATCTGCAAGGTGTCGGGGAGAAGAAAAGGGAAAGGAGGGATGGGAGGAGCCCTCATTTCCCCCGGCTTCTAGAGGAAGAGAAAACTTCCAGGAGAGGGGAATGCAAAGGCAGCCCCTCCCCTAGAGCTTCCATTCCATGGCCTGGAACTGGTCACCACTACCTCTTCGTCCCTGGAACTGGAGTGACTACCCGGACCCTGACCCACCTTAGAGAGGAGTAAAGCAGGGAGGGAGGAGAAAAGAGGAATCTTGAGCTTCTGCCAGCTGCTGACTTTGAACAACACACGTGAACAATAAACACAACAGAAGTGACCTTGACACCTCTGGGGCTTTTGGGTTTCCTTAAGTGTAGAGTGAGGATTGTACTAGTGGTTCCGCCTTGCTCTAACGCTCTAGAAACCATATGCCGTAAGTTCAGGCATCACATCATACCACTGTTCAAGTATAAAAGCCAAGTAGCCATAACCTTGATCTGCTGAGAAGCCACACAAACTGGGTCACTGCACTTCATCAGCCCAATTTTACACCTTGCTCCCATTCAGGAAGTGCCTTCGCTACACTCCACCCATGTTTCATAAATAACTTCCACCCATTCGTGAGAGCGTTGAGATGCAGAACTCTGAGTCAAGGGGAAAATCACTTTGAAAAACTAGTTCTCTGGCTGTTGAGGAACCGGGCCTTCCACTGGCCAAGGGTACATGGATTTCAGGCCCTTCTGACTGGCTGCAAACAATTACCACTTGTTCTGTGATTTTTCAAGCTTGTTCTCGGCTCAAATTCCATCCAGACGTTTCAGAGTTCGCAGAGCATGTAAAGGGGGGGTGTTTTTCACCTGCTTAGACATTTTTCAGATGCTTTTTGTGATTGGATAAGCTCAAACATAGCTTTGTTTTAAACCTTCAAAACACACTTGCTCTTGATCTTGATGGCAAAAAGTGGTTGACAGGAACGGAGGATGTTACCCTTGTTTTGACTCTTACAGGAAAGGATGTGGAGGGCTTGAGAGAGGGGTTTATTCTGCCAACATAAATGTGACCCCTAATGAAAGAGGCTGCTCAGAGCGACCCAAAGGAAATACAACTTCATGAGGGACATGGGGAGGATGGGATCAACAATAAAAATTCTATCTGACAATCCTTGCTTCCAACACGAGCATGGTTTTGGGCTATGCAAAATTTTTTCTTTTCATTGAAAGAAAAAAATCAAAAGCCGGCTGTAATTTGACACACCATATTGCAATGCTGTTATTTAGAAAACTAAACATATGTATATATAATTTTTCAAACAAAGATGTTGTTGTTGTTGTGTTAAGTGTAAAGCCCACAGCAGTTCTGTTTGTTATAAACATTGGGTCCAATCCAGGACGGGGGAAAGATTACTTTTCCTGCCACAAGAATCTTTACTTCCATTAGCTCTGGAACATGGTTTTTCAGAATTACAATCTCTATCCTTTTGGACCCCAAGAAAATATGAGGATGGAGAATGGGCTGTGGGTCTTTGTCATGTAAGTAACAACATTTTAAACAGCAGAGAAGGATTTCAGAATCATCTTTAGAATCATCTGCCTTTTCCCTTACACATATTAAAAGGCCTGAAAGAGAGAGCAAATTAATAAAATAAAATGGGGTAGGTAACAGAGGGAAAACAGAAGCTGTTGTTATTTATTGCTGCTAATAATAATGTTCAGTATGCAGGTTGCTGACCTAGGACCCCTAATGTGTGTAACTCATTTAATCCATACAACAACCTTCTGATGTCAATGCTTTTATTATACCCATTTTATAGATAAGGGGACAGAGGTATAGAAAGAGTATTAACTTTCTCAGTAAGTGAGGTAGAATGCAATCCAGGCAATGTAGCTCCACATTTTAACCACTACATTTTACAAGTGTCTGGTCACTATGGTAAATGCTAAGACTTTTCTAGGTGCTTTAAATTCTGCATCTCATTTAATCTTCAGAGCAATGTGGATTTCCACACCCCAATTTACAGAGGAGATAATGCAGATCCAAGAGACTAGTAACTAGACAAGGGTGCACAGTAGCAAGTAGCAGAACCAGATTTTGAACGTGGCCTGCCAGATTGCAAAGTTTTTACAAAGTTGTATGTCAAGTACCCTGAGCTGGGATCTAGGAATTTATACAAAACATAAGACGTGGTCCCTGTATAGACAAAGTTTGTCTCCACCTGTTGAGACAGGAAGATAGATAAGGAGAAAGATGTGACAGTACAATATGATCATTGCACCAATTTTTTAACCAGTGGACCCTGAGATCTTAGAATTCAACCTAGTGTCTTAGCCATCTTTATGATTGCTCTGATTAATAGATGTCCTAGATAGAAATAGGTCCACCATGTTTGTTAGGTGATCTTCTGAAGTAAAGAAGCAATCCTAGAGAATCTATGAGCTTCTCTAATGCATTTGGTGCAAGAATTAGAAAAACACACTAATTCTAACTCTTCCAGCACTTTCCCTCTAAAGCAAGCTTAGCTGGAGTTTTTCAATAAAAACTCAGTAGCTTTGAGAGATTAGAAGAGGTACTTAAATACAAAGGTCTCTAAGACAATTGGAAGTGGAAAGAAAAACTGAAAGGAGAAGAAATGGGGAGTCTATCAATTTGGTGACTGGGACCAAATATTCCATTAAGTTTCTAAATTTGGTCTTAGAAGTATAACCAAAAGTAGGGTCCTCTGTCAGTGTGGATGAATGCCGGTCTTCTGACTTCCAGGTAGGAGTCAGACGGTGAAAAAGGAGCAAAAAACTTACACATCTGCCCAAATGATTGATCGTGGGGGAGAAAAATCTCATTTTTCACAAATTATGGGCTTTTTTTTTTTTTACTGCTGGTAATGCACAGAAGATTAAAGTGAAGTCTATATTTCACAAATGGGAGGACCAAATGATTTAAAACCTTTGTTATAATGACCTACTTTGGAGTGAAGAATCAATTTTTTTACAGCAAGAATCTGTTAATTTAGGGAAAGGGAGAGAGGGAGGGAGGAAGCACATGGACTGAGCATAAGAGAAAAGGAAGAAAAGGCGGAGAGAGAAAATAGCTTAGGAAGTTGAGTAGCATTTTTCTGGCTCTGTTTTTAATATCGAGCCATTTAGAGGTCATTGTGCATAGTGGAAAGAGGATAAACTTTAGATTCCATTTTTAGTCCTGGCTCTGCCCCTTGGGCGGTATATTAGTTTCCTACTGTTGCCGTAACAAATTCACACGAATTTAGTGGCTTTCAACAATGCGAATGTATTATCTTACTGTTCTGGGAGTCTGGAGTCTGACACATGTCTCACTAGGCGAAAATCAAGGTGTCAGCGGGACTGCATTCCCTCTTGGTGGCTTTAGGCAAGATTCTGTTTTCTCATCTTTTCCAACTTTGTAGGGCCACCCATATTCCTTGATTCAAGGCCCCCCACTCATCAACAAAGCCAGAAATAGCCCACTGAGCTGCTCTAACATCACACCGCTTTGACACTGACTCTTCTTTTACCTCCATGGTCTGCCTTTAAAGAGCCTTAGGATTACAGTGGGCCCAGCCAGATAATCCAGGATAACCTCCCTTTCCTTAGGCCAGCTGATTAGGAACCTCAATTCCATCTGCAAGTTTAATTCCCCTTTGTTGCACCAACATAATCACAGGTTCTGAGGATTAGGATGTAGACATCTTGGGGAAGGGGGAAGGCATGACTTTTTTTTTTTTAATAAAGATTTTATTTATTTGACACAGAAAGAGAGTGAGAGAGCACAAGCAGGGGGAGCAGCAGAGAGGGAGAGGGAGAAGCAGATTCCTGGCTAAGTAGGGATCCCCACGTGGGGCTTGATCCCAGGATCCTGGGATCATCCCTTAAGCTGAAGGCAAATGCTTAATCATCTGAATCACCCAGGCACCCCAAGGGAGGCCTTATTCTACCTTGCAGAGGTCCTGTGAGACCTTGACAGTTTACTTGGCTAACCCTCAGTTTCCCCATCAAATGGTGAACAAACTTACCTCCTAGGATATCTGTGAAAATTAAACAGTGCCCCTGTAACTCATCAGTAAGATGATGGTAAGAGCACCTGTCTCAGCTCTTGATACACTTCTGGCTACTAGGAAGTTAAGAGTGTCCATAAACCTCTCCCTAATGACCCAAGTAGTCAATTAACAGTACACGTTGACCATTCTATTTTAAGCTACTTTTTACCTCCTCTTCCATCATATCAAGCTCAATGCTTTTGGCAAGCTGTCTACCGCATAAGTACACCCACATGCTCCCACAGCCAGGCACAGGCCTGGCAGGAAGCCGCAAATTTGGTTTTGTTACTTAAACCAAGGGGCTTTTTCCATCTTTGCTTTCAACACAGAACCCCGCCTGGAATCAAAGGCAGCTGAAGAAATGGAAACAAAGTTGAAGGGGCGTCTTCAGTGATCTGGCTTGTCCTATCACAAGGAGCAATGGAAACCCCATGGCAGGAACTCCATCACGTATCAGTAGGTCCAAAGGCCCTCAGGGACCTGCCTAGGTAAATGGCAGTGTCTCCTACTATAAAAGTAGAAGTTCTCATCTCAGAGATGAAAGTAAGAGTGGCCAAGCAAAAGTACTCAGATACTGCCTCACTATTATCGTGAAATCCTGAGGGGGCTGCCCTTTGGCGAAAGGCAAACTTTGGTGAACTGCCTCCATGCTGGAAGTTCTGCCAGGAGTCCACCAACTAACTAGGTCCTTGAATTCACTCCTGCTGGGTCTGTCAGAAATTCAAGGGAGCTGATCCAAGGAGCTAGCCAGGTGTAATATCTGGCTAAAGAAGAAATGAGAGCATTTCCAGGTAGAGCCAAGCCACAGCTCCATGGGGATCAGGAAGTGAGGGCTTACCACAAAGCCGGTGACCAGTAAAAAGCACTTCCGGGTCAAGTCATGGTATTCTCCACAAGAGCAAACACGAGGACAAGAAGCTTGCATCCACAAGCCACAGACCTCCAGGGATCTTCAATCCCACAGCTTCCACCTGACAGGGAAGGCCTGGCCTCTGCTCCAACCACAGACAGAGCTTGTTATGTGGGGACAGCAGCCTCCCCATCAAATTGTGTCACGTTTTGTTGGGAGAGAATGAAGTTTTCCGCTTTGTCCCATGATGAAATGGAAGCGAAAGTGGAAATGAACGTCCATGTTCCGTGGCTTGTTCCCACCAGGATGCCCTTTCAGACTGAGGAAGAGGAAGAAAAGGAGAAGCAGCAGAATATACTCAGCGGAATATACTCGGGCTAGTATATTTAGAACAATATGGGCGCTGCTTACGAGTGTTTGATGTCATTCAACTTTGACAGGAAAAAAAAAATCTTTGGATGTTTCCATAATCTACTGATAGTCTGTTCTCTTAGAGAAAAGAAAATTTCTAAAATTATCGGCATCCCGCCCCCGTCCTCTTGCACATTCTGGAATATTTAGGGACTAGCCCTACTCCGTGACAGCTGCATCCAGTGTCTTGGGAATTGAGAACTTTCCAGAGTGGCAAGGGCGGTAATGGGAGAAGACGGAGCCCTTGAGCCAAACACACTCACTAACATATATGCCTTCGGGCAGCGGAGGCTTCACCCGCGGCAGGGAGAGGCAAAGATTCAAGGGCAACAAGAGGGGAGGTTGGCCAACCATCCATGCATCAAAAGGACAAGTAGCCATCTCCCTCTGACACATGCGTGGAAGAATGCAGCTGACGAGAAACAATAAATTGTCAAAATGGCGTAACTGTATGCAATCCCCAAGAGAGCTAATGGGGTTACACAGACACACACACTGAGAGTCCTGTGAAATATAACCCAACACTGCCTTATGAATTTTCATACTCCTCTGTGATCCATCATAGCAAATATTACCCCCAAACTATCATCCATCATTAGGAGTACTACAGGCAGGCAGGGGGCACAGCGCTGAGGGGGTTCACAGGCTCTACTCCCTGAGGGGCCTCCCCCACCCCTTGCAAGCCATAAATTGGGAGCTCACTAAGGAACAAAGTGCTAAGGCAGCAGACATCTAGCAGCACCTGTTCCTGCCTGGGAGTGGGGGCCGGGAGGGGGGTTCCCTCTTGGTCTGGGAATTCACTTCAACCACACATAGAAAGCTGGGAAGGCAGAGGGTGCCCTTGGCAGAAGATTTCTCCTAAACAAAGTCTTGCTTTCCTCTGAAGCTGTCACACTTGGGAGGCCCTGGCATTGTCCTAGGCATGAATTTTCCTGTTGAGGTTCCACTCCCACCCATGAAATGGGCAGCTTTTTTAAAGACATTCTGAAATAGGACCCCAAAGCTTTCATCAGATCTTTCCCAAGCCTGTCAACCTCAGAGTGTAAGAGAAAGAGTGGAAAAAATTAAACAAGAGAAGGATTAAAAAAGAAAGGGCAGGAAGGCAAAAGAGACTGAGGACAGGCGCCTCCATATATAGCCTCCCACTGCATCCTTGCAACAACCCTAACAAGGGAGAATTATTTGCTCTCATTTTACAGAGAAAAAAAAAATTAGACTTCAGTTACTTGATTTGTCCATGTGCAATATTATTACTTTATGCTTTATTTTCTCAGAAGGCCAACAGGCCGTGGTTGTCTCTACAGTGTCAAGAGGTATGGATAGACCCATTCCTGCAGATCTTGTTCAGAGGTGGATCCCACCACCCCTTTCATCCCATGGAAGCATCCTGAATGTTGTTGAGAAGGAGAACAGAGAGGTTGGAGAGTCAACAGGATCAGGACACTGAGGGTCCAAGTCCTCGGCTGGAAGTGTGTGGAGTCAAAGAAACTCATCAGCCCAACCTGGTAAAGCCACACATGGGTGGGGGAGGGGGGTGCAGTTCCAGAATGCTAGGGATGGCTGGGCACTTGTTCCTTGATGTGTAGAGCTTAACGAGCTACAATGGGGTTGCTGCCTCTAAGCCAGAGATTCAGAGAATTCTGAAGACAATAAGGTCCCAGCTTGTGCGGGCATCCCATAGGCCCGGGACAGGCTGAGAAGGGAGCCTGGTCTTCATTGTCTGGGTGGGACCCAAGAAGGTTTCCTGCCAGGACAAGACAACCCAAAACTAAAAGGCTGGGGGGTAGGCCACTACGGGCAAGACTTGAAGGGGATTTAACAGAACAGCATCAATATACTGTGCCGTGCAAAGTTCCCCGTAGGGGTGCTTCTGAAGGACCTTCCGATGACACAGAGAGCAGACTGCCATTTTTTAAGGTCTGAAAATGGGCTTGAATTGTCAAAATAAATTCTGACGACTGAAAGGCAATGAGAAGATTAGGGTTCCTGGGATTAGAATGTGGGGTTCAACATAGCGTGATGAAGATGACAGGGGAAAAACAGAAAAACCAGTATTTTCCAACTTCAATCCTATCAGAGTTAGCACAACCAATAGGTTGGTTATACTGAATGCTTCCAAAGTCAGAATTTGTACTTCTCTAACTCCAAAAGCAAAGATTTTTTTAGTACTATGGGGCTAAAAATCAAATGTAGTTAAGGTCCTCAAAGTGACGTTATGGAATCACTTTTTCCTGAGGTTATCAACAGCAGCATAAATCTGCTGCAGGAATTAAGATCTGTTTAGGAACTTACATAGGGATCTGTAGTGGGAATCAGCCCAGGGCCATATAATTTCGTCCACTATGTGTCAAAGCTGTTGGATTGAGAACCCAGGCCAACTCAGTGGAAGACGCAGAGAAGTAAGTATGGACTAAGACTGGACCAAATGGTACTCAGTCTCCTCTGAGCCCTCCAGACGAGGCCTCAACCTTGGGCTGCTTTTAGCAAGAATCTCCTGACCCTTGGCATCTCTTCTTCATTATCTCCCATCTATTGGCCCCCTTGCTCTAGCTATAAACCCCCAACTGTCTTTGCTGTATTCAGTTAGGCTCAGTCTCTGTCCCCTGCTCCAAAGGTCTCCCCTCTATGGCCACAGTCTTAAATAAAATCTCTCTTGCCATCATAACAAGGACCTAGTGAATCATTTCTCATTAACAGCACTGGCCCGGGATCCTTCCTAACCTAGTGCAGAAGGGCAAGGGGAACAGTAACCTCCATGACATGTGTCTGTGGTTTTGCCAAACCTGATTCTCCCCCCATGGTCACCAAGTATATTTTGAATTTTCTCACCCTTTTCATATTGTATTATAGAGAAAACAAAGATTTGGGGGAAAAGGGAAAAACAACAACAACAACAACAAAGCCTGAAGAAGGGTGCCTGGCTGGCCCAGTTGATAGACACGTGACTCTTGATCTCGGGGATGTAGGTCCGAGCCCCACATTGGGTGTAGTGATTACTTAAAAACAAAATCTTTAAGGGGCACCTGGGTGACTCAGTCAGTTAAGTGTCAGACTCTTGGTTTCAGCTCAGGTTGTGACCTCAGAGTTCTGGGATAGAGACCTGCTCTCCAGGACATCTGCGTGTCTCCCTCACACTCTCTGCATCTCCTCCACCTTGCTCGCTCATGCATTCTAAACAAATAAATCTTTAAAAAATAAAATAAATTTTTGAATTTTAATATGAAAAATAAAAATAAAATCTTTTTAAAAAGTTAAAAAAAAAAAAAACCCTGAAGGAAATATCACAAAGAGACCAAGGGGAATGGACCAGTCGGTCTGTAGGACAAAGAGAAAGGCCCTGCAGTACGGGCCGGTGAGGAAGGGGAAAGGAAAGAGGTTCTGCCAAGTCAGGCTTATGGACTAAATGTTATATCTTTATAAATTCCCAGAAGTGCAAAAAAGATCTCGGTGTATATAATGCTTTAAAAAGTCACAGAAGGAAAAAGGAAATGAATTCAACTCACTTGCTTTTGGGGCTGCCTTTAAAAAAAAAAAAAAGGCAGATAAATGCTGCTAACAGAGCTCTTTGCAACGTTTCAAAATGAATAAATAAAACCTTCCCTGCCAACTTTTTTATTATTATGTCTGTCTCTGACTTTTTAAATGTTTTCCTTAAAAATGTTTTCATGCTTCCTTTTCCCTGAACGTTTTACAGTTCGCCTTCTTAAATTTCACTGGAGACCTGCAAATCAAGTTGTATCTTGCTGATTTGATAGCTGCTTTTACACAGCCCAGCGGAAAGCAATGCCTTAGCATCACTCTTGCTGGGAAGAGAGTTTATTAGCAAGCCCTCCCCTGCTCGGCTGGCAGGAGGACATGCGAGGAAGGCCAGACTAGGTGAGGTCTGGCCCAGGGGCCAGCCGGCAGGTGTCTGGATCAGGCGGATGAGGCCACTCAGCAGTGACCTTCAGTCTCATAGCGACAACAAAGGAAAATCACCTCTCTCTCCAAACATCATTAGAGGCCCTCTCCTCCCTCCCTGGTTGGGAGAGGCGAAGGGAGAGTGGGCAGCAGCAAGAGAAGAAAAATCCTTGTTTTGCAATCCCGGTAATTAGTCCTAGAGGATTTCTCCCACTGCTCCGGCTGCCAGGAAGGCCTGGGAAAGTGCAGTGGCCAGGCCCGCTACCCTGGCCACCGCAGAGCCAGCTCCCTACTTGAAATTCAAATGAGTGCGGCTCTGACCTTTCCTGTCACATATTTTATCTCAGAGACAGTTTACAAGGCCTCTCCTCCATGCAGGTCATGTTTTAGTTTAAACAGAAATACTCTCGTAGGTGTTAGATGCGAGTTAATGATTACACTGAAATCATTCTAATTAGGCTTTGTTGTTACACGCTGCCCTTTGGGGCCTGCCACTGTTGTCACATAAAGTATTTTGTAGAAAAATAATTGGTCTGAGATCCCTTCCTTCCTCTCTCACATACCCTTCTCCTCTCTCCACCACTCCACAATCCCCACACTTTTCTTTCTTTCTTTTTTTTTTTAATAATTATTGATTCTTCAGCACTTGGTCAGGGAGATCATTTACCTTCAGTCCCTGTGAAGCTTCTGGAAGGTATCAGGTATCTGCCACCAGGAGGGTGGGAACTGTGGCCCATCCTTTGCCAGTTCGGGCTTGGGTCCACCATCAGAGGGAGAGGGAGGAGGAAATTCTTTCAGGGCTGTTCCCAAACACCCTAACATTTTGGTTTGTTTGGGTGGGGAACCTGGGTGGGGGTGGGGGCGGGGAGGTGCCAACTTATTCAGGGAGCCTCGTCATCCTCCAGGTGTGGGGAACAATTAGGGAATGGGTGACACTACTTTCTCTCTTTGGCTTATTCATCATTTACATACATCTGCATACAGACACCATGCTCCGTGCAATCTCAAGCAATTTTCGATCTTGTTATTGCAAGGATTTTTTTTTCCTTCTCTCAACTTTTGTTTCTTCTCATTTACCTGGAATAATTGACCCAGGTGCCTTATGGAAAAAGCACTTAACAACTTGAGGGGATAGGCTGCACTGAACACCAAGTAAGAGTCTACAAAGTGGGTAGTCACAAGATGGCCTCTGGGGCCACAGCTAACAGGTCTGTTCTGGAGAATGGACAGCAACGGATGACGGGATAGCCGGTCACTTAGAGAAAAAAAAAAAGTCACACTTTTCCTGAACTTCCAACAGTTAACACGTTGGCTAAAGTGTTCAGAGGAGCAGGAGGCTTCAAATGAAGGAGGAAAGATTCAAACTGGGTAGGATATGCTCGCTGAATGTCCCAAGGAAACCCAGAGGGGCTTCGTATCCCTGCTCAGAAATTGGTTGGCTCTACCTGTGAAGGTGGCTTCCAATATTAAAAATAATGAAAAAACTCTTCTGAGGCCAACCTATCCCAGCCACTATAAATCTGTACTCTGTATAACAAAAAACTCAGAAAAACTTAAAAGAAATGAGGTTTTTGTGGCAAGAAGTTGTTTGAGGCAGATGGGCAGAAAACGTACTTATTCCAATAAAAAAGTGTAAACAATAAAAAATTTTAAGGCATCATTACTGTTTATCTTAAAATTCTGTATCTCTAGGATATGCTGTCTTTTCCAATAATCCTTGCTACTCAAGGTGTGGCTCAAGGACCCACAGCTCTCGCTTTACCCTGGGAGGGGGAGGGTTGTCAGAGAGGCCGAATCTCAGGCCCAGCCTCAGATCTGTTGAAAAGAATTTGCACAGGATCAAAATCCCAAGTGATTCGAGGGCACATTAGTGTGAGGGGCCTGCCTTACTGCCCTCCTATCTTCATCAGGATCTAGGAAACTTACTCCCCATATCAGGGTTCCTTGACCTAAGTAAAGGTTGCTTCCTCTGAAATGCACTTCATCTCACACTATCAGAGGGAGAGACACCAATTAAAACAAAAAGGAGGAGGAGGAGGAGGAGGAAGGAAGGAAGGAAGGAAGGAAGGAAGAAGAAGAAAAAAAGAATGAAAACTTCTCTTCATTGAGAAATGTGTTGTAGTGTGTGGCTTTTCTTTTTGGCTTGGGGGTGATGTTCAGAGAGCCCTGAAGGCTTTCAAAGAAAGCCATCAAATTAAAACACTGAGTTAGAAACCTCGTGGTCTTTTTATCTTAAGAGCCAATGTGAGTTGTCAGTCCACAGAAATCCTTGTTTATATGAATAAACATTTGGCCTGTGATGCTAAGGAGTCAATTAATGTTCAGTGCGGGTGTGAAAGGATGAGGGTTCCACTGATTTGATTCGCTGGCCCTCTGTTAGGATCAGGTTTTAGAGATTTGTTTCCTCTGACATGTTTTAGATAAAAATTTCTTCAGACAGCATATATAGAATATATATGTATTTAAAAGTGTGTGTGTGTGTGTGTGTGTGTGTGTGTGTAGATAAATACACTTTCCTTCTCTTCTAAGCAATTAGGCCAGTTTAATCCAACACCCCCATGAACCCCAGATCCTCACGCCCGCCAAGACCTCCAACTGCAGTGTGTTGGTAACACCTTTGTCACTGCCTAAACAAGGCATCAATAATTAAATTCCCATTTGTAAAAAGAGGAAATTATTCATGCCATCAGCACTCCCCATCAATAACAGGAGGAAACCTAACTATCTCATTACCCCATCACACTGTGTGCAAACAGAACTGCCCGTTGTTGACAATAAATATTTGATAAGGGAGGAAACAGGAAGGAGAAACCAAGGATGCCGAGAGTTGCTGCTTGAGCATTGCCAACGACCGGCCCTGGGGCTGGGGTTTACCTCACAGACCCTCCCCACCTGGCCCCACAGAGTCGCCACCAACTGACCACACTGGCCATCTGCCTGCTTCTGAACCACACAGTCTTCCTTTAGTCACGTCTCAAAATAGAATCTAACCTTGGTTCGCCCTTTTCTCCCCTCCTTTGCTGTCTCAACAAATTCCTAGAAAAGTTTCTCAGTTCACTTTTTTTTTTTTTTTTTTTAAAGCTGTTATACCTGAAATATTCTCCTACCTCTCCACGTTCTGACTGATGAGGTCAGGGCAGAGCTCCGGGCTCAGTGGTCCTGGTTGGGTTTTCCACAGACCAGCTGGGAGGAGTCTTCTTTTTTTTCCTGGGCCTCTGTTTTCTCAACTCTAAACAGAGACATTTGCAAGAGCTGACTTGTCTTTCTACTCTTAACAAGTGACTTTTTGAGAAAAATCTTCCAACCACCAGCATAAAACAAAATATAGGAAAATCACAAGTGACCAAAAAGGAGAGAGGGGAGTCATTTTCAGTTTGATATTATTTTTCTAAGATCAGCAGCGACATGCATACTTCTAGCCGCTAGGTTTCTGCATTCTGCTGAATAGCAATAATGCTGATTGTTTTCTTTTATAAGGTGGCTGTTCCTTGCCACCATTTATTGACCACCCTTCTTAGCCCTTCTAGAATCTCTGGGAATAGACCTACACAGATGACATCCTCCACATTGACTTGTTCTCTAGCTTTTCTGGGCCAAGTGAAGACTCTAATAAGAGATCAGAAAGCACTTGACAGACGCTTGTACAGTTCTGCACCTCGCCCTCCCTATTTTGCAACCCTTCTAGAACACTAGTCACATCTTCCCATAACAGCAGCTCCTGCTGGATTGTCCCTTCCCTACTGCTCCAGTTCTCACTGGTCAGGGGGCCTCTTTTCCACCCTGCTCCCTTAGCCCCGAGCACAATAACACCTCCCCACAGCTGCTAGCCTCTGTGGCTTCTTTTAGCCTCCCCATACTTCTCTAAATACCACTTTCAATAAAGCCTTCTATTTGAGCCATCTGAGTTCAGTTCCATTTCATGTCAAACATCTAAGTGATACACAGGGTAAATATTAAGACTAACCAGTTTAAAATAATTTTAAACTAACTACATTAGTTTGGGAGGGCTTTCATGACAAAGTCCCACAGACCCAGGGGCTTATTTTCTCACAATTGTAGAGGCTTGAAGTCTGAGATCATAGCGCAGGCAAGACTGGGTTTTGTTTTTGTTTTTGTTTTTGTTTTTGTTTTTGTTTTTGTTTTTGTTTTTGTTTTCAGAGGCCTTTCTCCTTAACTTGTAGATGGTGGTCTTCTTCCTGTATCTTTGAATTATAGTGAATGAAACCTGGCTGTGTTTCTAGAATATTCTTCAAGAGAGATTTCCCAAGCATAAGCCCAAACCACTCCTAGTGCCATGCTCTCAAGAGAGGATGTGGCACCAGACAGGCACTCCGGCCCCATACCGGTCACAATGTGTGTTGGTTTTACCCACTTCAGCCAAAGGAAACTGTATACGATGGTGGGAGAGCCAAGCTGGGAGGCAGAAAACGAAGTCCCCTCCCGACACGGAAGTGACCATCACTTAGTGTCTCAGACGCCCCATTTCTTCATTTATGAAATAGTAGTATCAACTAGCTCCTGAGATTATTGAAAGAATCAAAGGAGATACGTGTGAAATCCTTTGTAAACTTAAAATAACATCCTAAACCAGTAACAAAATTGTCCAGCATCCTATTGTTATTATTTTCTATTTTTCAGAGTATTAGAATTCAAAGACAATAAATCCTTTGAAGGTAGGAAATCTTGTCATGCACTAAGGTGATTTCTTCCACAGCTCCTAGCTGGGCACACTGAGGGTTTTCAGTAAGTATCGGTGGAATGAAAGTTCCTAGAATGCAGTGTTTATCAAGCTGCTTTTAATTAAAAAGCAAAACATTGAACAAAAGCACCCAGCTTTGGAAAATGAAACTAGAAATATCTATTAGCTTACCCATTAAGTTGAGCTTATGAGAATTTCCCAGCATTTTTGCCAATATCTCTTTGTAATTACAGCACATCAATACATGTAAAATGCATTCAGAAAAGCATTTATCAGTATTCCTTCCAGGGGCCATCGGATATGGTATATAATTTTTGGCCGATGATGGGAGAGCATCTTCAGTTTCCTGATAATTAGATGGGATCTTCAGTGTAATTGAAATTGGTACCCAGTAACAGCTTCAGCCTCAAATCAACACATCACGGGGTCACGCTTCCTCTGAAATTTTATTTTATGGTGGGCTGAGCTTTGCATCACTTTTACATTATATCAAGTCACACTGATTGCTGGAATCTTAATTCTCCTTCAAATGTACCCATGCTGAAAAGTTTTATAAGAAATACTAAGGAAATCTAGCTGGAGGTGGGAAGTATCAGATGATAAGTGGGGATTATAAATTGGGATCTTCTTTTTCCTCCAAGAGATACTTCCTTGAATCTTCTAAATTTCTCCTGATGGCTTTCTGAAAATCCCTTCATTTCAACTCACTATGGTATGAGTTCTGATGTCAGACAACCTGGTTTCAATGCTGACTCCACCATTTATTAGCTGTGTAAACTTGGGCACATTTCTTGACCTCTCTGGACCTCGTGTCTTTTGTAAAACCAAGATAATATGAACACCTGCCTCACAGAGCTGTTCTGTGGACTAAAAGAGTTAATTAATGGAAAAGACATCAGACTGAGGCTGGCAAATAATGAGGTCTGAATAAATACTAGTGTTGTTGTTATAAAAATTTTCAGTCTTCCTTTCTCTAAGTATGTCATATGAGACTTAAGTGTAAGAGTCGTATACACTAGTCCCCCTTTATGGTAAGAAGGATGGACTTGTCCAGCCCCTCCTGGCAGTCACATTCAATGCTCCCTTAAAACCAGAAGATCCACCAAGCCCTTAGATTACATAGACGCTACAACAGGAAGGAACTTGAAAGATAGTATTGTCAATTTCCATCTTTTGTGATAAGGAGACAAAGAGCGATCACACTCTGGTTGGATTTCTCATAGGTCTGTATGCCGGACAGGAGACTAGAATGAGAAATACCACCACCAAGCCCTTCGTAAAGGACAGAGCCTTCCTCACCACATAACCAGCTCTTGCCAAAACTCACCCACTTCTTTCTTTCATGAGTCCTGAGCCCAGGCTTCTAAAAATCAACCTACTCATGGATAGGTAGAAAGTCATCTAGCAGACCAAAACATAGGTTCTTTGAGGGTCTGAATCACATATAAACTTTTTCCAATTTCTTTAAAAAACAAACAAACAACTAGCACTTTGCTTCACACACAGTAGGTCTTGAAAAAGAAATGATTAAAAATGTCACCTTAGGTACATTGTGATGATGTATCTACCATCACCCCCTCTTCACCTTTAACGTGATCTGACATATGGGCATAATCATGAATAGATTAATAGTTCATAATAAGAATTTCAGATTCCTGGGGCACCTGGGTGGTTCAGTCAGTTAAGCATCTGCCTTTGGCTCAGGTCATGATCCCAGAGTCCTGGGATCAAGTTCTGAATTGGGCTCCTTGCTCATTGGGGACCCTGCTTCTCCCCCTCCCTCTACCTGCCCGGCCCCTGCTTGTGCGCTCTCTCTGGCAACTACATAAATAAAATCTTAAAAAAAAATTTCAGATTCTTTTTTATTTCAACACTCCTATCCTATTCCCTACGCAAGGTACAGATTAATAGGCAAAATCTACATAAACTGGGGTCATTGCATCAACACACTGGAATATTCCTCAGAATTCTTCCCACCAATAGGCATCACTGGCTGCTCACATCAGAGAACAGGTCCTCTGGCACACATGTAACTGCTCTGTCAAATCAAAAGGCATTTTTGGCTTCAAATTAAATGCAAACTTTGGATGGCTGCCACAGCCTATTTATCAATGTAACAAACAATATCTACCAATTGCTTCATTTCCCTAAACTGTTTTCCGTCCTCAGGACATGTTGTTTGCATCTTAATTTAGCACTAATTTCTCTGTGCTGGTACCTTCTCCCGTGTGTTTTACCTTATTCCTGCTTCTGACAAAAGTAAACACTGACTTGGACAGCTCTGGCAACTTGCTAATACAATGGATTAGTGCATTCTGCCTTAAGCAAAGTCTTCCTTTCCTCTCGTTAGGGATTGCGCAGCTATCAGATGTAATTTTGATTCTTAATATTTTAGTAGTCATGCATGGGACCTCTTTAAGTGTTTGAGACTGAACTCTCTGACAACAGGTTGGAACACATCCCCATCAAAGACATAAACACAGTTGCCTCTGAGATGAAGGACACAGAAAAGAAAGGCATGTGTGGAAGAATGAGGGAGAGAATCAACTGGGAAGTCAGTCCAAAATCTGGGATATGGTTAATCTTCTACTCAACAATGCTTGATTTCCTGTTTCCATACTTATTGCAATCTGAACATTTAGGACCAAAAACCAAAAAAGCATTTGAAACAAGAAGAGATAACAAAGAGACTTTGAAATCAAACTAACTTCCCGTTCACAGAAGCAATCAAAACGCTTTAAGCCTCATGACTAAACAAGAACCTACCCCACAGTGGTTCCAGATTAAGATTTCCAAGTGAGATTAGGTAAACCACATTGAGGAGATAGTAAATAGGTTAATCTGGCTTGGATGGGAGGGAAGGAATGGACTCTGGCTTCCTTCCCTAATCCCACCTGCACTGTAATGCCAGACTGGTCACCTCCTGCCCCTGATTTCACGCTACTCACTGGCTCAGTGAGCTTCTGGTCCTCTATTTCACCAATCCATGAATCTGAAGGGCTGGATTCCTCAACGTCAGCATGCGTCAGAATCCTCTGCAGAGCTCACTCAAGATCCCTATCCTCAGAAGGTTGGGGGTGTTGAATATCCAGCATCTTTTTTTTTTTTTTTTTTTTTTTTAGATTAAAAAAAAAGAGAGAGAGCGAGCGCATGCACACACACAAATAAGGGGACAGGGGAGTGGGAGAAGTCTTCTGCAGACTCTACGCTGAGCGCAGGGCGCAGCCAGGGGCTGATCACCCGACCCAAGCCGAAACCAAGAGTTGAATATTTTGTTGTGACCCAGGTGCCTCATCTCTGTTTTTAATAAACGTCCTCTGTGAGTCCAGCACTGCTATCATTCACCTCACACCTATAAAAACTAGGACAACAGACCATAAATGACATGTTCCGGACCACACAACCAATGCTCATGTGTGGAGAGCTGGCCTGGACTCTGGTGGCCTGTCTCCTCTTGATGTCCTGGTTACAGCCAGGAGCCACCACCTCTTACAGAAGCAAAAGTCACTGCCTGTGCCTGACTTTGAAGGTCCTTAGCCCAGTACGCTGCAACTGAACTCTCTCCCGGGCACACTCTCTTGCTTTCCCTGGGCACCTTCTACTCTAATAAAGCAACACCCACCTGCTTTTTGTCCCTCAATGTCACCTTCATATGGAGTATCCACCATTCTCTTACCCCACCATTCTTCCGCCTTCTGCTCAATCCCACTTCTTCCTTCCAGGTCTGTTCCATCCACTCTAACTACACTTCAGTTTTTGTTGCAAAGCATAGCCATGAACTACACCTTCTTACAGTGTCTCTGATGGTTAATTGTATGTGCCCACATCACGGGGCCACAGGATAATGAGATAGCTGGTTAAACATGATTTCTGGATGTGTCCATGAGGATGTTTCTAGAACAGATTAGCATTTGAATTGGTGAACTGAGCAAACAGATGGTTCTCCCCAATGTGGGAGAACCAAATGGTTGAAGGACTTAAGAGAAAGGAAAAGGCAGGAGAAGGTTGAATTCACTCTGGAACACTGATCTTCTCCTGACCTTGGTGCTCCTCATTCTCGAGCCTTCAGTTTCAGGCTGAAATCTACACCACCAGCTCTGCAGTCCTAGGTCCTCAGACAACAGCACTGGGTTTCCTGGGCCTCCAGAGTGCAGATGGAAGATCAGGGGACATCTCAGTCCCATTACCAATCAGAATCAATCAATCAGTTATTTACTCCTATAATAAGTCTTTCTCTAAATAGGTGTGTGTGTGTGTGTGTAGAATATATCTATATATAGAGTATATGTTTTCTACATATATCCTAGATATACAGATATTATATATATACATACTCAGTTGACCCTTGAATAAATATATATTCTAGATATACAGATATTATATACACCTATATATCTAGATGTATATATATTATATACATATATACATACATATATGCATATGTACTCTAGATATACAGATACTATATATGTATATCCATATACATACATACACAGTTAACCCTTGAACGTGAGGATAAGGAATGTCAGCCTTCCATGCAGTCAAAAACCCATGTATAGGGGCAGCTGGGTAGCATAGTTGGTTGAATGTTTGACTCTTGGTTTTGGCTCAGGTCATCATCTCAGGGGTCGTTCTGGTTTAAGACACTCTCTTCCTCTCCCTCTGCCCTTCCCCCCCAACTAAGATAAATAAACCTTAAAAAAAAAAAAACATATCTACCTTATGACTCCTCCAAAACTTAACTACTAATAGTTTACTGTTGACTGGAAGGTTTATTATACCATAGTCAATTAACATGTATTTTGTGTTAACGCATATTTTGTGTCAGTCTTCTGTCAATAAGCTAAAGAAAATGTTAGTAAAGAAGAAAACGTGCTTTACAGTATTGTGCTGTATTTATTGAAAAAAAAAATCCACACATAAATGGATGTGTACAGGTCAAGCTCACGTTGTTCAAGAGTCAACTATATATAGAATCCTAAATATATCTCCTATGGGCTGTTTCTCCAGAGAACCTGATATAATTTCATTTCTTTTTATACTGTTTCTAGTGTTTCTTATATATTATACTTTTTCTTTTAATTTGTTCCTCAACTAGGTTGTGAGTTCCCCAAAGTCAGGGCCCACCCATTGCTTTTTTCTTTTAGTACCTCTCACAGTACCTAGCACAATGTTAAAATATACTAGGTTATCAAATATGTGCTGATCATTATTATTCTGTTGTGTCATTACATTGTCAATTGATATATGCTTATTCTGTTTTTAAGATGTAACCTCTTCAAATGAAGATTTTATCAGTTTGTGAATCACAGGCTGTGGGAGACAGAGACCAAAATCTATAAGGAATTAGCCTTAGGACATATTTTTTTATTCCATCAATTTTTTTAAGTTGATGATTAATCAAAATTAGAACATTTCACATACAAACTTCTTCTGGAAAATCTTAAGAACTAGGAATCCTGTGCACATTCCCAGAGATCAGAAATTGCCTTGAGCTAAGTAAAACCAGCTGCCTCCTTTAGACAGGTTTTGTGTGGTCCAATTTTCACAGTGACCCCCTTTGCTATGGTGTCCCCCACACTTATTGATGCCCAGCGGGGATCAGTAGTCATTTATCATCATACTTGACCACTGTTTTCACAACTAATAGAGAAGTAGTTGCCAGGGCTATCATCTATCAAGGAGAGGTATGAAAAGAGAGAACACAGAGTCTACTTGTTACACACACACACACACACACACACACACACACATACACACAAACATTAGAGAACATACACCTTTGTCAAAGCCAGGAATGGGTCTATATATCTAATATGCAAGCAAAGCGTGTCCATGTCTTTTGTATGCCCTGCAAACCTCATTCACTCACACTCCCTCTCACAGGTCCTCACACGTGTGAATTCTGATAGAGGCCTTCAGTGAAATACTGGTCTGGCTATGGTGAGTCAGTCAGGGAAGCTAAGTTACGCCGCACCAGGAAAAGCCCGATAACAAGAAAAGTTACTTCTTATTCATCCTATGTGTCCATTAAGGGTCAGCTGGAGACTCCGCTCCACGTTTCCTGGCTCTGACAAAGCAGCCACCATCTAGAATATTGCCAGTCACCATGATAAGCAGAACAAGTGCTCTAAAGAGGTCTCACACTGACAATAAGTGCTCCAGGCTGAAAATGACACCCATCACTTCTCACAACTCACTGGCCAGAATTCCTCACCCAACCCCCACCTCACTGCAAGGCAGGAGAAGCCCACCTTGTGTCTGAGGGGAAAGAGCTGAAAATAACGACCACCACTGATGACCACACCCACAAAGCCAGCAGCACTCTCACCTTGAGAAGGCTACACCTGCCCTTGGAACACGGGGGAGCAGCCAGGGGTGGGCACTTGACTGATACGTTGCCTTGATCTGCAGCTGGATGGCCATGGTCCAGCAGGTCTTCTAGTTAAAGGCTTTGCACAAAGAGCCCCCACTTTGTTGCTTCTATTTGAGGATTCCTAAAGAAGCATGAGACGACTGATGATATTTCAAAATTGTGGCCAAACATGAGTCCCTGCACATCTCAGTCATCACATCAGTAAAAACAATGCTCTCCCCCCTCCTCCAGTTTAAGTCACCTTGTTACACCAGGAGTGATAGAGACACTGATTAAGAAGAAAGACAAGACTTATCAGCCCTAGGGGTGAGAACTTTAACAGGAAGGATATAATTTGTTTAAGAGGGAAGCAAAATGAGAGGGTATGCATAAGCTCATTGTGCAAAAACCATCTCTAATTCAACATTTTGTGTGGCACCTTGCATATTATTGCTTTAAACTTTTAACAACTTTAATAATATCCTTGAACCTAATTATTCTCCGACAGGCACATCATAAAAGCCACCTTCAAAAGTGATGCGAGAAAAACTACACTCACTGCTTAGTGTTATTTCTGACAAGTATCTGTACACTCCTGGTAATGTATAAAAAGTCCTCATTTAATTTGCCTTTTCAATTATCACAATGAAAAAAATCATAATCAAAGAATAAGAATGTATCTTTGGAGCCTGTAATAAGGTCTGACCATTGCGAGAATCTACATGAACGTCTCTGCATCCGTCTACAGAAATCAGACTTTTCCAAAACACACTCAGCAAGACTATCCAGCTCCTGTTTTCATAGTGTTGAAAACAACCACATGCTTTTTTCTACACACCTGACACTTTTCCCCTATGATCTCCTTGTGTGGGGCAGAAAATGCCTTAATCAGAACTTAATTTATCATAGAGAATAATGAATGCTTTTTAAAAGCACAGATAAAGATAGTTTTACAAAAAAGCTAGGACTCTCATAAATTGCTACCTGCTAAAAATGCACAATGAGGGCGCTGTCATGAAATCACAATGAGATAATAGTATTATTTAATAGTATTTAGTGACCAATTGAACACATGTATTAAGAATTATGCAATAAGAATGACTTTATATATTTCCTGCCAGCCACTATGTCAGAAATTGAGACTGCATTTCTAGTGAGCCTAGTGAGCTAGAGGATTGACAGCCAACAGTGGGACATCTTGATGTATTCAAGAGTCCAATTTAGCTGTTGGGTTATTTTCAAGTAAGTGCCCACCCCACACAGGCAAGACATCTAAAGATTCCAAATTTTGACTTATGATTAACATTGTTGTCACAAGAGCAGTGCAGAAAATTGCTTCCTATGAATTCTTGGAAACTTGGAACCCTAACATGTGTTCTAATAGGAGCTAAGAAATAAAAATAGGAAAAATGGGGAGGGCTACTTCAGGGCCATGAAAACCTCCCTTTCTAATACCATGAAGAGGTGTTTTTTCAAAATCACACACACGAACAACAACAACACACAGATAAAAATCCCAGAACACACAGAACATTCTGGAATCACTCTGAGATTTTAAAGGACTTGATATTCCATTCTGATGGTCCCACCCTGTCATCAGATAGCCATACCCGGCTTCCCAGAAAGCTTCAGCCTGTGATAACCCAAATAAGTGGAACAGTCTCGGAAGATTCTGGAGGATAGGACAGAGAGGTTTTTAAGCTCAATGATTTGGAACCGTCATGACATGTGGGGCCCCATGAGTAAGCGTAGCCAGAGAAGGTGGGGAAGAAAGGGAGACTGCAAGGCACTGGAGTGTCCCCTGGCACAAAAAGTTGATGCCCAATTAGATTTAGAAAAAGTGACAAAGAGTTGATGCCCAATTAGGTTTAGAAAAAGCTCTTCTCTGTAAACCTCAATTACCTGTGATGCCTTATGACATTCAGCATTTACAAAGTATAATTACACAATAGTGTCTGACATTTAACGTCTATGGATAATTTAAAAGACTTCTACTTCAAAAAGGCTGCTCATGAGCAACAGTAATCACTTCAATTAGCTTGGCACCATTACAATGTAACAAGACCATTTGACTGCCTATTAGAACCAGCCAAGCTCTTCAAGTGTGTTAATTTAGCAGTCATTGCTAATTTCTGGGCTTTGCTACATTTGCATAGGAAAACACATCCCTTAAAGCAAGAGAGGAAGTTTCGTTCCTGAACTGGCTTCCTATTCTTAGAGTGGCTTTTTATATTTTCACATAAAAAATCAGAAACATATTTAAAATGTGGGCATCTCTAAATAGTACAGGGTAAGATGAGACTCCTAGCAAATTTAAGATGCTACTTCTCCCAGTTTCTTGTCATTTATATATGTACATATACACACATATGTATACATATGTAAGTATATATTACCATAAATAGGATGTATAGAATAGACAATATGTAACATATATTGGATACTGTAATACCTAATACACTTGTAATATCTAATATATATAATATGCGATATGTATACTGTAATGTATTTAAATTCAACTAGACAAAACCATGGCTGGAAAAAAGCAAAAGCTTTGGTCTCTAAAAAATAAGTTCTAAGTCACGAGCCAATCTGCCAGGACTGGAGTTATGGATGTGTAGTCTTTTTATTTTATTATTTTATTATTGTTATGATTATTAATTCATAAATGAATTGGGCTTTTTAACATCGTATTTTTTTAAAGATTTTATTTATTTATTTGACAGACAGAGATCACAAGTAGGCAGAGAGGCAGGCAGAGAGAGAGGAGGAAGCAGGCTCCCTGCCGAGCCCCGATGCGGGGCTCGATCCCAGGACACTGGGATCATGACCTGAGCCTAAGGCAGAGGCTTTAACCCACTGAGCCACCCAGGCGCCCCAACATCGTATTCTTATACTTGGATACAATTTGCTTCTCCCCACAAAGAATCTGTGTCTTACAGAAGAGAAAGTTTACCCACTGGGCAGCGCTACACACACACACACACACACACACACACACACACACACACGCACGCACGCACACCCCTGGAGATTACAATACAGGCCTTTTGACTTAAGCTTCAATAGAAATGTATTTAGGGCATCTGGGTAGCTCAGTTGGTTAAGGGTTCGACTCTCAATTACAGCTGAGTTCATGATCTTCAGGTCATGAGATCAAGCCCTGCACTGGGCTCCGCCCTCAGTAGGGAATCTGCTTCAGATTCTCTCTCTCCCTCCCCCTCTGCCTCTCGGCTTCCGGTGCTGACACTCATTCTTTCTCTCTCTCTTCCTCCCTCTGTCTAAAGTAAATAAATAAATCTTTAAATAAATAGATAGATGTATTAACACATCCATGGCTGGGCATTGTTAGGTACTAGAAATTTGTGAGCAGAAAATCCAGTAAAGAAATTAACTGGGGGATGCCTCAGTGGCTCAGTTGTTGGACATCGGCCTTCAGCTCAGGTCATGATCCTAGGGTCCTGGGATCGAGTCCTGCATCAGGCTCCTTGCTCTCTCTCTGCCTCTGCCTCTGCCTCTCTGCTTCTCTCTCTGCCTCTGCCTGCCTCTCTTCCTGCTTGTGCGTTCTCTCTCTCACACACACACAAATAAATAAATAAAACCTTAAAAAAAAAAAAAAAGAAATTCCCTGGATTCCTGATCTAGTGCTCTTTTGCCAGGATGAAGTTTTTCCTAACTGGGGTTCTCCTGACTCTAATCTCTTTACGCTCTGACATTACCTGTCATTTATTCAGGAAAGTACATTATTTAGGAAAGTACATTACATTCTTAATAAATGATTTTTTATGTTAAAAGGCCTTCAAAGATTCCTCTTTTTTTTTAATGAGAGAGGATTCACATATAAAATTCAAATTTACGAAGTATAAAATTCGGTGGTTCTTATGATGTTCACCAATTTATTCAACCACAATGGCTATCTGACCTTAGAATACTTTCTTACTCAGTAAAGAAAGCCCATACCAATTAGTAGTCAGTGCTATTAACCCCACTCTTAGGCCCCGATAATCACTAATCTACTTTATAGATCTTTGGATTTCCCTATTCCAGACAATTCACATGAAGAAAATCATATCAGATGTGGCCTTTTCTGTCTTGCTTCTCTCATTTACCATGTTTTCAGGATGCATCAGTGTTGTACCATGTAAACAGACTGAACTCATTTTTATGACAGCATAATATTCCATGGTATGGATATACCATGTTTTATTTACCCATTCATCAATTGATAGACATTTGGGTTGTACCCACTTTGGGGTTACTGTAAACAATACTATGAATACTTGAGTACAAGTTTTTGTGTGGGTGTCTTGAGTATGTGGGTGTCTCTTGAGTATTGCCATAGAGCAGAATGGCTGGGTCATATGCTAAGTCTATTTTTAACCATTTAAGGAAATGCCAACCTATTCATTAAGGTGGCTGCTCCATTTTACAATCCCACCAGCAATCACACATATACACACACACACACACACACACACACATATATACGTATATATGTGTGTGTGTGTGTGTGTGTGTGTGTGTGTATAATTTATTTTCCAGAGAGCGAGAGCATGCACAAGCAGGGGGAGCAGCAGAGGAAGGGGTAGAAGCAGACTCCCCACTGAGCAGGGAGCCAAACACAGGGCTTGATGCCAGGACCCTGGGATCATGACCTGAGCCAAAGGCAGAAACTTAATGGACTGAGCCCCCCAGGCACCCCTGTCCATCTTTTTGATTATGGAGTCTTAGTGGGTATTAAGCAGTGTCTCATTGTGACATATGATGTCTTTCCATTTATTGAGGTTTTCTTTACTTTCTCTCAATCATGTGTTTTTAAAATTCTCAATGTACAATGGACATGCCTTCTCCGCACAGCCCAGCAATTGACAACTCTGCCTTAGCCTTCACGTCCTGCTCACACAGAGCCTCAAGAGGAGCCAGAGGCAAGAGTTTAGGGCCGTTTTAGTTTACTACTGAATGTGTGGGGAGGCCTCAGCATGCACAACACCTATACCAGCATGTGCCCTTAGGGATTCCCAAGAATATGCCAGAATTTTCCAAATCCCCAATGGATACCTCATTTCCCCAGTCTTCTCTTTTAATCATTTATTCTTTTTTCTACCCCAACTGTTATCCCCACCTCAGGCAGCCTCAAAGCTCAACTATTGCCCCTAAATATTTTTGATAAATGACCTTGAAAAAAGACTTATTACTGAATGGGCTCTGAGAACAAAAAAGGAGCCTTGTGAGTGGGGGTACTCCAGGGAACCATGAGATAAGTCAAATAGTAATTCTTGAGTCATGAGGCTTTGAAGGAACTCCAACTCCCAACTGTCCTCTCTGGTGGCTTCCAATGTGTACATGTGCACTGTGACTGTGGGCAGAGCTCTGGAGAGAGGAATGGGGACAAGGTAAGTTAAAATGCCACAGGTGACTGGTCTGAGATTTTACCTCAGTGTTCCTCAGATTGCTGCCAGAGTTTGGTTAATTCCAAGTGTTCTGAAAAGTTGATTCTGGCCCTTCCCCCACCCCCACCCGAGTCTTCTCATTGCTTTTTTGGAGGAGAGAATTTTTGGAAGTCCTTCCTCTATCATTTTCACTCAAGTCATACCAAATATTCCTCTTTTCTAACAAAAATCCAAATTCTTCAATTTGAGATCTCTCCCCGAATTGTATCCTACTGTCAAACTTACTTTCTCTTCCTTGTTTGCCTTCAATTAAATGAACACCACTCGGACCACACTGGTCTCCTTTCTGTTTCCTGAGTACATGAAGTTCATCCCTGCCTGAGGCTTTTTGTCGACCTTTCTTCTTGCTCAGACTGTCCCTTGTCTTCCCCTCTGACCACAAAAATCCCATCCATCCATCCATCCATCCACCCATCCATCTATCCACCCATCCAGTCCTGTTCATATCCTCCCCCTCAGAGTCTCCCAGGACTCCAGTCCACACGGGCCTCTTCCTTCTCTCTTCTGATGGAAGCTAAGACTCTGTGGTCATTGTATCAGCTCACTTTATATTGCTACATACCGCTCTTCTGTCATAAAAACCTAGCTTAGCTAATAAATAAGAGTTTAAACTATTTGAGAATTTTACATTTCATACTTAAATTCTGATTACCCTACAGTAGGTGGCCAATAAATTTTAACTGACCTGAATCAGTTAGAAGAAGACCAGTGTCCCTTAACATTGGTTCCACAGCTACCTTTCCATGTTCACTCTCCAATACCTGTACTTCCTTAAATGCAATTTTTCTTCTGAGTGCACATTAAATGTACTGGCATTCCTTCTCTGCAACAGAACGGGGGACTTTGAAGGAAGAGAATTACCCTAACTGGCTCTTTCCTGTAATGAGCTTCAGAAAACAGTAGCATTAGACAGAACCTTGAAAAACATGCAAGAGTGAATCTCCTGCAATTTTCCACACAAATATATATGGGAAATGGACAAGTATTTTGTTTAGCTTGATTTGACCCATGAAGCACATGGTTTACTTAATCTTGATTTTTTTTTTTTCTTAATTTCATTATGTGTGTCCAGGGATTTACTAATGATACAGGAAATTCAAACCAATTCTCTAACGCATCCATTCTAATAAAGAATTTGTGGGTGTATGCATGCATGCATGTGTGTGTTTGTATGTACTTAATGCTCTGTGGAGTACCTAGTATATGCCAGTTAAATAAGAGATAATGAGTCATCATTATCAATCATCAATGAGAACAAATTCTCATCACTGAGATTCCCTAAGTATGTCACATTCAAATCTCAAGTTTGATGTGGAAAGGGGGATAATTACTATAAGCCAATCATAGAGTGAGCTACGGCAGTATAACTCACAATAACAGATTATACATATTTAAATTCTTATAACCAGATTATTATACTGCTATAGACTCAATGTTTGTATCCTCCAAAAATTTACATGTTGAGATCCTAATCCCAAATATGATTGTATTTGGAAGCGGGACATTTGGGAGGTGATTATGTCATGAAGGTGAAGCCCTCATGAATGGGAATAAAGAGGGGTGCCTCGGTGGCTCAGTAGGTTGAGCATCTGACTTTTGATTTAGGTTCACGTCATGATCTCAGGGTCCTGAAATCAAGCTCCACACTAGGCTCCATGCTGGGCATGGAACCTGCTTGGGATTCTCTCTCTTCCTCTGCCCCTCCCCCAAGTCATGCAATCAATCAATCTATCTATCAATCAGCATCTTTTAAAAAGAGAGAGAGACAGCACACAGAGATCCCTTGCCCCCTCTGCCATATAAGGACACAGCAAAAAGAACCTTCTATAAACTCTCACTAGACACCAAATTTGCTAATGCCTTGATCTTGGACTTCCAGCCTCCAGAGGTGTGAGAAATAACTTTGTTGTTTATAAGCTTCCTACTCTATGGTATTTTTATAGGAGCCCAAATGGACCAAGGTCTATATGTGCATTGCACAAATCATAATTAAATGTTGGTTGCTGGTATACCCCCCAAAATAGGCTCTCATGGTGAGTAAAAGAAAAATATAATGGACACTTAAGGCCACATATTAACAGCCTCATGAAATAAAACAGTGCTCTATAATAAACTTATTCAAGTTGCTCTTCCTAAGAGGTAGCAAGACCACTTCTCTCAAGTTCCTTTTTATTAGTTTTTAAAACATCCACATGCCTTTGAAAGCTACACTTGAGTGGTTCAGATGAAATAGGACACCAGTGATCTTCAGCCATCCTTCAAGACTGCAATTTCCTAGTTTGAGAGATTCAGATAAAAACTTTTTACCCCGATAGATCAGATATTTCATGAGAGTACTTTTTCCTATATTGAAGCACCAAAACTACTTCCATTTGCCTTCTAGTAGCTTCCACCATTATAATCTCGCTCCCCTCTCTGGTCTCAGGGGCAACTATTCACCTGACTCAGTGTACAACATATACTGGCCTTCACCTTCCTGCCACCGGGCCTGTGCCCTCGGTGTCCATTCTGCCTTACAGCCTCCTCCTTCAAGTTCCTGCAAGGCGTGCTAATTCCACACCATAGGTCTCTGCTCTGGTGTTAGGAAGGGATCCCCTGACTACCTATTTACAATTATAACCACTCCACCTTCAACACTGCCATTCCCAATTCTCTGACTTAATTTTCCCTTAGCAATCACCACTGACTAAACACAATATATCTTAATTATCTACCTGTTGGTTATATGCTCCCCACAACCAGAATGTAAGCTGTATAAGATTAGGGACTTGGGTCTCTCTTATTCAGTGCTTGATCCCCAACATCTGTAGAGTGCCTCTCAAAGAGTAGGTGCCTGGAATATACTGGAATGAATGAACTAACATATATACAAAATGACTGTAGTTCTAGTATAGGAAGGTATACAATGGTGGTACTCAACATTAACACAAATGCCTTTAAAGGCAAGGCAGGAAAAGCAAATATAAGAACAACACAATAGGGAACAGTTGATGAGGACATGACAGCACTGGCATGAAAGGACATGGCACCTCTACTCTTCTAAACCCTACTGGAATTTAAAAAGAAAAAATAAAACAAAACAAAAACAAACAAACAAAAAAAGCCTTCCACAAGCCAGGCACTGAGGAAAAGTAGCTATTAATTTAGAAGTCTCGATTCTCCTTCAAGAGTGAAAGGAGATTGGTGAGGATGTGGAGAAAGGGAAATCCTCCTACACTGTTGGTGGGAATGCAAGCTGGTGTTGCCACTCTGGAGAACAGTATGGAGGTTCCTCAAAAAGTTGAAAATGGAGCTACCCTACGCAACCCAGCAATCACACTACTGGGTATTTACCCTAAAGATATGAATGCAGTGATCTGAAGGGACATGCACACCCGAATGTTTATAGCAGCAATGTCCATAATAGCCAAACTATGGAAAGTGCCCAGATGTCCACTGAAAGATGAATGGATAAAAAAGATGTGGTATATATATATAGAATAGAATACTAAGCAGCCATCAAAAAAATGAAATCTTGCCATTTGCAATGACATGAATGGAGCTAGAGGGTATTATGCTAAGTGAAATAAGTCAATCAGAGAAAGACAGTATCATATGATCTCTCTGATATGAGGAATCTGAAAGGCAGGGCGGGCGGTCGTGGGAAGGAGGGAGGGAAAAAAATGAAACAAGATGGGACCAGGAAGGGAGACAAACCATAAGAGACTCAACTTCAGGAAACAAACTGAGGGTTACTGGGAGGTGGCCAAGGAGGGATAAGGTGGCTGGGTGATGGACATTGAGGAGGGTATGTGCTATGGTAAGTGCTATGAATTGTGTAAGACTAATGATTCACAGACCTGTACCCCTGAAGCAAATAATACATTATATGTTAATTTTAAAAAAGAGTGAAAGGAGAACAAAATCCTTTCATTCAAAATATAGGAGAATTTCCTACTCACAGATGTTTCCTGCCTGAGAAAAATATGAAAGGATGTACATAAGGAAGAAGAAAACAGGTCTTCAACATATGGGGCAGGATGTAGGAAGCAACACTTAGCAAAGAAATTGGTAAAGGACTCAAAAACTTAGGAGGAAATGATGGTAAAAATTAATATTGACTAATTAAAATAGTTTTTCTTAAAGTAAAATTAAACTAGATAGAAATCATATGAAAGAATGCAGGGAAGATATTGGAATTGAAGCATTCCAAGATCCTGTGATTCTCAAGGAAGAAGAGAGATATAGGCTTAAGTATGTGAAAATTCTTTCATCAGTAGAAATAGAACATACAGAGCAAAGAATTAAATTTGATTACTAAAATATGAGAGGAAAGGATTTAAAAATCAACAAAATTATTGTAAGTAAATTATAATGTAATTATAATGTAAATTATAATGATTGTAAGTAAAGAAAACAAAGTTACTACATCCTAGAATAAATCTAAACATATCAGTAATTGCTATTAAAGTAAACAGAATCAGAATAAACTCACCAGTCCAAAGAAAGAGATGTTGAGATTAGATTTGTTTAATCTTGCTGTCTTCAATTTAAGTGGTTACCTTGGGATGGGAAGGAAGAGGCTATTAATATGAGTGAGAACTTTCTGAAGTGATAGAGATTTTCTATACTCATCTGAGTGGTGGCCACACAGGCATATACATAAAAATCTGGGAGCTTTACACTTCAGATTTGCACATTTACCTGCATATAGATTTTTAAATAAACCATGTGACCTTAAATATAGAGAAAGTTAAATATTGAATACACTCAAGATTAATATTAATTTCAACCTATCTGATTTCTGTAAGTATTTTCAAGATAATACATTTTATTCTGAATCTTCCTTGTACAAATTTTCCAGTTCTCATCAGCCAGGATTTAAAAGCTTTTGTGCAAAATCATGTGTGTGTGTCCCTCTAAAACAGTACAAAGTAGTACATGGAATTTAGAAAAAGTGACAGGAAAGCTCATTTTCAATGGGGAGTTTCCCAGGAGGAGGTAGTTTTAGAAACAAGTCATGAAATATATCTGAGATATAGACCAGCCATATGCGACAGGGAAAGTGAAGACAATGCCAAATGGAGTATCCCTTATGAGCAAGAGTGAAGGTGGGAATACCAGGAGAAGACTGGTACCAAGGTGGTTGGAAGTGGACCAAGAAATGTGTTCCAAGAGAGGGCACTGCAAGAACAAATGAGCAAAGGAAAACCTGTTATAACAGCTGGATGGAGAGGAGGGAGCAAGAAAGGGAACAGAGAACCCTAGAAAGTTTCTGAGCAAGGCAGAAATCTGGTCTGCAGCAGGGTGCAGTGGTTGGGGAAGGGGTGAGGAGATATCATGGCAAATGGCCCACTGTTGACCTTGAACCTGGGCCTGGGAGCCTTGGCAACAGTAGACAGACCATCAGAGAAAAACAACTTTCTCTGCTCAGTTCACCGCAGAAGTTCAGAAAAGGAAACAGGTACCAGGCTCGTGTAAACACACTTTCTCTGCATATCTAAAAGATGTGCAAGCTGAGGAAGTTCTCTGAGTCCTGAAAAAAGTGAGTACGGGCAGCCAGTGAGAAAAACAAGCCTCTACAGCTACTGGAAGCCCAGATGTCAGACACCAATCTCAGGTCATCACTTTATTTTTAAGAACCTCACAACTAAGGGGCAAAATGTGACACCTGGGGCCCACCTTAGACAGAAAACTGAACTGGAGCCCCTTTATGAAGCTAGACTCCAAAGAGCCCCAACGACTAGAAAAGAGCTCACTAATCAAAAAAAGTCTGGCCTGCAGAGGGAATTTGTAACCACAGGCTAGGCCTCCCAATTTTTGTGTGGTCAAAAGAATCTGAAACTGAGAACTAGTGCTCGATCCAAGATAAGAATGTTCCTAAATGTCCAGCAAAATCATCTACCAAGCCAGCCCCAACAAATCCCCTCTAGTATACAATTAACCCAAACTCACAATCAAATTCACAAAACTTGTAAAATAAAAACCAAGGACAAGAGTCAACAGAGACAACAATCAATAGAAGCAAACTCAGAAAGACTTCAAATATGGGAATTTCAAATATAAAACATACTGAATGTTTAATATATATAATATGTTCAAAGAAATAAAAGAATTAAAAGACATGATACAGCATTCTGGGTTAAGATGGCCAATTGAATATACACATCTAATTTTGTTCCCTTTCAGAACCCAAATCACACTATAGAATCCTTAAAAATCTAAGGAACTAGCAGCACCACCTACTTCTGTAACTGGAAGGTGACCATTAGGGAGGGGACAGAAGGTCATAAGGAAAAGGACTGTGTGATATTTGGTTGAAAATCAATTAGGTCCTAGATCTCTACTTCTTTCCTAATCACCAGGTAAGTGTTCTTCAACAATCCTGATAAAAAGTCTCTAAATTTACTCTCTGTGTAAACAAAGAGTCTCTGGACTGAGGGATGCCATGCACAGTTGTGGGCCTGGGTACTGCATCCAATGTATATAGATTATATACCCTATGCATGTACTACAGAGACCTTTAGCCTCCTTCCACTGGCTACTAGCACTATGCCTCAGGAACATCAGCCACCAGACCCTTATCTAACAGACAGATCTAACAGTTTTCTTGGCAACTTGAACCACCTAGAGGACAGACCAGAAGAAAAGGACATTAAGGGATCCATAGCTAACAATTCACCTACCTCATCCCTTGGGTGAAGCTCAAAGTCAGTGAGTTCTCCATTCCCCACACGTTTAGAGCTTCTAATGCATTTTTCAGTCCCACACTATGAATCATGAGCAAGCAACCAAGGATTAACAGATATCAAGGGAAAACTTTAAAATGGAAGAAGAGATCATTAAAATAAACAATATAGAGGAAATGGGGAGTTTGCAGAAAAAAATAAATGTAAAATTTAAAAGCTCTCACTAATACCCTCAAAGAGGTAAGAGAAACTGTTGAATTCATGAGAGAAAAGAATGCTCTAACAAGAAATTTAAAGAATTCTCAGAAAAATTTTGCGAAACTTTATATATCAGAGGAACAAGAGTTAATCACTAATTAGTCTTACATTACCATCCCCCACCCCCAGATTTTTAAATGTTATGGATTCTTACAACTCAAGATAAAGAGATTCATATCCATTCCATAGATGTCGAATATCCTGATCTGCCTGGACAGTCCCTGGTATATTATATGGACACCCTACTGATGGGGCAACATAGTGCTCACAAGGATGACTACCACAGAATCCAGCCCCAAACCCAACCACTGGCCCTTCCATAAGGATTGTTCTCTTCCCCTTGGGGGATCATGATTCTGTAACCAGAAGTCTTGGACTTCTTTCATAACTGTGCCTTTATCAATTATTAACAATGAAAATCATAGGCTCAAATTATAAAAACCTCAGGACAGATTCACAAACTCAAAACATGTTGTCTCAAAAAAGACTCATATTAACCTCTGAAGAACAAATATCACAAATATCGCAAATCTTGGGCCCACCATCAGGGCCAAAATGTCCCAGACACCCTCTGCTCAAGGAGAACTGTGAGAATGTGTGTGAAGCGCCCACCCCTGGGACCAGCCCCTAGATCTCACTCAAGCTATGCTGTTCCCTCCTTACACAGAACACAGATCACACCAGTTCCGGAACCTTCCCCACGGCACAGAGGGGTGAACTGCACTCTAGCTGCCTTACACATACCTAAAAAATCCTCCTGTGGGAAATTCCAAGCCTCCCAGTATTCGCACAGCTCATGAGAGGAGGCCAGGCTCATCCCAGAGTAAGAGCCTTTTTCTCTCACCTGCTGGAGAAGCCCCGGGTCTCCATGCAGAGCCTCTCACCTCGGTCTATGTAAGCCAAGTCTAAATTCAATTACTGTAAAATTAACTAAGCATTAAACAAAAAAATCCCAACCTGGTAGTCGTCACTGCTAATTAACTGGCTCCCGCTCGCTGCTGCGGCCTGCCTTTCACCAGTGTGCTGACAAGGAGAGCTGTCAAGCACTCGCCCGCAGGGTGGGCTTGAGATGCGGGGACTTGATTTGAACTGACAAGGCACAGCCAGCTAATATCAGAGCCACCTTTAGGCAACCTACATGACGCTGGAGGGGAACTCACAGAAGGCACAAGGCAGTGGAGACAGACTGGCCTACACACAGAACAGAGACTGGTTAGGGTTGGAGCTGGGGCCAGGGCGGGGTGGTCAGAAAGGAAGAGGATAGCCCTCAAAGGAACTGGGGTACAGATGTGTTTGGGCAGGGTGCAATTCAGCATGACGTTGGCATCACCTTGAGACACTCACCATTAGCCAGTAAATACTGATTTGTCTTTGGATAATTACAGACAAATGGATAAATTTCATACAATAGGAAAGAATATCCTTTCATTTCCATTACTGGTTTTTTGTTTGGTTTTGTTTTCTTAAAGAACTTCTGAAATTCTATCTCCAAGAAACCAATGTGCTTAAAGCTTATTGAGAAAGGTTTTTTCTTGCCCAACTCTGAACATACCAGCCCCAGGCTCCCCATTCCTCACCCCATGCAAAATGGAAGGGGCATATCCACTGACTTAACTTGAGTAGATGTGTACGGGTCTGTCTCTGTCTGTCAGTGATCAGAGGGCAGTGGTCACATCTCCATAACTTACTCAATGCGGTAACCGCAGGCCAAGAGGAAGAGGCCTGTTTCAGGCAGCATTCTGTTGGGGGGGGCGGGGTGTTCATTCAGGCTGTAGGGCAACTCATCATTTGGGTCCACCTTGCCCAAGATAACGATCTTGGACTGCACATGTGGGATTCTTTTCACATGAGCTTCCTGAAGATAGCTCCAAGGATTTGCTAATAAGAATTACATTCAACTTTAAAAAGAAACCTAAATAGTTTAATGGTTAAGTAATTGCCAATATTGTACAGACAAAACAAGTAGTTAGATCTTGTATTAAAGAGTAAGTCCTCCACAAAATGGTGACCACAAAAGCTCTCTTTTTGACACCATTCAGTAGCAATGAAAAAGATTCTGGAATTGCCTCTCCAGGTTCTTGTCACAAGAAAACAAATTCCATACTGTTATTTCAGAATCTTGTCCCCACCCAGCATCCTTTGCTCAAAAGATCAAAATAACCATCTATTAACGACCCAATAGTAATGACCTGCGTGGTTGTAGGGAACATCCCCAGGGCTGTGAGTTTTTGCTTCAGGGAGAACGAGTCAATCTTTCCATGTCCTTGTCTATGGGGAAAACACAAATTGGATAAAAACTTTCTGAATAAGGTGGTGATGGTGCTTTCTGAAACTAGCTGAAGCAGCAGTAAGGAAATGTCCATGATATGGGCTCCAGAACCTTCTGTGCAAATTTCCATTGACTTTGCAAGTAAGGGATTCAGACCTTAGGCAGGTATCTGAGAGATGTCCTGGGGTCAGCATCCTCCGAGAGACAGGAGGATGTGAAATGGCCCCTTCTTGAGTCTGAGCAGTGAGTGGTCCCAGCCATGAGGAGTCTCAGAGATCAGCTTGTGGCCCATGTGTTTCTTTTCACCCACATTTTTTAATTGAGTGCCAACCCTGTAAATAGCAGATTTCACTGCACTCCTCCTTTCAATGACATACCCAGTAGCTCTTGAAAATTAAGAGATCGATGACATTACTCCCATTATTCTCCCTGGCCATAGCCACCAGCTCCTGAAGAGGGGACACGGACCCCCCCATCTCACCACAGACAACACTCCTCCTTATTACCTCACACTGGAGTGACTCCTCCATTCACACCGCCTGCCAGCCTCCAGCAGGAACTGGAAATTGTGGCTCCTGGCTATGAAATTCTCTGCATCAAAATCTTTGAGAGCTAAGATCAAAATAAAGGTTTTCAAAGGTGACAAAAAAAAAAAAAATCATAGACGTTCTCTGCTAAAAGCCTTACCACCATCTCCTTGTCACTGGTGGGGCCATCGTTTCTAACCTCTAATACTCATCCTAGCTCAGTGGATACTCAAGAAAATTAGGTAATATTTATATACATAAACTACCCACTCGTAGGCCTAGTATGTGACAGAAATAGATGCCAAATGATTATTCATTCCCCTCTCCTTCCTAGGAAACTTGCCTGGGTCTCTAAATGTTTGAGGAAGTTAGCTTTGTTTTGTTTTTTTTTCTGCTTTACTTCTTTACCCACCAAGGGGAATAATATGAATTACTTTCTAAAAACGGGGGACAGGGGTGCCTGCATGGCTCAGTAAGTTAAGCATCTGACTCTTGATTTGGGCTCTGGTCACATTCTCCGTGTCATGAGATGGAGACCCATGTCAGGCTCTGAGTTCGGCAGACAGTCTGCTGGAGATTCCCTCCCTCAATAAATAAATCTAAAAATAAATTAAAAATAAAAAATAATAAAAACAGGGGCCAACTCCAGGCCATAACATTAATTCTAATGTGTTCTCCTTCCCCAGCCCTGAGTTCCTTCCCTGCTCCTGCTGTGCTTTTCTCTCTACTGCTTTTAGCAAGGGACACTCTGTTCCCCTCTGCAGCTGTACAAACCAGGGATGGCAGATTCAAATGCCTTCGAGACTCAAAGAAACCATATAAATCTGTGAAATCACTGAGCTTAAGACAACAGCAAGACATCAGCCCTGGCCGTAAACACATAATTAGGGAAAGAAATGCTATTCTGAATGAACCAACTAACTAGTCTACTGTTGGATTAGACCAGCTGGCCACCAGTTCGCAGAAGGTATTTCAAAATCGCAGAAGTAAAAATCTGGATTTCAATTCCAAGTCTGAATTGGTTGATTTCCCAGCTTTTTTTGTGCACCCTGATCAGTTCTATTTAACATGAGCCCCATTATATGTACATGTTTGTGATTATAAATCATATTCATTTACCACTGCACTAATGAATTCTGAACATTTGTCATATATACAAGGAAACCAAATGGCACGGATGCTGATGTATCACTTGTAATCCCTCTTCAGGACTGAAAGGCGCCCCAGATGTCGGATAGAGCCTCCTTGTGTAAAGTCACACGCCCTCCCAGGGGCAGCCTGCATTCATGACTGGTCACTTAATGAGTAAAAAGGTCCAGAGCTCTCATAATAACTGGGATAACTCTGAGTCTTGCCCAACTTCAGAGTTCCCTGTGGGTTAGTAGAGGTATTCGCTGTGACTGAACCATAACCCAACTTCTCCCGCTTGTCCCCTCCAGACCCTTCTTCCTTCATCTCCTCTACAGGAATTAATCCTGAAAGCACACCTAATACATTCCCTGCATGTTAAACTCCATCTCAAAGAGGGCATAGCTAGAAGGTCTGACATTTTCTTCTCCCACCACAGTGGGCTGGCCTACAAACCCCTTGGGTTCCTATCATCCCATTTTGGAGAACAACGCTCCAAGTCAGTGCTACCTGATAGAACATTCTGGAATCATTGAACTGCCCAATATGGCAGCTACTAGTCAGCCACACATGGCTACTGAGCATTTGAATGTGATCAGTACAACTGAGAAAGTGAACTTAATTTTAATCAATTTAAATAACTACATAAGACTTGGAGCAACCAGCACAGGTATAAACTATTTGTAACCCAGTTGGGCAAACAGAAGGGGTCCAGAGCTGTTACTCCTCTTTTCACTGAGAAAGCAAATGTGCAGCAATAAAGAAAATATATACGCAAGGAGCCATTTAATCCCCATAAGATGTTTCAGGAAAAAAATAATAACTTCATCCTCTTGTCAGAGGAAATATTCAGGAGCATCCCCACACCATTTCCCAGAACTGTCATCAACAGTTAGCCAGGGCAGGTGCTCAAGGGGCTGGCACAAGGCCAGCCAGCTGCTTCTGTTTGTCCAGTTCAGTCCTGATGTGAGTGAACATCTCTCCATCAGTCGATTTTCTTCCCAGGAACACTGAACCTCCATTTAAAACATCTGACGAAGGATCAGAAGCTCCCACCCTAGAAAAAGTCGTTCGCAACTGCGAACCCTCAGCCAAGCTGCCCGGGGGTCTGTCGTCAGCAACAGTGTGACCATTGGATGGGACACAAGGGAAGACCTCCACACTTTTGGAATCCAAATCAAGTTGCCAGATAACTTTAACGAACAGCATCCCTAAGTCAAGCATGCCTGGAGAAAAGAGTTCCATTTCTAGGAGAAACACTTCTTCGCTCCGGACACAGCCCCTCCTCTCCTGTCTGAGATGATTTTCTGGGCTGTGATGATCACAAGCAAATGGCAGATAGGCCCAGGCCTAGGAGACAACAGACAGCACGGTGCCCTGGGAGCCGTTGGAGCGGTGGGAGGTGTTAATGCATTATCTACACCTCCGGAGAAAGGTTCAAGTTTGGGCTTGAATCACAAGTGAAAATGAGGTCGGTGGCCTGGATATCGCCTCTTGTGGACATTTATCCACAGTATAGAAGCCTCGCCCAGCTGGTGGTCTCAGCTCATCAAAGCAGAGAGACAAGAGAAAAATGGGGGGGTCAGACACCCCAGAGTGCTTTAGAAGTGGAACACCGGCTTGGTTTCGCCTAAAATGGCAATTAAACTATGCATGAGTGAAAATGCCTCTTAGAGGGTGCCCGTACTCACAAGCTTCGCACTTTCCTTTCTCAAAAAGGCCTTGCCCCTGATGTGTCTGCGCCTCCTTGCAGCACGGCCCTCGGTCTGTGATGCTCTCAGTCCTCCTCTCCTGTGTGCCTCCCATGCACCAGGCCGTGCTTCACACAACAACCGTTTCTCAAAGTTGTACAGAAGAGACACGCAGTCCCTGCCTGGTGGAGGTGATAATCTGACAGGGGAAACAGACACTAAACCAAAACCTTAGTTAAGGAGGAGAGGAAGAGGCAATGAGAGGGAGGTACAGGGAAGACCTGACCTAGTGCAGGGGTTCAAGGTAGCCTGTTTAGAGATTTTTATGTAGCTGCTCACTCAGTCCCATACCCCTAATATGAAGTTCAGTTCATCTCATTGTTGATCAGTATCCTAAGCAAACCATCACAATACTTCCTGCTGCATCCAATTTCCCAGTGCCGTGACTATCCAGTCCCTTCGGCATCGTAACTGTCCATTTATACATGTGGTTGTCACAGGGTTGTCCACGAACATTCCATTGCTGCTTCCTTCCAGGGCACTTTTTTTTTAATTTGTTTAAACTTATTTATTTGACAGAGAGAGAGAGATCACAAGTAGGCAGAGAGGCAGGCAGAGAGAGGGGGGAAGCAGGCTCCCTCTTGAGCAGAGAGCCCGATTCGGGGCTCGATCCCAGGACCCTGAGATCATGACCTGAGCTGAAGGCAGAGGTGTAACCCACTGAGCCACCCAGGTGCCCCCAGGGCACCTTTTAAGATCAGACTTTCCAATCTCCCTTAGAAACAGTCTTTTGACTTGCTTTAGCCAGTAAAGTATGAGCAAAAAATGGCATGTGTCACCTGGAAGCTTGAAAAATCCGTGTGCAACTGACTGGGGTCCTTTCCCCCATCCCAGAGACCCTTTGAGGGTCATGCAATGAGATGAAGTCCCTGAACCTGGGAATTGGTTGATTGTCATCCTTGCCTCCCCAGATTAAATCTGAAACTGGCCCTCTGTACACAGAGGACAAGGAGAGAGCAAAGAAGAGGCAGGTCAGTGGCAATCCTAACAAGCAAGGGAACTTGCATATACGGCTGGTCACAGGTGACCACAAGACAGAGTAGATCTCTGCACCCATCCTCCAGAATCTTCAGAGATTCAAGAGTTCTTAAATAGCTTGGCCGTTTCTTTTTTTTTTTTTTTTTTTTTTTTTTTTACAGAGAGAGATCACAAGTAGGCAGAGAGGCAGGCAGAGAGGCAGGCAGAGAGAGAGAGAGAGGGAAGCAGGCTCCCCACTGAGCAGAGAGCCCGATGCGGAGCTCTATCCCAGTACCCTGAGATCATGACCTGAGCTGAAGGCAGAGGCTTTAACCCACTGAGCCACCCAGGTGCCCCCAGAGATTCAAGAGTTCTTAATTGGATTTAGTCATGTACAATATCCAAGTGGTCTCGACACCCCGTTACTCTCTCAAGGCTACTTCCTTGAAATGGCCAGTAGTATGGGAACAGTAGGTGGGTGGTACATTCTGAGAGCAGGGGAAGGAGCAAGGAGCCTCTGCTTGCCAGGGATCCAAATCACAGATCAACCAGTGGTCACATCCTCCTGATTACCTCATCCAACAGAGCCCCTCTGCTGACTACTAGAAGTAAAGTATGAACACAAAATAAATAATGGTTGTGTTAAGTCACTGCTATTTGGAGGTTGTTACTGTCCCATAACTCAGTCCAGCTGACTATTACAATATGTAACTTCCCCTTTGGACTGTGAGCTCCTTAAAAACAAAAGTTGCTTAAGGGTGCCTGAGTTGCTCAGTAGGTTAGGCGCCCAAATCTTGATCTGAGCATCTGAGCTCATGTCTTGATCTCTGGGTTGTGAGTTCAAGCCCTGATAATCAGGCTCCACACCAGGTACGGAGCTCACTTTAAAAAAAAAAAAAAATCATTTAAAAAAATGTGCTTGCCTATCTTTGTATCTTCTGCACCCAGCACATGGTACATGCTCAGATGTTTATCAAATTAACGCACAAAAGGAACTTAGAATTTTTTTTAATCAACATAATGGACACTCAATTTAGATGTTATTTTTTAAAAAGGATGAAATGATCATAAAACTGATCACTACAGACTGCCAAAATAGGAAATGATCACTGTAGAATCAATGGAAGGAACATCACTGACTGGGACATAGATAATGTAGCACATGTTATGAATATACAATAATGGTTATGAAAATAGCCCAGTTACTTGCTTAAAATGTGGACTTACACTGAATTCAAATAAGAGCAGAGTGAAGAAAGTTTAATAACATCCTGGATCCCATCCATTATTTTTATAATTGCATGTCTATTGAACTGACACTAGGGGGAATTAGCTTCATATTCACAAACCAAAGAGAAAAGATCAGTAATTAGGGAAAAAGCACTGACTCCCCAAGGGTTTTAAATTTGGAATCTACTCAATTACTTCCTCTTGAAAAAGTATATCCATTTTTTGGACGTAGTTTTCAAGCTCCTGAGCCATCCTATTTATAATACTTTATCTTCAGATACTTTTTTCATTGTATCTTTCATGGAATACATTTCCAATTTCCTGCTTAATTCCCTATCTACACCCATGGGTATTGGCGGCTATGCATTTTAGGGTTGGAACATATGTGAAGTAATAATGCAGCACTATATTCCTCTAAACAATTAAGAAACCAATATTTGTTCCTCGGAACACCTTGTATTACCCATTCATTTGAAAAGAGATCCTTTGCTGAGGGGATAAAAGCAGAACCTGCTCTAAATTTAGAAAGGTATGTCCTTTTCCAGACTAGTTCTATGGAAGTCCTAGATGATGTTCCCCTTTAATATAGTTTCAACTTACATATCATTGAAGGATACAAATCCCTGTGAATTCTAATTAAAAGGTTATTATTCGGGGCGCCTGGGTGGCTCAGTGGGTTAAAGCCTCTGCCTTCGCCTCGGGTCATGATTCCAGGGTCCTGGGATCGAGCCCCATATCGGGCTCTCTGCTCGGCAGGGAGCCTGCTTCCCTTCCTCTCTGTCTGCCTCTCTGCCTGCTTGTGATCTCTGTCTGTCAAATAAACAAAGATCTAAAAAAAATTAAAAAAAAAAAGGTTATTATTCAAGCCAGTGTTAAAGGTAGGCTAATTGCTATAACAAACAGATCTAAACAGGTGATGTTCAAGACAACAGAAATTAATTTCTTGCTAACTTAACAGTCCTGGATGAGCATTGAGGCATTTTCTGTATGCAGGAATCACTCCACATGGTCCTTCCAAAGTTCTATCATCCCATTGACCTCTACCCTATCCACATACAGCGAGAGGGAAGGAAAAAGCATGGGGTAGTACCCTGGAGGATTTTTATGGGACAAACCTGGAAGGAACACACAGACTTCCATTACTATTATTATTGGAACTCAGTCCAATCATCTCATCTAATGCAAGGGAGGCTGTCCAGGAAAAAGAAACAACAGACTTGGGGAACACCTATAAATCCTTGCCACAACTCAACTTTGGGTTGATAAGTAAATACCAGGGAGAGGTGAGGAAACAGATGAAAGAGACAGGAATTAATTGATTGCTTGGTTGCTCATTTGGTTGATATGTTCTAGCTACATCATCAGTGCTACATGATGGTGTATCTGAGAAAGTTGGGTCATTTACCATTTCCTTCCCATGATAAGGCACTAGGAGGTGGGGAACACCATGCAGTTGGGGTGGGGCTATCCAAATGTTAGTCAAGCAGTTCTCAGAGTGTATTCTACAGACATCTAGGGGTCCGCAAGACCCTTTCAGGGGGACTGAGGAAGTCATGAACATTTTCATAATATTAAAACATTATTTGCCTTTTTTAATTATGTTGACATTTGCACTATGGTACCAAAATCAATGATAGTAAAACAGCTGCCATTTTAGCATAAATCAATGTGTGCATTCACATTAAAAGGCAGGGTGGGGAGAATATGGATGTGTGGCATGTAGAATAGCTTCACTTAATCCTTGTTGAAATAGTAGAAATTATTTTTCCTAAATCTCAACTTTATTTTCTTTAAACTCAATCAGCCCACATATAATACATCATTAGTTTCAGATGTAGAGTTCAGTAATTCATCAGTTACATATAACACCCAGTGCTCATCACATCATGGGCCCTTCTTTTTTTTTTTTTATTTCTTTTCAGCGTAACAGTATTCATTGTTTTTACACCACACCCAGTGCTCCATGCAATCCGTGCCCTCTCCAATACCCACCACCTGGTTCCCCCAACCTCCCACCCCCCTGCCCCTTCAAAACCCTCAGATTGTTTTTCAGAGTCCATAGTCTCTCATGGTTCACCTCCCCTTCCAATTTCCCTCAACTCCCTTCTCTTCTCCATCTCCCCTTGTCCTCCATGCTATTTGTTATGCTCCACAAATAAGTGAAACCATATGATAATTGACTCTCTCTGCTTGACTTATTTCACTCAGCATAATCTCTTCCAGTCCCATCCATGTTGCTACAAAAGTTGGGTATTCATCCCTTCTGATGGAGGCATAATACTCCATAGTGTATAGGGACCACATCTTCCTCATCCATTCATCCGTTGAAGGGCATCTTGGTTCTTTCCACAGTCATGGGCCCTTCTTAACAGCTACCACCCAGTTACCCCATTCCCCCCATCTACCTCCCCTCCAGCAACCCTCAGTTTCTTTCTCATAGTTAAGAGCCTCTCATGGTTTGTCTCCCTCTTTGATTTCTTCTCATTCAGTTTTCCCTCCCTTCCCCTATGATCCTCTGAACTGGTTCTTTTATTCCCCATATGAATGAACCCATATACTAATTATCTTTCTCTGATTGACATATTTCACTCAGCAAAATACCCTCCAGTTCCATCCATGTTGATGTAAATGATAAGATTTCACCCTTTCTGATGGCTGAGTAATATTCCATTGTACATATATACACCACATCTTGTTTATCCATTCATCTGTCAATGAACATCTCAGCTCTTTCCATAGTTTGGCTACTGTGGACGTTGCTGCTATAAACATGGGGGTTCAGGTGCTCCTTCAGATCACTACATTTGTATCTTTGGAGAAAATACCTAGTTTTGCATACTCTTTTCCAGAGTGGTTGCACCAGTTTGCATTCCCACCAACAGTGTAGGTGGGTTTCCTTTTCTCTACATCCTCACCAACATTTGTTTCCTAACTTATTCATTTTAGCCATTCTGGGTGGTGTGAGGGGGTATCTCATTGTGGTTTTGATTTGAATTTTCCTGATACCAAGTGATGTGGAGCATTTTTTCATGTGTCTGTTGGCCAACTAAATCTCAACTCTTGAGTACACAACTCTTTAATATTCTATGTGACAAACTGGGAAGTATATATCAAGTACTTCTGCCACATGCCCAAGTATAGGCTGGTCTCAAACAAAACCACATGTGCAATTGTTTGAATTTCACTAGCCACTTTTTTTTTTAATGAAATAAGATTTTTACTTGAAAGAATGGCTGACAGTCCTATGACAGTTAGTCAAGCGTGGCTATACTGGCAGACATTTTATTGAAAATGAATGAAGGGAGCCTGTCGCTTCAAGTAAAACAGATGATAGTATTTATTGCCAATGAAATAATTTGAGCTTTCAAGTGAAAATTAGAATTTTGAAAAACTTATATATATCACGTTGAGCTTAACAGGTTCCAATACTCAGAGATTTCTGATAAAATCAGTGATGATATTAATGAAGGTGATTTTTAAAATTTTTTTTGAATGATGAACTGTGTCAATATTTGGAAGATCTCATAACCCAATAAACCAAACAAGCAAATATTCCAAAATCATACATGGGGAAAAAATTTATTCAAAGTGGGAGTCAGACTACTCAATTTTAATGTAACTGCCTCAGAGAAGTTCATTAATATGATTTCAGATTCCACATAACTTTAAAGACTTTAAACCATTTTTCAAGTTTTGGTATAGCATCAAATATAATATCCATGATTAGCTGAAAATGCCATTAAAATGTTTCTCCCTTTTCCAACTATTTATCTGTGTGAAGTCTACTTTTCTTTTTCATGTATTTCAATAAGAGTAACACTGCAACAGATTGAATGCAGAAGCAGATATGAAGGAGATTTGCAAAAATATAATATGATGACACTCTCCTCATCATTGACACTGTTTGCAGTTACTGTAAGATTCAAGAACTGGAAATTCTGAAACAAAGCTGACTCCAAGGCTTTCAGATCCAAAGTTGTGGACTATATCTCTTAGTTCAAAATCTCAGGGCCAAGAGCACATCACAACAGTTTTCCCCAAGTTGACATTGAACTGACTGGCATGGACCAGCATGCTTAGCCAGCTTATAATCTACCTAACTACCAGGTCTACAGGGATGTCGTGACAGACTGCTAAAATTCAAGTACATTACGTCCACGACATTCCCTTGATCTAGAAGTTTCCTATCCTCTATTAAAAGAAGCTCTCTTCAATTAGCTTGAAATGACCAGTTCTCTAGGACCCAAACTGGCTCACTGTGGTAACTGCTCTCTCATCTAAACAAATCACAAATCATCTGCTTCAACTTTGTTTTTGTAATCTGAGAAATAGCTCCATAAAACTCGACCCATGCTTTTTAACTAATTTGAAAAACTAACGGTATTGAATGTATTCAGTTAATCAATCTGATGTCTTAAGCGCCTCCTTAGTGTGTGGCACTTTGCTAAGCAATGCAGATGTAAAATGAACATGGTTATAACTACAGTGTTAGAGTTTATTTGATTATGGTGCTCTCTCTCAGATCTGACAGTCTGGCAGGAAAAATAGGCAATACAGAAGAAGATAATATAAAATATAATGGTATAAGTTAATAGGTACAAGTTTGATGTTCTGGAAGCACATTTGAAAAGCCCCCAGGTCCTATAGAAGGATAAAATGGAAAGAGTCATCATGGAGGGCTTCCTGGAAGAAAAGGACTTTCAGCTAATACCCCAAGGATGAGTTGGGGTAGGGGGGAGGAATCATCCAAGCAAAGGGAGAAACAATGTTTTAGGCAGAGGACACAGCTGTGAATGTCTCTTCTCCCCCAGTTATGACCTAAATCTCTCCCCCTGTTCCTAGCAAAAATCCAAAAGGTATTTTTGGTCATCATGTTCCTTGGCCCCCTCATGTATTTGACCCTCCTTCTTTCTTGCAACACTGACTTCTGTTAGCTTCTGTGACATCACACTACTTGTCTTCTCATCACACTGGCTTTTCATGTTTTATAATCTCACCGTCTCCTTTTCCATCTAATGTTGACTCTCCCGAAGGCTTGACCCTGTGCCCTCTCATCTTCATACCCTATGTTCTCCCCCAGATTAACTGCATCAAAGTCCACAGCTTCAGTTATGACTTATGCAAGCTGTCTTACCAGTGCATGTCCCCAGCCTCGGCCTTCTCTCTGAGCTGTAGAACAGCACCCCTTCTTGCCCACATGACCTCTCTACGTGTACAGCTGGGAGGCTCCTCAGACTCTGCCCAACACCAAACTCAGGAACCCTCTCTGATCTTCTTCCACTATCTCCTCTCCAGAGAGTGTCTTTACCACCACCCAGCTACCCAGCCCAACACCTGGGAGCTTCCTTTTACATGCCCTTCTTTCTCCTACCTCCTGTCTAATACACCACCAAGCGCCATGAACTTTACCTCCCAAATCGCTCTCACAACACCTCACATGTCCCCACATCCTCTACAGCCACCCTAATCCCAACCTGGGCCTCAGTTGCCCAGATTCCTCTAACAGCCCTCCAAATGCCTGATTCACACTTTCAGCCTCCCCTCCCAATTCACTCTATAGACACAATGATCCTTTCCAGTTTACTCTGCTGCCCCTAACTGAATATGCTTTAGTGACTTTCAACCTGCTTTTTGTACCAAGACAAACATTCCTGACCAAAGCCCCATGTGATCAGAATCAATCCTGCCTCGCAGTTTCACCCCTGCCCACTCCAGCCACATGGACTCCCTTCCAATTCATCGTCACTATATGGATTACTTATTGAACAGAGCTTTGCAAACCTTGTTCCTCATGTTGGGAATACCCTTGCTTCCCCTTCTTCCCCTAGTTAATTCCTATCCATCATCATCATTTCAGCAGGGAAGGTTGTGATCTGGTAGACAAGGTCACATGTGTGTATAGGACTGTACTCCTTATCCCTGTTATAATGTTATAGTGTACTTAATTATTTAATAGCCATTTGATTAATTACTATCTCTCCTTATAAAGACCATAACTTTCCTGCTTTTATCCTCCTTTATCTCTCCCAATGTCAAATGGGGCTGGGCTTGGTGAAGGTATTTTTTGCATGAGTTAACATAGTGTGTGCAAAGGCTCAGGGGGAACAGCAAGCCCATGCCTGAGGCTGGAAAGACTTCAGTAAGGCGGGACCCTCCAGGAAAACAACTAGGGATTGCAGGAGAGGGTGGGTAGAGTCAAGCCTGGAGAGGCTGGAGGGGAGCAGGGCAGAGAGTGGTCATGAATGCTGAGATGCAAAGTCCCAGCAGGGTCTTGACAAGAGAGTGACATGATGAGCTCTGCATCACTTTGTGGTCACCCAAGAAGACTACACAGAAAAAAAGCAACTCTAAAGACAGAGGGCTTCAGCTCTTTCATAGTCTGGAAGGTAATGACCAACTGGGAAATATAGACTAATAGTGGTGACTGGAAGCGTGGAGAAGATTAGATTGATGTGAACAACAGAGAATGAGGAGGCCTCAACGAGACCATGATGCCTCTTCTCTTTCAAAGATTCCACCATCACCAACCATTTTCAACACCCTGGACTGTGTCTTTTCTGGCGCCAGAGACTTGAATTCACTGAAAGCAGTCAGCTTTTTCATCTCCTATTTCCTCTGGAACCTGTGGGCCTTTGTAGATCATGAAATCTGACAGCGATCACAGAAGCAAGGTTCTGCTAGTTCGCTAGTTCCCTGCCGTGTGCTAGTATCATACCATCTGCACGAATCATTGTTTTCATCATAGCTGTTCAATGTCCTTTCCATTTTTTAATTGTCTATAGCCTTCTTCAAATATGTGAACTCATTCTAATAGCGTTCGGAAGGATTCACGCCATTACAAATAGACATTTTATTACAAATAGGCGCTCTTCCAAATTCACCTCTGGTGAGAAATTTCATCTTTCATCTAACATTTTCTCACACCAGAGCTCATCAGAGAGTACCCTTCATTCAGTCTTGAACCACTGATTTAGCATCTGCTTTGTGCTAGACATTTTCTAGTGGATATGAATAAGATGACAAAGAATAGAAGTCTTATACCTCAACGAGGCATGGCCTAGTGGAAAAGGCAGTGATAGAATGAGGCACATTTAAAGGTTGCCTAATACATATACTGATGATCTATAAACACATTTTTTAGAAGCCCCAAGATCTCTCCTGAGGTTGTGGGGAATGTTTCCCTTAAGAGGGGATCTTGTAAGACTTTTGATCTGAATCTTAAATTTGAGTCAAGTTTGACACACAAAGAACATGTGAGAGGCAGAGAAGTGAGAATGGCACGTGAGAATTCATGGGATGCTCCAATAATGTGACATGATTCGATTTGCTTTTTTTTTTTTTTTTTAAGGGAACAGCTCTGGCAGTCTTACTGGCTTCCTTAGCTCCCTCTCGCTTTGCATCCTCTTTGGTATCATTTAGGATTCCACTGTGAAATTCTTTTAGAATCTCTCTCTGCAGTCTTCCCTTTTAGGAAAGAGCTAGTAGAAACGACAGGATATAACCTATTCTACACTTGTTTCACTACACTAACCAGAGTGACTTCTGCGGGGTTTCGCAGACGCATCCTGAGCTAATCAATGTAGGCATCAGGAGGGAGTCTGTAAATCTGGCAATGTGTCTTGCAACAAGACAACTCTTCATGTCTGAAAAAGGTTGCTCTTTGCTCATCAATTCCTAAAACTACTTCAGAAGAAATTACAGCAACTCAAAAGATACCAACATACTAACATAAATCATGACACCCCCCGGTGTCATATATACCATTAAGGGAAAAGTGATCTTTGTTTTCATTACTACTTAATTGCAAGCAAAGTCCTCTGTGTTTCTCCTCCATCCTCTTGTCTCTCTAAAAGAACAAGAAAAGAAAAGCCACCTGGTCATCAAGTCCTCATATGAGAACTTACCATGACTTCTGCCTCCAGGAGGAATCTAGACCTTTCCACTCTGGCTAACTGAGTGTCTGTGTTTTGTTCTTGGCTTGGCATGAATTTCTCCAGTCCCCACTCTGGACCCCTTGCTATTTGTTGCCATTTCTCCTACATATCCTCCAGCTTCTGCTGGGGAGGAAGTACCGTCATGCACAGCCACATGGTTCTCCCTTCAAACACCGGGGGATCGCTTCGTTCTCTCCTCTGCAAGAAATATATACCCGACCCCCAGCATCGGAAACCAAGGATTTCTTCAAGAACGCAGGGAGAAAAATACACCTTAATGAGACCAACAGCTCATCAGCAACTGTCTCCGGGGAAACCCATAAATAGGCTCCCACTGCATCATTCTCATTAGTGGTGATGGGGGGAGGAGGGGGGAAAAAAGGAACTCAGAGAGGAAAAGGGTCCACGTCAGTTTTCTGCCTCTGCCAGAAAAAGACAGGCCTTTTTAAAGCGTCAAATGGTCCCTGCTAGAACTGTCATCCCCTGATTACAGCTGGCAGTACCGGAGCACCACGGAACGGACAGAAACTCCCCAAGCTTGCACCCCCCCGGCTCTCTGGGAATAGCATGCTGCCTGTCAGCCGCATCCCTGCCCACGGAGCAGAGCAGCCGGGTGAGGCCAGCTCGCCTGCCGCCTGACGGCACCCTCTCCAGAGGCTCCGTATTATTACAGTCTGCCCTTCTGCCGGCATGGAATTAACTTGTTCCGACTATGTGACAGTTCTGACGACGACACAGTTGGAGGCAAGGAGCTGGGTCACACGCAGCTACACGCATGGGCTGTCACTAACTGTGCCACTAAAACCAGACAAAAACCTTGTCAAGGGAGATCAGCTCCTCTGGAGGCAGAGGTAAGGGACTCAACTCCCGGCCTGCTTGTGAGGGTTTTGTTCCGTTCAAGGACAGTATCAGCTGACAAAAGGACGTGATGTTTCAGGGGAGACCCAATCAACACTGGCAAGTGGAAAGAGGCAGAGAGGCAGAAAGAGGGAGAAAAATGCACCCAGACAAATGCAAGACTGCTGAAGGAGACGGGCCGCCAGAAGGTGGCCAGAGACCTCAGCGTCCTCACTCTGGAAAAGTCAGTGATCTATATCAAATCACGCCTATGTCATGGTCCCAAAGCCTCCAGCAAAAAACCTTGGTTTTACCAAGTTCGGTCCCTGCCGTGGGCTTGACACCATCCAAGGGCTGATGAAGGCTCCAGAAACATAACAAGCTACTGTTAACTTTAGCGACCTTAATCACTTAGCTGTTGGAGAAGACCCGTTTCCTAGAAATATAGAATGGGGTCAACACAGTGCTCTTTCCCCGGGCCTGAATGCCCAGGCAGAATCGGAATCAGAGGATCTGGAGTCCACCCCCAAGAGAGAGGAACTCAAGAAACAGAGTAGGGAGAAGCCCCGGAGAAGTTCCTCAGCAGGAACGACCTTGGGCTGCCAAAGGTCAGGAATCCAGCTACTCTTTCCTCTCTTCTGGGCTGCCTGTGAGGCAAGGCCCTCCCAGATCATGCTGAGAATCAGCGAGCCTGCCTGTCATTCTGTCCCAGTGGTGTTCTCCTCAACTTGCCTGCTCCCGGCAGTCCTCAGACTCTAAGACCCGACAACCTGGTTTATTCTTCCGTCTCCTCCATCCCTGACCCAACCCCAAGGTACAAAAGTCAGTGAAGACAACCACCTCAATACCCATCCCTAAAGGGACACACTTTGGAGCTGTAAATATTTACTCACAACTGGTACATTTGTCGGTTGTGTGCACTTAGCTCATTGAGTCTTTGTCTCTGTTTCCTTAAGTGCAAGGATTGATGGAAAAAAGAAAGAGGAATTCCATAGAAGTGCCTGCCTGGTGTCTGGTATTTGGTCGATGTACATGTTGGTTTGTTTTCATCCTCCGATAGCAACAGGGAATACGTACTTGAGTGTAAATTTCTGTGTAACGTCTCTAAGACCTTAACGAGGACGGACCATCAGTTCTCTTTATTCACGAATTCCATGTTTATGAATTTACCTACTCACTAAAGTTTATTTGTAACCCCCAAATCAAAGCTTGGGGCACTTCTGTGCTCATTTGCGGATGTACTGAAAGTGAAAAAAAATGGGGTCGCCTGGTGCACACATTCCCAGCTGAGGCAGAACAGGTGAGCCTCCACCTTCGTGTTTTAGCACTCGTGCTATAAACAAGTGTCCTTTTCACCATTTACTTAGTGTAATCTCTTTCACATTTTGGTGTTGTTTTTTTTTTTTTTTTGTAATTTCTTTGTTTAAAATGGTCCCCAAGTAAAAGACAGTCTTTTCCATAAGTGGTGTTGGGAAAACTTGACAGCTACATGCAAAAGAATGAAACTGGACCGCTTCCTTACACCATAGACAGGAATTAACTCAAAATGAACTAAGGACTTGAATATAAGACCAGAAACCATAAAAGTCCTAGAAGAAGACATGGGCAGTAAGCTACTGGCCCCTGATGTTATAACTTTTTTGGGTTCTGCCTTTTCAGGCAAGGGCAACAAAAGCAAAAATCAACAAATGGGAGTAAATCAAATTAAAAAGGTTTTGCACAGTGAAGGCAATGATCAACAAAACAGAAAGGCAACCTGCTAAATGGAAGATGTTTACAAATGGTTTAAGTGGTAAGGAGTCAACATCCAAAATATATAAAGAACTCACACAACTCAATATCAAACAAACAATGCAATTAAAAAATGGGCACAGGACCTGAATAAACAATTCTCCAAAGACATACAGATGGCCAACACATGAAAAGATACTCAGAATTGAAATCATCAGGGAAATGCATTGAAACCACAGTGAGATATCACGTCACACCTGTCAGAATAGCTATTACCAAATAGACACTAACAAGAGTTGGCAAGGATATAGAGAGAAGGGAACATTTATGCACTGTTGGTGAGAATGCAAAATGACACAGCCACTATAGAAACCTATATGGAGGGTCCTCAAAAAATTAAAAAATAGAACTGTCATATAATCCAGCAATTCCATTTCTTGGTATTCATTAAAAAAAGGAAAATTTTAATTCAAAAAGATATGCAGTCTATTATGCTCACTGCAGCATTATATACAATAACTGAGATATGAAAGCAACTTAAGAGTCATCCACAAATGAATGAATAATGAACATGTGGTGTACGTACACAATGGAATATTACTCAGCCATTAAAGAAATAAAATCTTAATACTTGCAACATCTAGGGATCTAGATGGTTTGTGCTAAGTGAAGTAAGTCAGAGAAAGACAAATACCATGAGATTTCACTTATATGTGGAATAAGAAAACAAAATAAACAGACTCACATACAGAGGACAATCTGATGGTTGCCAGAGGGGGATAGGGGATGAACAAAATAGGGGAAAGGGATTAACAGCCACACACTTACAAGGGTAAAATAAGTAAGACACAAAGATATAACATAAAACATAATACCTTAGTATGTAAAAATTTTGTATGGTGACAGATGGTAGCTTGATTTATCATGGTGACACTCTAATATGTATAAATGTTTGATCACTGTGTTATACATCTGAAATGGGATACTGGCCTTTGCTTTTTTTTTTTTAAGAGTTTATTTATTTATTTGAGAGAGAGTGAGAGAGAGAGTGCAGCACGAGCCAGGTGAGGGGCAGAGGGAGAAGCAAACTCCTGCTGAGCAGAGATCATGACCCAGCCAAAGGCAGACACCCAACCGACTGAGCCACCCAGGCACCCCTGAAATAGAATACTCTATGTCATCTACACTTCAGTAAAAAAAATAATAAAACGGACCCAACCTTAGTGCTGAAGTGCTTTCTAGTGTTCTTAAGTGCAAGAAAGCTGTGACATGTCTTATAGAGAAAACACACGTATTAGACAGGCTTCGTTCAGGCATGAGTTATGGTGCCACTGGGCATGAGTTCAATGTTAACAAACAATATATATTAAATTAGGCATCCTTAACAGAAACCCAGATAAAATAAATGAATTGATCAGGTCACAAAAATGTGAAACAGGGGCTCAAAGTAACCCCACACTGTATTTCCCTTAGGAGCAGCTCAGCATTTGCTAATTTAATGTTCAAAGTAACTATCTAGAACATAACTACCAACAACAAAGAGAATCAACATACATCCTTTTCTCATTTAATTTCCACACCCATCCTTTGAGGCAAGGGTGTAATCATAAGGTCATTTACTGCATTAAGAAAAAGTCACGAACTTGGTAGGAATAGTGAAGCATGTTAGGGCAAAAAGAGGCTTGGCAGAGGAGAGAGGTGGGGATGGGCGATGGCGATAGGAGGATCTGTCCACTGGAATGTGAGGGGCTTAACTTCATCAAAGCACTGGTGAATACTGAAACATCTGGAGGCATTTACATTTCCTTAGGGCCCCTCGATATTAGTCACAAGTCATTTGAGATGACAGGATGGGTTCCATCGATGCTTCTTTCCCTCAGATCTCACCTAAAGAACTTAAGCACTCGCAGGGCACTTGTCTGTAATTAGCAAGATACCACATGATACCCTAAATCTGGGATGAATTTCTAAAACCAGAATCTGATGACACATCAATAATATCACGGTTTTTTTCATTTAGTCAACCTCTCAGCTAACTCAGGCAAGAAGGATGAAAAAATTCAGTGTGTTTCTAGCTGGACATCAGCTCTTCCTGTCATTTTCTACCCTGAACACAAACTCTCTTGGACCGTGTAGGAATTCAGACAACTCTAAATAAAACTATTATTTCAGGGAAGTTTAGAATCAGGGCTTTGGAGACAGGAAGAGAACTTGCTAGCCATCCAGTTCAATTTCCTCTACTTCAAATGAGAGCTCTGAAGCTCTGGGAGTTAATGTGACAAATTGGGGACCCTGGCCTCTTTTTTCCCAATGCCCAGTTGAGTGGACTTTCCACATCTATAATAATCATATGTGCAGGTTTTCCAGGAGAAATTTGATTTCTGAAAATGTTTGCTCCCATCATTGTTCTAAAAGGATTTGTACTTATTAGTTTCTAGACCCTGAATTTGGGGTCAAACAATATGGTCACAATTATTGTACCATAATTTGTCTAATGGATAACTAGTTCTCATTCCCCTGTAGCTACTCATCCAGGCTTGTGGCTTCTATTGTCACATCTGTTTGGGTAATCCCAAATCAAGGAAGAAACTTACGGCATTTTAGATCATAAAGTAGCCTGATGGGTCATTTATAGCAAATTCCTGAATCTTACTGGAAATGGTGAACTTGAGTCTCCAAGAGGCCAAATCATGACCCAAATCAAACAGCTGGCAAGAGATAGAGCCAGAATATAACCTAGTCCTCCAACAACTATTACAAAAGTACAAAGAAGTTGGTTAACATGCTTGCTAGTTCATCATCATGATGGACATAAATATTGTAAGAACCTCAGAAGATGCATTACAAATATATTCACACAAAACAATGGTGATGATTAAGACCTTTGGCTGTGTCCCCATTAAGAGGCTGGAGGCTCTCGTTTCCTTACTAGAACAATATTTATTGGCCTATATCATCATGAAAAATGATTGCCCTGAACACCTACCTGCAGAAACAACCATGAAAACATTTCCCAAGATTTATGTAGTAAAAGGAACACCCTGAACAAAACACAAATACCCGGTCTACATTTTATTAGCACTTTAAAGTCAATTATTGCTTCACACCAGAAGTGAAAGCAGTGAAATTGTCAGGCTCTCAGCAATAAACCTACATAATTCCAGCTCTTTGGTCACTCAGAGAACCTCCTCAAGCTGCCAGAGGCCAGCACATCACTTTGGGAAAACAATTGTTCTAAATGATTAAGAAGGCAAACAGTAATTTGTTCTGCATGAATCTGTGTCGTTAAAAAAAAGTATTGTTTAAGAGGCACATGGGTTTATAAATTAGTGGGTGTCGAGCAGTGGAAGGGCATGGGACTAACATCATATTGCCTTCCTTCCAGAGGATGTGCTAGTAACTAATATTTTTATCTATTCATACAATATTGCTGAGTCAATACAAAAACCACTTTGCTGAGCTCCCCAACCCACAACTTGTGTCCTTCAAAAGCCATCCTACATTTCTTTGCCAGACATGTCTGCATGAAATGTTAATCATTCCAGCCCCTGCTCAAAATGTTCAATGACCAGAGGAAAACCAGAGCTAGGACATGCCATTTGGGTCTTCCCATGGAAAGATTCCTTACATTGATGGTTTGGGTGATGACCTACGACCTACTGTCACAAGAAGACAGAAACCACATTGAAAGGTATTTTCCTAGTGCAGCCAAAAAAAGCCACATGGGTTATAAGTGGATCCACTGTATGCTTCAGGTTTCTTGGTGTATCCCAGTTTGTGCCTGTTATCACAACTAATAACATCTTTACCAGCTCTCAACTATGTCCTAGTTTGGATGATAAATCTTATGAGAATCCTAGTTATAAGTATTACAATGCCACATGCCTTCCACCAACATCAACATTTTTTTTTTAAGTAGGCTCCATGCCAAGGGTAGAGCCCAATGTGGGACCTCGAATTCACAACCTTGAGATCAAGACCTGAGCTCACATCAAGAGTCAGACGTTCAACTGAGACACCCAGGCACTCCACATCACCTTTTTTTTTTTTTAAACCAGAAGTTACAGACACTGCAAGGAAGCCCTCAGTACAGCTTATTAGTCATCCGATCTCATCTTCCAGCCACACTGTATCCTTGACACAAGAGTGAGGAAGAACATCACTAGCGTTGGCGGGATATATCAGCTAGATGATGTAAACTGTATACCCTATCCTGAGGTTGTTTCCTACCTTTTCCTTGGGTACTCCTGGCATCTTGTGATTATCCACCTGAAACCACAGAAGGATTCAGGCTTTACCAGATCTCCTGCTGCTTGGCTGCCTCCTGCATGCCCAGCATCTCTAAGTCAACTACTAACACCCAGAATTATGCTAGTCCCATGTATTCGCCAGGGGAGAAGTACAAACTTTCTGCCACATAGAGAAATGATGTCACAGGAGACCCTGGCTAAGAGATTTTTAATTATAGGTTAAAAGGTGTTACCTTGCTTAATCCTGAAATAGTTAAACTCCAAGTCCCTGATATTTCAGTGGAAGACCCCAAACACAGTCCCTATACATTCCTACTGAAGTTCCTCTAACAAAAAAGGAGTTTCAAAAGTAATTTTTCCCTGTTTTGAAAATGTTTTATAAATCGACATTTATAATCCTATCATCACACATCTATTAACGTCTTCTGTATTCCCTTCCAATCTTCGTCATGTGTATATTTCCAGTCTGAATTACAGCATACATATAATTTTCTATCATGCTTTGATCAAAACCACTCTTCCAAGTTGTTACATAGAATTACCAATTATAATTATAGACACTTCACAGTGTTTTTTTGAATTGATACAATTTAATGATTTCCCTGGTTTTAATTTTTTATTCCTTTTTCTACTAGTACAAGGCATTTTGTCAAGCACAGGGTATAGTAAAGTTAACAAAATAAATGCTTTTATGAAGTAAAAAAATTGGGGACTCTGTGAAAACTAAATTTGAATTCTTGTCATATTTTTGAATAGCTCTGGTATTCTCTTCATGTGTTAGTCACACACTTGAAAATAAAGAGGATGAGAAAGGGAGGAAGGGAAAATAAAAAAGGCAGAAAAAGAAAGGGGGGAAGGGAGAAGAAAGAGACAGTGGGAAAAGGGGAAGGAAAGGACTTATAATTACAAGGATAAATTGAGGGTCTTCTGTTCTGACATTTGCTTCATGTAAATGATGGAAATACCATACCAATTCATTTGAATACATGTCAAGTCTCTCCATGAATTATAATAAATGTCAGCATCATTCTAATATTTAAAAACAAAAGCTATCTATAATTCAGACATGACCCTTTCCCTACCGTCTACTCCATCATGTATAATATCCATTGCCTGGCCTTTAAGGCCTTATATACTCTAGCTCACCACAGCCAAACCAATTTTTCTCCACACAAACCTCATCTCTAGTCAGGACTCCTTACTGGGAAACACAGAGACGCTGCAGCTTCAGTCAGGGAGGAGTAGCTCGGGTCAGAATAAATCTCCTACGGCTGAGAATTTTAACCTTTGGACAAAATTTTAAGAAAAACTATTTGAAGGCACTGGAGAATAACTAAAATGTATGCATAAATTGGAGGATAGTACCCTTGGGGGGGGGGAATGAACTGGGTAAGATCACTTATAAAGCTTTTTTTTAAGAAAATATTTTATTTATTTATTTGATAGAGAGAGACTGAGCGAGCATGGGGCAGGGGAAGAAGAGGGAGAAACAGACTCCCTGCTGAGTAGGGAGACTAACATGGGGCTCAATCCCAGAACCCTGGGATCATGAACTGAGCCAAAGGCAGCTGCTTAACTAACTGAGCCACCCAAGCAACCTTGTAGCTTTTCTCTTAAGAAAATTCCCCAGTTCAAGGGATGCTAGACAGCTAAATTCAAGCAAAACTCAAGTCTTACTGGCTTAGAGTGGGGACAAAGTTCTGGACCTCTAGAGCAGCTGGAGATTAAGAAAGGAAATCCATAAGTGAAGCAGCCAAAAGAAGGAACCCCCAAATCTGATATATAGACCTTCCTCAAATCTTTGACTGAGTGTAGACTACAACAGCTTAAGGAAGACTGCAAGGAACCCAAAAGAAAACAATAGTTGCAAGGCTGAGAGAGATGAGCTGAAATGTTTGGAGCTGCCTACTGTAGAGCAGGAAGAGTTTGAAGTTTAAGTGTTTCCCAGTTAGACAGTTTTGCTAAACACATTGGGCTTTCCAGTGAAACCTCAGAAGGACATATTTTAGGATTAAAGTGTATGTCTCTGAATTAAAGTCTTCATTCTATTTACACTAAGAGCAAAATCAAACAGACCCCCCCCCCTTAATAAAACCACGCCTTCATAAGTTCAAGGGGATCAGTCAGTAACTTAACTGGCTGGAAGAACAGAAATCAATAGTCTTCAGTGTAAGATAAAAGAATCCAGAGATTTTACAATGGATTACTTATAATGTCCAGTATACAGTAAACAGTAGACATGAAAACAGGAAAATGTGACCCACCATCAAAAGAAAAGACGGTCTACAGAAATTAACCCCAAGGCAACTTGAAGTTTGGAATTAGCAGACAAGCGGTAAAGCAGCTATTTGAAGTATATTCAAAGATTTAAGGGGCACCTGGGCGGCTCAGTTGGTTAAGTGCCTGCCTTTCCACTCAGGTCATGATCCCAGGATCCAGAGATCAAGCCCTGAGTAGGACTCCCTGCTCAGTGGGGAGTCTGCCTGTCCTTCTCCCTCTTCCACTCCTCCCACTCATGCTGTCTCTCAAATAAATAAAATCTTTTTTAAAAGATTTAAGGGAAAAATTTGTCAGAACAACTATAACAGTTAAAGAATATCAATAGAGAAATAGAAAAAAGTTTTTAAAGGAACCAAAGGGAAACACTAGAACTAAAAAGGCAAATAGATGACACTTTATAATTCACTGAAAGTGTTTAACAACAGATTGGAAGCTACAAAAGAAAGTCAGTGAACTTAAATCATAATAAATGATTCAATATGAAGAACAGAGAGAATTAAGATTCAAAAGATAAGCAGATCTTCAGTGACCTGTGGGACATTATTAAGCTCTATAATACAGTAGTACAGGAAAAAAAAATGTGGAGAAAATATGTGAAGAAATAATCACTGAAAGTTTCCAAAATATGATGAAAAAGATTTACTGTTCTGAGAGCTCATTGAATTCCAAGCAGATTAATTAACAAAAAACAAAAATAAAAAAACAACACCAACAACAAAAACTCACACATCTGGAAACATCGTAGCTCAATTGTTAGAAACCAAAAGTAAAAAGACAATCATAACAGCATTTTGAAGGGGGAAAGAAGACATGTTAGATGCAAGAAAACAACAATAAAAATGAAATTTAAGCTCTTGTCAGTAGCAGTTGAGATCAGGAAACAATAGAGTATTTTCTTTTTAACTGCAGAATTAGTGAGGGGGTAATCTATCAACCTAGAATTCTCTATCAAGTGAAAATATTCTTTAGATTCCTGGTATTTCATGATACTGAGAACTGGATGTAATATTCATCACCAGAAATACTAAATTATAAGAAATGCTAAAGAAAATTCTTTGGACTGAAGAGAAATGAAAGCAAGTATAAACTCAGATTAACAGAAATAAATGAAGAGGACCAAGAATGATAAATATGGGTACAATTATAAAGAATCACATCCTCTCTCAATTTTCTGGAGGGAGTGTTAGAACTTTTTCTTATGTAGGTGCACAATTTAACAGTTTATCATGAAGTTTAATACACATCTAATCTATAAACCTACAACCCCTTATCTAGGTATTTACCTAAGAACAATGAAAATATATGTCCCCCAAAAACTCAATTGTTCATTATTCATAACTCATAACAGCTAAAAAGTGGAAGCAATCCAAATGTCCATCAACCAGGAAACAGATAAAATCATGGTATATTCCATAAAATCTGTCCTATTATTTTCCATTATTAGCAATGAGCTTGGTCTTAGAGGTCATACAGCAAGGCCATATGGCCAAGAAGTGTCCAGTAAGTAGACTGAAACCCAGAGACACCTGATCTGGGACCTGAGCTCTTAATCACTACACTATTCTTCTAATAGGGAGAAAGAGTGTAAGACTAAGTCATTTCACACAGGAAGATATGTAGCACGTCACGGACAAGAGTGCACAGAGCGGTAGCATGAGATATATGATTAGAAAGTTGGGAACAAAGGATCTTAGAGACCAGACTCAAATTTTTGGAATTTTTCCTCCATGTCCTAAGTATACTCTGACTGGAAGCTCTTCTCTGACAGCTTTTGGAAGTCAGTGAATCATTTTCTAAGACATTCTTAATTACTATAGTTAGGAAACTTACAATAATGCAGCTCTTCAACTATCTCTGGGAGAGCACTCTATGTCCCTCCTCCTCCTCTTCTTCCCTCCTCCTTTTTGATCACAGCCCTATCTGATGCATGGTTAAGGGAAACAAAAAAGGCCTCTCTGTGACCAGTCTCTGCTCTGATGAATTGAGATTGGTCCAGGTCATCGAGTTTTGTGGTCAAAACATCAGTAGTCCTATTATCCATATACCATCAAGAGAGGTTTAGGTAAATGAAAGACACTCATCATTTGGAAAACAAACTCATCTCTACTTTGTAAAGCACCCTCAAGGCTAACTCAATTCTTCCTCATCCTCAGCCTCTCTGAATTTCACTTGATCTAACCCCCACCCCACTATCAAGAGATGAGAAAATGTTCCCTAAGGGGTCTACCCATTCCCTGGAGATAATGGAACAATGGCCAACCATTACTCTAGTTTTATTTCCCCATTTGAAGGTTTACAATGGAGTTCAACTATGAAAGAGAGATAAATTATTCTAAAGTTTAGTCAAAAAGAAAATACCAGTACATTCATCATAACTATGATAATAATTAACAAATGTCCAATAGTAGTCATCTGTGCCTCATACACAATGCTAAAGTTGAAGGGTATGCCTTAGTGAATTCTTTAGACCAATCTCATCCCACTCTCAATTTGCAAAAATAATTATACATTTTTTAATTCAAAGCTTTGGGTGCTATTGTTGACTGAAGCCCTTGAAATTGCACTGATTACAGTGCCAATGTAATGTACATTAGCCGAGAACTCAAGTACTATACAATAACCTTAAATCAGAGGGAGTTATAAGAGGCTAATAATGAAGATGAAGTAATGCTGAAAGTACTAGCCTTTTATTCTGAATTCAAGAAATGCATTAGAAAATATGTTTTAAGAATGGGTCATGGAGAACGTAAATGCAATGTAGAAGAAAGGAAAGAGGAAAAAATCTCTGTTGGGCTGGGGAAAGAGAAATGGAGAGAGAGAGAGGGAGGGTGAGGTTGTACCTTAAAAGAATATGCATAATTTAGAGAATAGAAAGTGAACAGACTCTGAAACAAAAGTACCATCCATTCAGATGTAGTGACAATGATTTCCACTACCACCATGAAGATCCTGTCTGTATTGTCTAAGAAACAGCATTTGAATCTGAGGACACATTTGTATAAAAGTCAACACTGCATTCCTATGCTACGCTCTCAGAGACCAACCCATCTTCTGTGTTGTTTAATTTCCAACAGCCCAAAATAACCTATCTGAAGCTTATGATTAAACATTTTTAAATAAACCAGTATGCAAAATAAGCCATGAAATCATTTAGGAGCAAAACATAGCATAAGGCATGAAGAACTATCAGTCCACAAATCTTATGTCCTGTGATCTCAGTTAAATGACAAGGTGGATTACAAATTTGGCTCCGGACTCCCTAACTTCTCAAACAAAGAGGGAAAACATGGTTATAACCATGGTTCTCAAACTTTTTGGTCTCAAGCTCTTTACACTTATTAGTGGACTCCAAGAGCTTTTCTGGTGGAGGTATATTTAATATCTGTTGATATTTATCTTATTAGCAATTAAAATCTAAAATATTTATGAACTCCTTTTAAAATAAACCTATGACATAATAACATAAATTACGCTCACTGAAAGTAAATATATTTTCTCAAAAAAAATAGAAGATTGTCATTTACATTTTCATAAATCCCGTTAGTATCTGGCTTAATAGAAGACAGCTGGTTTCTCCTATCTGCTTTTGCATTCAGTCCCTCACATTTGTGCAACCCCTGGAAAATGCCACTATACACCCCTAAGAGAAGCAGCATACAAAAGTAAAATCAAATCTGCATATTACTAGGAACGTGGTTTTTGTACCTCAGGAACCCCTGTGGATTCCTGAACAACACTCTGAGAACCACCAAGTTATAGGAAATACAGGTCTTTTAAGACAAAAACAAAGACTGCTCAAGAGGTGTATGGCCTTTTGAAAGAGGAACTCAGAGAGAAAAAAACCTGTTCCTTTGAGTAATTTGGGAGTAAGATGTAATGTGGTCTACTACATGCTCAACACCTTCCCAATCCCAATCACCAGTGAGTGGTATAGGATTGGCCATTCAGAAAGGGGATATAAACACATTCCTTATTTCCCATAATTTATAGCTCCTGGACAAGATGTGAGTTAATGAAATCAATACTTCCTATAATTGATGTCAAGTGCGTTTTGTAATTATGTTTTGTGGTCTGTGATTTTTATGAGCTTGGTCCCTAAAACAATTAATAATAATCCCATAAAAATACTTTCGACATTTTTTTCATTTAAAGTCCTTCATATATCCATATTGTGAAGAAGAATACAATAGCACTAAGTTTTATGATTTTTTGATACCTAAATAAGAATATTTCCTCTACCTCTAAACTACTCTATTACACTATTTATAAATCTAACATAATTGTGTAACAATTAAAAGAATCATGGGGTCAGATGCATCTGTGTTTGAATCTTAGTTCTACCCCTTATTAGTTCAATAACCTTGAACACTTTTATTTTACTGAGCCTTGATGCCCTCATAATATAAAACTAGAGTAATAAGAGCAGCCACCTTGTTAAGTCATTGTGAGATTTAGAGGTAATACAGATAAAAACACCCACACTAGTTCTTGGCACTTAAAAAACACTGGAAATGTTAGTTATTAGTAACTATAATTATTACAGAATTTCTCTCTGACAACTCTCCCCCACCCAGAATCACTCTGCTGGGTTCATGGTCTGGAGCACACAACGGAGACAAAAAGAAGGTGAGAGGTGATAGAGGAATGGAGACTAGCAGAAGAGAAGACCAGGCAACACACAGACATAGAGGTAGGAGAATGGGACTGGACCAGATCTGGGGGACACTGGCAAAGGAATCCAGCTAACATGGAATTCAAGTGTTTCTATTTATTATGAGCCTCTAATGATTAATGAATTTTATTGATGGACCACTTACACCTAACATATTGCCATGTGGTTCTCTTAAGGGTTGTGCTGTGGACACCCAACCACCCCAGGTGTTAGTTTAAGCATTACTGGTAATATTCATTCCCCTTTGCAGAAATTAGTTTAGTAATTAGAAATTCTGGCTTAGGTCCCATGAAACAAAATAAGCTATAAGAGGAAGAGGTATAATAGTATGGATTTTCATTCAGTAAATATTTACTACCAACTCCCTCCACTGTCAGTAGAGTTTACTTCTCCATCCCATTCCCATTGGGCTTGGTTGTGTATTTTGATTTTGTCCAGTAGCATGTTAGTGGAAGGTAAGTCACAAGACTTAAATGTGCTTGCACAATAAGACTGGGCTCTTGCTCTCAGGTGATCTGCCATCAGCTGTCCTTCTTAGTTTCTTCCTTCTGCTATGGCCCCCAAAGACATACCTGTGAAGCACACTGAAACCAGCCCATGGCCTAGAGCTATTTGCTGCAGGTCCTGCAGACTGAAGCAGATTTGCCCAGCTTACTACAGCCAAATCACAGCTCACCTTGGAGGACACAGACACATACATTTTATATACTACAGAGTTTGGGGATACTTGTTACTTAGCATTATTGTTGCAACAGCTGACTGACACAAATGGTTAGGCAGAGTATCTGGGAAAGATTTTTCTAACTCTGAAAAGGAGATCCACCAGAAGAGAATTCTGGATGTGCATCAGGGACCTGTTGCAGCCATCCTGTAACCATGAGGAAGCCAGCTTCACACTGAGGAAGCCCAGTCCTCATTATCATTGATCACATTGAGCCCATTACTAAATAGCCATGTTTCTTAACCTCTGTGTTATTCAATATTAATTGTTTTAATGTTCAGGCCAGTTAAAACTTCTTGGGGTGCCTGGGTGGCTCAGTTTGTTAAGTGTCCAATGACTCTTGACTTCAGCTTGGTTCATGATCTCAGGGTCATGAGATCAAGCCCAGCATTGGGTTCTATACTGGACATGGAGCCTGTTTGAGATTCTCTCTCTCTCTCTGTCCCTTCCCCCTTGTGCCTCCACTTGTGCACACTCTCTGTCAAACAAAAATAAAACAGTTTTCTAATTACTTTAAGAATCTCCTGCTATTTTTGTTTCATTTAAGGAAAGAAGAGTCACACAATGCAAATACAGTGTAAATACACAAAGCTGACAGGAAAAAGAACACAGTCATTAACTAATACCTTAGAATTCTATGCCTTCAAGAAGGGTGTCTTGAGATATGTGGAGGTCAGTCCTGATATTCTTTTCCTGTGAAGCAATTGCTGTGTTTTTGACACAAATAAAAATGATCTGGGTGCTCATGAGCATCTGGGAGACCAAGCTACTTTATGTAGTAAGAATTTTTCACACAGCAGTTGTCACTTAGAACTAAGGCATCAGATGCATTTGTGGGGTAATTGAAGGATTGGGGCCTAGGCTCATTGCTGAACCTCTGTACTCTTCCTCATCTGTTAAATGCGGTCCCTTTTTACTGGGGTCTGTAGCAGCTCAGAAAACACTATAAAACTACTCTATAAAATGAGTTTTCCTGTGGGATTCTTGCCCAGTAGCATCACACACATTCAGGCCTTCTGTGGGTCTCTGGGCACCCAAGATCTCAACCCAGCTGGGCTTGCACCAAAGCAGTTTGTTTGAACTTCCATGCAATCCCCACAGACTTCTGACTTCCTTATTCATCCTTGCCTGTCTCAAGCCTTGAAACCTGAGGTCAAATGATGAGGGGAGGGGACACGCCCCCTTTCCTACTCCATGTTGGTTTTGTCTCCTGAGCCCAGCTGAGACACTTGCACATATACATACTGACAAAGTAAATTGCAAGACAATTTTTCTTCAAAAGACCAACTACCCAGTTTGTAGAAATTAATGTTCAATTCTCTACATTATAATAGCATAAAAGATATGTTCATTCAACTGAGAAACTTTAGGAAATAGTTATAGCATAGCATCTTCTCTCATTGAGAAACTCTCATTGTTGAAGAAAAAATTGGTTTTGCTAAGGTTTGGCCTGGAGAAGGAAAAGAAAGATCCCTGGACTTGCCCTCATTGACTATTCACTCCTTCTGCCAACACACCCTGATGTTGTAGTTCCATAACTCAGGGTCCAAGGCATTCAGGGTACCCTGGCTCTCTTTTATTCTCTGATCCTAACTGCTATCTTTCAGCTTCTGGGACCAATGGAATGCAAACTAGCAAAATATCAAGAGGTCTGCTGCTACCAGTCTCATACTACTGCACTGATAGGGTGAAGGACCATGAAATCAAATTATCCCACCCATATTCAGACAGCAATTACTGCTGACAGTTGCCAGTGTACATATGTTTTCTGTCCAGGTCTTCTGCAGAGCTGGAATTTTCTATCAGTACTACACACACACACACACACACACTCAGTGTTTCAAAGGGGGTCATAATATTTGACTAGGACCTTTCCCATATGGGGACTCTGCCGGCCCTTTATAAAGGTCCCAAGCCTATTTCTAATTCTTCCTTGCCTTTCAGTAAACTTCTGCCTTTGGTTAAGAATAGTCGATGCCCAGCCAGCAAATAGGTACTGCATCCCTGCCAGGCACAAGGTGCTATGCTAATTAGTAGATTGTTCATTAGACCTTGCCCTTCTCTGCTGCCACACAAGCACCATTGCCCTCTCCATCCTGCCAGGGTCAAAAGCAAATGCTTAAATCCATAAAGAGCATTCTTGCCCCTCTTTCCGAGAGCCCGTTATTTCATCACTGCAAGCACCATGCAGAAAATTAAATTGAGCTGTTAAATCACATTTTTATATCTGGTCATTCGCTTCCTAGAACCTCCCTGTTCTCCCAAAGACAACACCTGACAATCAGAAGAAATGAAACCACCACCTGGGCTCCATGTCAGTTTTCTTCCTTAGACTTCAAAGTGACTGGAGATCCGTTGGCAGCAAGAATGGGAGGATCTTTCAGTCTCCCATTCATCAGTAGTGATCTATTCCCAAGGCTTATCAACCCTTGACAGACAGCCCACATAGCATCCACAGTGGTCTTTATAAAGTGCAAATAAGAAGTGATCACTCATCGCTCAGAGAAATGGAGTTTCTTACTTGGAAGTATAAAGCTTTTACCTTCTCTAAAACTACCCTTCCCATGTAGTTTCTTCCACATCACTATCACATAATTTTATTAATTTTCATGCTCTGAAATTACTCTATTCATTTGTGTAACCGGCTCCCCTTAGAATTGGATTAACTCCTTGCCCTCCATGACAGCAGGGAGCATGTCTGCCTCATTTGCTGTCATTTATTCAGTACCAGGCAGAGCACTTGGCTCATAGTAGGCACTCAATATCTATCTTCTAATGAACTACTTAGTTTAAAAAAAAAAAAAGATATCACTCCCTTTAGTATTTCATAAACATTCTTGGTGAGGAAGGGTAACATCCTCCACCTCAGAAATCTCTATTTCATGGGGTGGCTGGGTGGCTCAGTCATCAAGCATCTGCCTTCAGCTCAGGTCATGATCCCAGAGTCCTGGGATCAAGCCCCACACCAGGCTCCCTGGTTTTCCTTTTCCCACTCTCCCTGCTTGTATTCCCTCTCTTACGCTTGTGCTCTCTCTCTCTCTCTCTCTCTCTGTCAGATAAATAGATAGAAATTTCTATTTCTTGCAGTGGAAGTTCCCAGCAACCACTTTCTCTTCACCCTCCCATGACTGGTCATGTTTGTAATTACCCTTTTAATACTTTTAGAAACCAATAAGCTCATTCAAACCCTGCACATGAAAAAGCTTCGTGAACCACTACATAAGTGTAGTTAAACTCAACCCAAGTTGCGGTCCTTGCAATAATTTTGGTTTACAAAGAGTTTTTGTTGTTTTCTTCCTGCCTGCCCCCCCATTTCAGAGACACAAGATCCCACATTTAAATACAAGCCCACAACACACCTTCATCTCCCTTTTCTCCAATAATGACAAAACATGGTACTTAATTTTTATTGATTTTTTTTTAAGTGTTGCCAGATTGGAGGTCTTTCCCAGTTCTTACACAATAGCTCCATGTGGGATCTGTAGTTAAGAATTCCTTAAAACATTTCTGAAAATCTATCAATTTGGTAAGCAGTAACATGACCATGGTTTAATTAACTTTGAGGTCCAAAAACTTATTTTCTAGGGAAAGAGTAAAGTACCCAGGCAGGCCTGCCTTAGAGATGCGATCACAAATGTAACAAAGAGTTGAACTAGAGTCTTGGGCCGCCACCCTGTCGCTGCAGTCCTGGAGTTGTTCCTGTCACTGTGGGGCCAGCTCAGCATCTCTTCTTCTGAGTGGCAGGTAGATGGGGACACCAGGGACTCATAGAGCTGGCAAATGCACAAACCCTCAGATGTCAGGTTGCCCACACCTCCATATAAACTGGCCAGAACATCTTTGGCCAGGGAAGAAAAATCCATGGGGGAAAGGAACCAGGAAGGATAGGATCTCTTTCCCACGGTGCTGCCATGGCCAGGTGGGGCAGCCTGCATCATTGCGTGGAACTGCAGAGAGCTTGATGAAGCTCAAAGAGCTCTTGTTTCTTTCATTCTGAGTCACTGGCGGGGTCTCAGTCCAGTGAACACACAGAAGAACACATCCAGTTAGTCGCTGTAGATGGAAGGGAACGGAGTATGAAATAAAAGCTTTGGAATCGGTCTCTGAGAAGGGGGAAAAATCATGGCAGCCTTGGAAACACACACGCGAATCCACTCCGGGTCTTCTCCTTACTGATACCCAAGGAGAGGCAATTCCTCACCACCTTTAGCTAAAGGGCAGGGTGAGCTGGTTGGAACGGCAGCACATCTGGGCCCTGGAAAAGGCAGAGGCAGGGAGGAGTCAGGTCCTTTTCATAAGTCTGCATGGAATCTTGCGGAAGGCTACACTGCCTTTGTCAGTAAGAAGCGTCCATCATCAAAGGAGGCAGCGAAAGGCCATATTCCCACCGGGCTTCACCCTCCTTTCTGCACAATGCTTAAGCCGGCTCACTTACTCCCATCTTATTCATTTCCCTCGAGAGGATACCAAGAACCCCAAAATGTCCAGCTCCGAAGTTAATGCACATTTACAGTTGAGAAGTATTTTCCTTTCACTGAATGGGGAATGAGAAGCAGGCAAGGAGAAAGGAGGTAATTTAAGTTGCTCTATCACTGGGAGCGAGGGGAGTAATTCTTGCTTATGTCAGCAGCTTGCTGAGTCCCACCAGCCTTGCTACCCCCCTTTATTTTATTTATCTCTTTACAGCCTGATAATGCTATAACCATTTCCTGTTGTATACTGGCTGAGGAAGCTTTCTCCAGGCCCAAGAGCAAATCAATAAAAGTAAGCCATAGCGATTCATAAAAATAAAATTGTCATCATTATTGTTCAATTATTGCTGTGTCTGTGGAAAGAATCTCAAGAACTGAAGGTTTCTTGGCTAATATTTATAATCTGCGTTGAATGGTGCTAATGAATGAGTGGGTGTGCAGTAGACTGAAATGTGATGGTGTTTGATTTATACCAAGTCCAGTTCTGATTGCTAATGTTAAATCCATTAAAGTGTCTCTTAGATCTGCCTTAATGTACTCCCCTGCATATAATAGAGCTTAAACATACCCGTTTACTTAGCTTTTCATTATTGGTTGAATATTTGTCTTTATTACATTATCCCCATGATAAATTTGACTTATGACAGTTTAAAAAACAGCACTTTGGGAAAAAGCAAGGCTTTTAAGAAGAGCTACAGAAGGATCTCCCGATTCCCCAGTCCTCCCACAGAGCAAAGAGCAGAATATCCCCAAGTAATTATTTTTAAAAGTTCAAACTGTTCCATCCGACTGTGTCCCAGATCACAAAATCCAGACACTCAGGGGAAGAAGAAGTATTTCATCCCGGAAGGAAAATAACAAACAGAGGAATGAAAGCTATCTGCTTACGCTACCCCCTTTGCAGTGTCTCGGGGGTGGAAAGGCTTTTTGTATTTCTTTAAAACACTTCTCCCGGAAGGAATCCGTAAAGCACAAGTGTAAATAGAAACAACAAGTTGAAAAGACTTAGGCGTAATCATCAAGAGCCCCCTCTAAGGTCAACCATTTCGCAGGGATTCTAGAAAGGACAGCGGAGTATGAAATGCATCTGTGGCCAACGTTACCTCCCTTTAATCTATAAGAGTTTCCCATTCACAGTCCAGGCAGTCCCAGGAGACAGGCGCCAAGTCAATTTGGGGTGTATTTCTGATGTCCCCTCCCCCCAGCCCCCGCCTGTGCTTCACTGGCTTTCCTTGAAAGCTTGACTTCCTGCTCAGCCTATGTTTGGTGATGTGCGTCTGGATAACGACTAGGAACAGACTTCCTGTTTCTTTCTGATAATGCTGCTGCTTCCTCCAGGTTTCCGGGCTCCTGTCCATCCCTCCCAGAGAAGACCCAAGACAGAGATCACATGCAGAACTAACTCCAAGGCTCTGGATAAGATGAACTGAGATACGAAAGCAGGTAAAATGAATAAATCCCACCAACAAAGCAGCTAAACATGAATCACATTGCGAGAGAGGGAAATCTCTGAACACCCCACAGTTATTTGCTGTGGACAAGATCGTGCCAATGTACAGGTGTTTAGAGCACATCCAGGTTGGGCAGCATAGGAAACAAAGATGACACTGTAGAACTTCTTCCTTCAGAAATATCATAGCTCTCATTTTGAGGAAAAATGCGATGATGAACATTTTTTCATGTGTTTGATAGCCATTTGTATGTCTTCATTGGAGAAGTGTCTGTTCATATCTTCTGCCCATTTTTTGATATGATTATCTGTTTTGTGTGTGTTGAGTTTGAGAAGTTCTTTATAGATTATGGATATCAACCTTTTGTCTGTACTGTCATTTGCAAATATCTTCTCCCATTCCGTGGGTTGCCTCTCTGTTTTGTTGACTATTTCCTTTGCTGTGCAGAAGCTTTTGATTTTGATGAAGTCCCAAAAGTTCATTTTCGCTTTTGTTTCCTTTGCCTTTGGAGACATATCTTGAAAGAAGTTGCTGTGGCTGATATCGAAGAGGTTACTGCCTATATTCTCCTCTAGGATTCTGATGGATTCCTGTCTCACATTGAGGTCTTTAATCCATTTTGAGTTTATCTTTGTGTACGGTGTAAGAGAATGGTCGAGTTTCATTCTTCTACATATAGCTGTCCAGTTTTCCCAGCACCATTCATCATCACTAGCCATCAGGGAGATTCAAATTAAAACCACATTGAGATACCACCTTACACCACTTAGAATGGCCAAAATTAGCAAGACAGGAAACAACATGTGTTGGAAAGGATGTGGAGAAAGGGGAACCCTCTTACACTGTTGGTGGGAATGCAAGTTGGTGCAGCCACTTTGGAGAACAGTGTGGAGATTCCTCAAGAAATTAAAAATAGAGCTTCCCTATGACCCTGCAATTGCACTACTGGGTATTTACCCCAAAGATACAGTGTAGTGAAAAGAAGGGCCATCTGTACCCCAATGTTTATAGCAGCAATGGCCACGGTTGCCAAACTGTGGAAAGAACCAAGATGTCCTTCAACAGATGAATGGATAAGGAAGATGTGGTCCCTATACACTATGGAGTATTATGCCTCCATCAGAAAGGATGAATACCCAACTTTTGTAGCAACATGGATGGAACTGGAAGAGATTATGCTGAGTGAAATAAATCAAGCAGAGAGAGTCAATTATCATATGGTTTCACTTATTTGTGGAGCATAACAAATAGCATGGAGGACAAGGGGAGTTAGAGAGGAGAAGGGAGTTGAGGGAAATTGGAAGGGGAGGTGAACAATGAGAGACTATGGACTCTGAACAACAATCTGAGGGTTTTGAAGGGGTGGGGGGGTGGGAGGTTGGGGGAACCAGGTGGTGGGTATTGGAGAGGGCACGGATTGCATGGAGCACTGGGTATGGTGCAAAAACAATGAATACTGTTACACTGAAAATAAATTTAAAAAATTTTTTTAAAATGTGAAACATGTTTCCTGAGTTGCGTAACCAGGGATAAAGACGGCCTAGACAGTCAATGCTGTGTGCACCATGGGTAAGGACACCACAGGCCAGTCCCTGTAGGAGTTTTAAGGGAACAAGAGGGATTCAAGGTGGACCTTGAAGAAGAGGCTTTGTAGGAGTGGATCAGAATGAGTGACAGCAATACAGAGGCACACATGAAAGCATCAAATCTGAAGATATATTTGGCCTTCAACGAGGCAGACACATTTTAAAACTGAAACATGCACATACACACACAAATGAAATTACCAAAATCCAAGTATTTATCACACATTTTCACTGAATCTATGGAGTTAGTACCACCTGGCAGTAAATACAGATATACTTTGAATTTACGTAAACAAATCTAATCCTGGCTTGGATCGACTGTTGACTCTATTTTTGATGGCTTCAGATTTCATGATGAAATTGTTATACTACTCACTCTAAGACAAATGCCAAAATTAAGCTTTATCAAAGTGCTTTTTTTGGTATGTAAATGTCTTTTTTTTTTTTTTCTTAATTCAGAGAGAGAGATTTAAGGTCTCTGGATTCATTTGTTTAGCCTTTTTCCATAAGGTTACCTTATCTTCTAGGTAAGAATGGAAAAAGAGGAACTTACGGCTTGCCATATGTGTTGCCAAGAAGTTGCCACGTTACCAGCAGCTGAAACTTGAAAAAAATCATTTCCCTGTCATAAACATTAGCTATAGAACAAAAATAACTTTAAGATTTTATTTTTAAGTAATCTCGACACTCAACATGGGGCTTGAACTCACAACCCTGAGATCAAGAGTTGCCTACTCCACTGCCTAAGCCAGCCAGGTTCATCAAAAATAATTTTTTTAAACTGTTCACTATCATTTGAAATAATGCTTTGCCCCTCTTTCCATAGGAGATTGATATAGAAGGAGGCTCCAATAACAGGGAAGAATTTACTTTGATCCTTCCACCATCTCTCACTCCAATTTCTTGTGTCCAGTGGTGGCAAGGATTTGAAAATTGACTTAATGTATTCACAACACAATGAGTGTCCAAACAAATACAGGACAAAGCATTCACCAAACAAGCCTGCATCTTGAATTAGAAATGTGCAGATTCAGGAAAGGCACCCAGGAGTGATGGTCTGGATGACAGTGAAAACTTACCAATGAGATACATCCCCAAGCCTAAAAGACTATTGGACATTATGGCCCCAGTAGTCCCCCCAGTCTCTGAGATCCTCTGATTCTGATTGATGGGACAAGAAAGAATAGTACCTCTTGGCAAGGTAAGGAAAAGCAAAAACATGGTAGAGAACAAACATTTATTGAGCGCTACTATTTGCCAGAGAAGATGGTAAACGTTTGCCATCAATAGGTAACTAGACTTTCCCAAGAGTCCTATTATCCCCATTTTTCAGATAAATAAACCAAGGGTCAAAGGGGTTACTTAATGAACACATGGTTACGCAGCTACTAGGTAGCTGAGCAAGGATTGTAGCCCAAGTTGGTAGAACCAGGGTTGATAGAGTATTTATCCACCAACATGGCGTGTATACTGGTGAATCAGAGCCGACGCAGGATGAGTCAGAAGAGATGCCAGAGGTGAACCACAGCACAGTCAGACCTGTCAGAGTCAGCAGAAGTTCAACTCAATGCCCAGGTTAAGTGAGACATTTACTTTAACACTCAATATGGATTTGATAATTTACATATACTTTAAGCAGACATCCATCAACCCACCTAAGTACCTCTTATTTTGTCCTCTTTAATATATTAAAGCAGAAAAAAAATCCCTGTACAATTTTATCTGCACCGTCGTACACGGGATATGCTTCAGGTGTCACTGGCAAACAGACAACTCATCATTCATTTCCCCCCTGTGTTAATGCAAAGTTAATCTGAAAACACCAAAATAAATTACTTGTTTTAAAAATGTAGGGTATATGCCTTGCAAAATGGAATCAGCATTTATCTCTAAATTATAAGGTAACATCAAATCAAGACAAATCTACGGAGTTACTTTAAGTATATCCCAATTGAATGAGATCCTGCAAATATTAATCAGAACCTGAAAATAAATCAACGTGAAAAGAACCTATGAAGACTGGCATTTTCAGAATCGCCATTCACCTCTAACATCAAAGATATTGACAGATACAAAATACATTAGGGAAGTAGATAGGCAAGTATTTATCACTTGTGACATCATTGCAATCATCAGACCTTTCCAAAAATTATATAGTGACCTTGCATTCACCATCTAACCCAAATTAATCCTTGACATTGAAATTTAGCACCTCAAAATGAATGTTGGCATGGAATGTAGCTGGTAAAAAATAATAATAATAATAAATGAATCAAAGTATTTTCAGACAAAGCGTGCCCTAGGACATAAAGGCTTTGTAGGGAGGAAATGAGAAACTGACAGGAATGGATAAAACATTTTTTTTTAATTCCATATCAATTGCAGTAACCCCTGTATTCTCCAGCAAAACCAGAAAGAGATGTTCTTCTTAATCAAGAGTTCTGGCTTTTCCATGTCATCAACCACCTTCTCCAAAGATAAGGGGTTCCTGACTAAAGAGGCACAAAAAAAATTCTCTTAAAGAAGTGTTAAATATTCCAGGAATTTCTTCAAGGGAAGTTACAATGAATGTCCTGTCCTTCGTGGGTGTGGGCTCCAGTGGCAAGAGCAGGGCATGGAGAGAAGGATACTGGAGATCTAGTCCTAGCAACACCATGTCTCTATGAGCTGGGCCAAGCCACATTTTGTCTGTGTCTCAATTTTCATCTATAAAGCGGGAATATTATCTCCTATCAGCATCTAGAGATCACTGTAAAGACAGAAAGATTACATATGTTTGCTTATCTCCAAGGAAGATACTCAAAATACTTAGCATCTAGGGGGACGTGAGCACTGAAATCAACCCTGATTATCCTCTATCTCATTCCAGGAAAGACTCATGACAACTGACCAAAGAAAATACCCCCCTTAAAAAATCTTTTTTAGGGGCACCTGGGTGGCTCAGTGGGTTAAAGCCTCTGCCTTCGGCTCGGGTCATGATCCCAGGGTCCTGAGATCAAGCCCCACATCGGGCTCTCTGCTCAGCAGGGAGCCTGCTTCCCCCTCTCTCTGTGCCTGCCTCTCTGCCTACTTGTGATCTCTGTCTGTCAAATAAATAAATAAATCTTTTAAAAAAAATCTTTTTTACCTTAAAGAATTTAGGTCAAAAACAACATAAAGGTCAAACAGAAGATAAAGAAGGGCAGAAAGTCTGTGGAGATGTTTCTCACAAGAGCCCAAACAAGGGGGACATTGAGAGATGCTAAGTTGACCCTCTACACAGTAGAGTCTCTATCTCCAAGTTATAAAATTTGTCATGGTAGTGATCTTTGGGTTTTTTTCTCTAGGTGTTCTTTGAGCCCCTGTGAGAAGTAAAGAAATATTTATTTTAGGTCTAATATTTCTGGTACAATGTCAGCCCTTTATGAAAGTTATATAATTTTCACACCAACATTAATGTTAATGAATTATTATCCCCACTTTACAGATCACAAGAAACAGGGGTTCTAAGAGGATATTTTTCAGAGCAACAAGAGTCTAACTGGTTCATTGCCATAACCATGAATTTGGATGAATAAATATGGGTAAATATGGATAAATAAATGAATATTTCTTGGATGGCAACAAATAACCTTAGAGAAATAATGTTTTATTTTTTGAGATTTTATTTACTTATTTGATAGAGAGACACAGTGAGAAAGGGAACACAAGCAGGGGGAGTAGAAGAGGGAGAAGTAAACCCCCACCGACCAGGGATCCCGATGTGGGGGTTGATGCAGGGCTCAATCCTAGAACCCTGGGATCATGACTTGAGCTGAAGGCAGATGCTTAATGACTGAGCCACCCATGCACTCCAGAAATGATGGTTTAACAAAGAACCCTGAATCCCACTACAGAAATGTCAATGTTCCCAGAGGATACAGATGCCGAGGCCATCTTTACAGTGATAAGATAGTAAGCTGTCAAAGAAAGCTGGATATGGACACATAATACTTATTTCTACTGTAAAAGCTGTGTATTATTGACCCTGGAGAAATCTTTTTATTAAGAAATTGTCAGATATTTTAATTCATTTATAGTTCATGTTGTAACTAGCACCATACAATAATTCATGCACTGAATGTTTATGGAATGCTGACCTATGTACTGAGCATGACAAGAGATATTGAGAATATGGAGGTGAGTAAAATGTAGTCTTCACCCTGAAGGAGCCTGCATATGTTCCTTCATATGTGTGTGTGTGTGTGTGTGTGTGTGTGTGTGTGTGTGTGTGTGTACATATATATATTCAGACATAACAGATAAAATATTAAGTTAATCATTATGTTTTTAGTTTGCATTCTGGCCCTGATTTATAATTAAAAATGGGTTTTTGATTTGTCTATAAAGACTGCAGTGGTATCTGGGTGGCTCAGTTGTTTAAGCAAGCTGACTCTTGGTTTCAGCTCAGGTCATGATCTCGGGGTCATGAGATCGAGCCCTGCATTGGGCTCTGTGCTCAGTCTGGAATCTGCTTGAGATCCTCTCCCTCTGCTCACCCACACATTCATGTGCTCCCTTTCTCTCAACACCCCCCACCAAATAAAATGAAATCTTTGAAAGGGGAGGGGGTGTTCCAAATTCAGTTATCTTAAAAACATAGAAAATAAGTATTGGCTGAAAAATCTATTACTTTCTTAGCATTGGATTATACATTTTAAAGCTTATAAAGCCACTGGTTACAGAATATGAGCTTCCCATCATCTTGCCTTACATTTAGGCAGAGTCAGCTACTGGGATAGTTGAATTAGCAAGACTCAACTCCTTGGAGCTAACACTCCAATTGTAACACCATGGCTCCTTATGTTTTGACATCACAGCTCACTACCTAACCAACAAAGCCACTCCCCCACTATAAACAAAACCTCTGTCTCCAAGAGCTTCCTTCTTCAACTCTCCCTCTGTCCATTTCTAAGCCTCAACATGCTCCAGATCATCCCCCTGGAATGGAAAAGTTCATGGCATCCACTCATCCTACCATCCCTGTTTCCTTTTTACAGTTAGTTGCTACCTTCTTCCCAGCCATCCTTCTTTGCTACACCCCACTTTGCAGCTGGATGAAAGTGTGTGTCATAGGTCTCCTGTCCTCATCATGGTCAGATTCTAGTGGTCACACCTCACCTTGATCTTCCTGCCTTCTTCTTCATCCTCTCTGCAATCCCTTTCCTAGGAACTCAACCGTGTTCATGGCTTCAGTTATTACCTCTAATGACTCCCAGATACCTATCTTTACCCTCAACTGGTCCTCAGAACCATAGACATACATTTCCATGTTTGAGAGGCATGCCAAGAGATGATTTGGTATGTCCAAATTAATTCATCACCTTTCCTCAAGCAACCCCCAACCTCCTATTTATCTCCCACTGCCTTCTGTCTCTCTTAATGGTCTGACTTCTCTCCTTCTCAGGGGTTCGGATGACTAGCTTCACTTGTACTCCTTGGGCCCTGTTACCTCCAATATGCTTCCAAGTCCTAAAGATTTCCCCCAAGAAATGTCTTTCTTTACTTTCCTGCTGTTGTCCTTGCAGTCTTAATAGCATTGACTGTATTGGGTCATCTTTGTGTTTGTCAAATACCAACAACATGGTAGAAAATTAATACACATCTGTTAAACTCTATTCCAGAATAGACTTCCATGTATTGCCAGGAATGGACCCAAGTGGGTCCTGAGGCTTATACAACCTAAAAATAGTTTTTTATAAAATATACAATATTATGGGTACAAAATTAGATATAGTGGGGTCCTGGAAGGAGCCCATGCAAGTGAAGGGTCCTAAAGTTTAAGATGCACTGGCTTCCCAATAATGCACACTTTACTTCTCAAATGCAGATACAACCTCTAAATGAGGTCTATGTTTAATTTTTGACCCTAAGATGAAAGTGATTATTGTGATTAAAAGATCAGAGTGATGCATTGTGGAATCAATGGCATTTAAGAATCCAAACTTCTATCATCTCTCACCTGGTCTTTCATAATAGCCCTCTAAAACAAATTCCCTATTGCTCCAAACTCACAACTTCCTCCTTTCCAAATTCTATCCCATCATGCTCCATTCAAAAATTTCCCATGCCATCCCACTACTCTTGGACCAGACTACCAATCCCACAATCTGGCCCTCAAAGTCCATTATTTTTGAAAACTGGAAGAATTATGGTTTTAAGATGTTAACTACTTTCTTCTTCCCACTCTCCCTCCCATGAGTCCAGTCAACATTTATTGCTTTAGAAAATGTGACACCTACAAAGCAGAAAGATCTTACTAATATCTTCCTGGCCCCACTTTCCCAAAAAACAAAAACAAAAAAAAGCTTGAGTTTTCAGGGAATTAGACAAGACCTGGGGTATAGTCAAAATATTACCAAGAAACAGAATTTGAAGTCCAAATCCTTTCCCTGGCTTTGAGAAGAGTGGATCAGAATGGGAAGATTTGGGCCCTAGAGAGAAGTGTTCTGATCCCTCATTGCTGTACAGAGACCTCCAGGGCTCCAAAAAAGTTTCAAGGACCCAAAAGCAGAAAGGACCAGCACCTTACTTCTCAGGAATCTAAGAAAGGGGAACATGCCTGGGCACGTGGGTGGCTCAGTCAGATGAGCATCTGACTCTTGATTTCAGCTCAGGTTATGATCTCAGTGTTGTGGGATCGAGCCCTACATCAGGCTCTGCGCTCAGCAGAGTCTGCTTCTCCCTCTGGCTCTGCTCCTCCTCCCTCACACTCACTTTCTCTCTTTCTCTCGCTCAAAAATAAAATTTTTAAAAAGGGGGAACTTCCAAAATGTTCTGGTAGACTGAGCCATGCGGCAGCTTTGCCAAGACGCTCGTGCCGCAAGGAGGCACAGAAGGAGCACACGAACCAAGAGTCCCCAAACTGGCTGACTGGAGACCAAGAAGGGCCCTGCGATGTCTTGACCATGACCTGGGACTTTGCGACGATTCTGGGCAGAGGTGGTGGGGTGAGGATGAGGCACTCGGAACTGAGACAAGCTTTCTGCCATGCCAGTGTAATAAAAATTAGGCTGAACTTCAGGAAAATGAAGCAATGTATGCTTCTTACACACTTGCGTATACACTGACGGTCATGGCTCCATCAGATACTTACATACCCCTGAGGTTGCAACCATATTAAAGCTACTCCAAATTTAAGGCCTTAATTCCAGAAAGTCATTTCAGAACTGGTGACAAAGAGCCTCCCTGGGACCCTCGTGTTTAATCTGCACAGGCACACAGTTGGTTTTCTTTTAAAACATCTATGCCCAAAACACGGTCTGGGTAGTTTCTCTTGTCTGGGAAGATGGACATCAGAGCAGGGAAGCACCTTGTCAAGAGGACTCTTCTTTTCAAAATTCAGAGATTTGTGGGTCTTTTCCCTCTAAACCACAGCCTAAAGACCAGGAAAAAAACTTATCAGCAAATAATTCTGCTAAGAAAACAGCAACCCATTCTGGGTCAGATTTGGGTGACGGATGTGCTTACTTGCACTGGCTAACCACCAATAAATAATCTTTTTGGTAATGCACAGAAATGATTGCCTTGTATAAATGTCACCCTCCTAGATTTGTGCAGGACAAAAGGGGAGATTCATTAATAAGGGAAAATTAGACACAGAGGACAACCCAATAGAGAGAGATAAATGAGATGCAGAAGCCAGCCAATCTCGTGTGCACGAGTTACAAGGAAAAATGGGCACTTGGTTTGAAAATATAATTTCCCTGCTTATTTTTTTCTCTCTCTTACAAAATGCACCAAAGCACACTTCAGCCATATTCCCATGTCCCTAATAGAAGAAAGAGCATAGGGAAGTGATAATACGTCTGGACTGGGCTTTTATCTTCACGCCTTTCATCCAAGTATCTTTCTGTCCTTAAATAATAATTGATTAAATCTCACTATATCCCTACTGAAGGTATCTTCTGATGGGCCTGGATAGAAGCAGAAGACGCGGAGTGGATTGGATCACCCAGGTTCAGGGCACGGGGCTCTAACAGAGGCAGAAATAGACCCAAGAGAATCCCCTCCGGTTACTCACCTTTAATCACTAGGAAATAGCCTGGTCCCTTGGGACTGCTGGCCAGACTACCTCCATTTTTGGAGTTAGCTATGTTTTTCATTTAATTATCTTCGGGACAGATGCCTTTGACAGCTGTTCTTTTGAGAACGTAACTAGAGAATCGTCAAAAGGCTTGCCTGTGGCCTCCAGAAAGTGTCACCTCCCGGGATCACTGCAGAGAGCCCACAGGTAACACATATCAAGTACAGTTGAGTAATTGGGGGTCTGCTGCAGAAGTACTTTCATGCTGACTAATTAATCTCTAGTAATTAGCACTCAGATGTAACAAGTGTAGCATTTAAGATCCATAGCGAGGGAAATAAAATCTGCTCTTCAGAAATTTGCTGGAGAGTCTGATTGCCTTTTTTTCAGATAAATAATGGCGCCCATCCATTCAGGCACAAACACTGGAGTAGGGCGTTTACTTCGTATGAAATACCAAACACTGCCCAAGAAGTCTCCTAATTTAGAATACTTTAAAACTCATTGCAAAAGTCAGGCAATCCTAAACTTACCGGAACTGGAAAGAAAGTCAGAAAATCATTCAGCCCAAGTTTTTTGGCCCACAGCTAAGGAAATTGAGGCCCAAAGAGGTAAAGTGATCTACCCAGGACCCACAGCTGATTAGGACAAAGCAGGAACTGGAATGTGCAGCACGAAGTGCCCCGTTTTCTTACAGGAACGGGGCTTGGGCCCTACCTCACCCAGGCAGGATCAGCCTTTGAGAGTAGCCCCAGCTGCTGACTCTGGGCCAGGTGCTACCAGATGGAGGTGAAGTGTCTCTGTGATACCTTCCTTCAGCTCTTTCGCCTTGGACAGCTGTCTTTGCCTTCCTCTGCCCCCACCCTCCTCATTCAGCTCTTACCCGTGTCCCATTCCTGCAGCACCCTGCTCTAAGACTGAAGTGTTGGGTAAGCCCTCAACTTAGCCAGAAAGGCACATCCAGCCCAGGGCTCTGTGTGTTCTGCTATAGAAACTTAAGTCTAAAAGCTTCTGTCTGTCAAAGGGACAAAATAATGTCACACACACATGTACACACAGAGTTGGTGGGGAAGGGGAGAGAGCACACACTCAAGAGATCACACTTCTTCGGAATGTCTCTAAAACCATTCTAGGTGGAGACGCAGCTCTCCCTCCCATGAACCTCAAGGCAAATGATGGCTCCATTGCAGAATCACCTTCATGTATGCCTGCCACTCCCTCTTCTCCCTTTGCTTGTTTGCCCACACCTCTGCATTCTCTTCTTCCTTGGGCCTGGATGGGATGATCTCCCCCCTCTTCCTCTGAGCCAAATGGCCAACCAAGGGAAAGCACAAAGGTCAATGGGGTTTTCTCTGAAAAGGGAGAACATGGACACCTGACATCTGTTTCCCAGGGGGAGCCTTGCCCTACCCCAGCAGTTGAGGGCAAGGAAAGGGAGGGAGACAGGGTTTGGACTCCTCACAGCCTCTCCTCTGAGGGGTGCCATCCTCACTGTTCTTAGCGTATGGAAATTCAACTCCTCTCAGGCTAGAATCAGGCAGCGAATCTTACCTCCAGAAAGCTGTTGGCCTTGTCTTTGGTTTTGTTTTAGCCTTTCACTTCCTTGAATAAAAGGTCTGAAGGCAAATAATAACCTTTTATGAGCTTTCCCTTCCTCTTCACATCCCATGTAGCCAGCTCTGCATAAGCCAGCCCCAACAGCCTTAAAGACAGTGTGATACAATGGCCGAAGCCTTGGAAGAATCCAAAGGAAGTACATCATTTAAACCATCCCTCGTTTCTCTAGACCTCAGACTCCAACTACAAAATCAAGAGCTTAGACTGATGTTCTCGAAGGTTTCTTTTTGCTTTAAAATGTAAAATCCTGTATTTATTTTTTCAAAACGCATTTATTGAGCACCTGCTAAAGCAAATCACTGTCCAAAGTACTGAAGATACAGAGGTCCGTTAAGCCTCAGTCCCCACCCTCAAGTATCTCATGTAAATAACGTGGCTCCAAGATTCGGGAAACACAACAGAGTGTATCCACGTGCTATGGGCAACTTCAGTGAGGCTGAGGGTAAGGATGGAGAAGAAGAGACAATTATACTGGGCCACGAAAGACAAGTTGGAGTTTCCAGATGAATGAGGCCTGGGGGCAGGAGAGGGAGGACTTTCCTTGGACAGAAAAGGCCAAGGTTAAGAAATATCAGAGAGCATGGTGCCACTAGGGAGAGAGGAACAGCAGAGACGAGGGCCAAAAGGTGGGATGCTACACCACACAGGGGAGCTCAGACTCTGTATGTAAACAGGAGTTTATACAATTGCTCATGTGTCAGCAACAACTATGAGAATAAATCTGATTTTTTTTCATTGCCAAAGGGATACATGGGAGGGTTATGGAAAACCCTCATAAAATCTTAACATCATCTGACATTACTTCGAAGTGATTTTTTTTGTCTTTCTTATGGAAAACAGGACACTAGCAGACTCAGCCCATGGTTTTTAAGCAAGTTCAACAAGACCCCAGAGATTCTTTCCCAAAAGATAAGCTGCATGTGGAAATTAGGGAGGGAAGCATGTTGTAACTACAAATCTTCCAATTAAATTCCTTATCTAAAAATCATGCTCCCTTGCTTTCTGTTTCTGTTAGAGAACATTACACACACACACACACACACACACACACACACACACACACACACACACACACCAATGGGTCCTTCAGAGTTCTGACAGTGGGGAGAGGTATGCTAATGATTCCTGCCCCAGAGACAACTTACCCCTTTTCCTGAAAATCCCACAGAGCTTGGCTGTGGCTTATTGGCACACACCTCCTGGTCTGCCTCACTGTTCTTTAAATCCTGTCAGCTTGGGGACCCACAATTGTTTGAACACAAAGAAACCCCATCTGGGCATCTGGGTGGTACAGTCAGTTGAGGGTCTACTCTTGATTTCAGCTCAGGTCAGATATCAGGATCTTGAGTTTTAGCCCTGGGTCAGACTCAACACAGTTTGCTTGAGTTTCTCTCTCTCTCTTTCTGCCTTTCCCTTCTACTCTCTCTCTCTCTTTTTTTTTAAGATTTTATTTATTTATTTGACACAGAGAGAGAGATCACAAGTAGGCAGAGAGACAGGCAGAGTGAGAGGGAGAAGCAGGCTCCCTGCTGAGCAGAGAGCCTGATGCGGGGCTCGATCCCAGGATGCTGAGATCATGACCTGAGGTGAAGGCAGGGACTTTAACCCACTAAGCCACCAAGACACACCTCTAGTCTCTTTTTACTTAAAATAATATATCAAAACAAATCAAATCAAAACAAAACAAGAACAACGAAACCCACCTTTGACTGAGGACTAAAGGCAATGAAGATAATATATGAGTATGGCCAGACACCGAGTTTATAAAAAATAAAAATATAGTAAATATCCTGTGATTGTGTACAATCTTTTGATGTCCTAGAAACTATGGTTCCATTGCACAAGACTGAAGCAGGGTGTAGCCCAGAAAGAGACCGCATCTCCCCAAACCAGGCAGATTCTGAAAATAGTTTCATAAAAAATCCTAAGAATAAAAACACTCCTTTCAACCTTCATCCATAGTCTCATTCCCCATGCAGTAGTTTTTGTCATGAGTTTGTAGTATATCCTTCAAGACTGTTTCTCTATCCCCCAAAAAGCACTTTTCCCTCACAGGCCACATAAATCTTAGATTAACTTAACAAACTTACTAAGTTCATTTAAAATTGCAGGTATGGGTCCAAGACAAGGATCAACAAATTTTTCACTCAATGTCCTGATAGTTAGTATTTGGGGCTTTATGGGCAATACAGTCTGTCAGAACCATTAACTCTGCCTGTGCAGTGTGAAAGCAGCCATAGATAATTCATCAGCAAATGAACATGGCTGTGGTTCCAATAAATCTTTATTGACAAAAACAGGCCACAGCAGGATCTGACCCATGGGCCATAGTTCATCAACCCCTAGTCCAGACCGTGAACTCTGTGGCCACTTGTATTTTTCTTAAAGTAGAATAAAGTTTCCTATGCTTGTGAAGATTCAGACCGGAGCAGAGTTTAATTATCTGAAACAATTACAGAACAATGGAAGACAGCAAATAGCAGGTGTAACACTGGGGACAGGGGCCTCACTACCCACTGAACCTCACTGGGTTGGGGCTAGGGAAGGAGATGTACTTTGATCCTTCCAGGAGACACATTTCCAGTCCTCTTAATTAAGGCCATTCACAAATGGCTTGGAAAATGTTTGTGGAGTAAAGCAATTTGGGAAACCCACGAAATGGAACACACACCCATTAGCCTCCACCCTGTTCCCACTCACTCCAACACCACCGCCCCCCACCCAACGAACATGCCGGAAGACAGCAGCATGCACAAGCGTGTTTTCAATGATTAATCTCACTGTTTCACTTTGAAACCTAAAAGGGAAAAAAAAAAAAAATGGAAGCATTCCTATTTCCCATTGAAAGTAATCACAGCTTTATATCCCTTGGTGTTTACATAAAGAGAGCTGTTTATTTAGAATCATTGCTGATAAGAACACCACACGCTCCTAACTTATTATATATTCCCTTCCCATTTTGTCTTTTTTTGGGGGGGTAGGGGGAGGGGAGGGAGAATTATGTATATTTTATGATAACCCAAAATGACTTATACATAAAAAATACAGACTTTAAAGATAAAAAGGATTAGTCGCAGGTAATGCATTTTCCATGAGTGGCTATAGGGCTCTTGGTTCCAAGAGGTACCCGGCTGCATACAAATGAATTGATAAAAGTCTGACGCTCTGGATGGGTAGCAAGGCTCATGCTTTGCTGGAGATGATTCTTAAAGTTACAATAAATCAGACAGACAGTGTCGGCCTTTGAGGATAAACCTGTGATGGCTTGTTGTGCCTCTCTGAATCGCCTCAGAGGCCCAGGGACTAAAAAGTGCCTAGATGTCACATTAAATCTACCGGGAGGATGGGGCACTTCAAAGATGAACGCAATCAGATCTGATGGAAAATACATTTTCTGAAAGCTACTGACAAAAAAGTAATCTTTAATGTGGATGTTGAATAACAATTGATATTGTCTTTCCTGACATTTTTCATTATTGCTGTCTTATACAGCCTACTTCGTGTATTAAAGCAATATTAACTGTTTGACAGGGACAAATCCTTCAACTATCACATAAGCAATTGTTTCTGAATTGTCCTAGCCCACTGCCTGTAAAAACCTATCCCAGTAACTGCTTTTAAATAGGACGGTAGACACTCTTTCCTGACTAGCGAGACACTGTCTGAGCTTCAGCGTAGTTCAGTGGATTCTGGAGAATATTAAAAAATGGTTAGGTGGTTATGAGGTGTCATTTGATTATAAGGAAGGAGCAGGGATGTTTTCTGAAGGTGAGTTTTAATGAGAGCGGTCCATAAAAGTTAGTCCTTATCATTCCCCCATCTTCGGTACACATTTATTTCAAAGAGATGTGCACAAATCTCGGATCTGCCACGATTCTGGTTGCTCAGAGGGGGAAATAAAGGAATGTACAGAAGATCTTTGTTATTTATGCAATGAAATAAAGCCATCTCTGCCTGTGCGAGGACCTATAAAATAGGCTCGAATTAAGTCCCCCAGTATGCTTCTGGAAAGAAATTCAAGCAGATCGGGGACACATGTGTCGCTTTCAAGGTACTTTCAGAGGCTTGAGGTCTTAGCCTTCAAGTGTAAATACACGCGGTTTCATTGTAGGTATTCGGAAAGCTTAAAATCTCTAATTTTGCAATGACCTTGAGGTTCTTGAGAAATGAGGTTTGGGCAAGTCCTACAGAAGAGTTCCATTTTTTTTTTTTCATGACATGGGGCTAATTCCACCCCAGAGTAAAAGACAGAAAACTAAAACCCCACGATTGGAAAAAATCACAAAACCTTGTCAACCTGTGTTGTAGACTCTCAAAAGTTACCACTTGCAGCTAAGACACCTAAAGGATGGGACACATGTTCTTTATTTACATTTCCCCACATTCCCTGGAGCTTCGGCATGCCCATGCCTTGACAATATCGTAGCTCACTTGTATTTTTATGGTGAAGTTTTACTGAAAGTCTGCTTCTTCATTGGGATCTGGCTGGGAAGGGAGCCTCCCTCTCCTTTACGATACTTGAAATAAGGCAGGTGATGGGGGATGAAAGGAGCAAACCACTCCCCACAAATGTAAAATTAGAACACAATGCATTGCTACTCAGGACTTTTCCATGACCTTAGACAAGATATTTATCCCTCTTTGCTCTCCAACAGGAGTCCTGCATTTTCTTAAAGGACTAGACAGTAGTTAGTTGAGGTTTGTAGACCACAGGGCTTGTTATCAATACTCAGTTCTGCCCTCAGAGCACAAAAGCAATCATTGACAATACATCAAAGATTAGCGTGGCTGAGTCTGCATAAAAACAATTTGAGGGGTGCGTCAGTGGCTCAGTCATTAAGCATCTGCCTTCAGCTCAGGTCGTGATCCCAAGGTCCTGGGATGGAGCCCCTCAGCAGGCTCCTTGCTCAGCGGGAAGCCTCCTTCTCTCTTTCCCACTCACCCTGCTTGTGTTCCCTCTCCATCTGTATCTCTGTCAAATAACTAAATCTTGAAAAAATAAAATGAAATAAATAATGAAAAAAAGCAATAAAAAAACAACAGGTGGTGAGATAGATTTGGCCCACAGACCAGAGTCGGCCAACCCGTAGCTCTGAATCTTTTCAGTAAAATGGGTAGGAATGTAAAATGAGATCTAATGCCCTTTATTGCTGAGCAGATTAAAACAGTTCACAAAGGGGACAGTGCTCTCCCTCTAGTAAAAGGCAATAGGAGTAAGTCCACGCAACCCAGTGATAATTACCTTTCAGGAGTCATTGGATGAATACATTGATCTTCATAAAAGGAAAGGACTATCATTGCAGTAAGTGTATTAAGCCACTCGGTCAATTTTAAGATTTAGCCCAGCTATAGTCTATTCAAGTCCTTACATAACATCATTTCTCACTTGGTCACAAGGAGAGGGAGGCTGTAAAGTTGATCTAAGTTGTTTAAGAACAGAAGCTTCTAAATAGACCCAGAGTTGCCTTCAGACAGGCCTTTTCTGAATGCTTGAGGAGCCCTTCCTAACAACACAAATGTAAGAAGTAAGTACGTATTATGTAGTAGGACACAGGAAGAGCTGGAAGGCTAGCACCTCTGTACAATTACAGTCAGAACCAGCAACACTAGTGTGCAAAAACCAGCTACCAGAATGTCCCCATGGCTTAAAAAAACAACAAAGGTTCTATTGGTGCCATGTGACATCGACATCTTGGGTCGTCAAGATGGCTGTTTGTTGTTGTCATCTGGGCCCAGCCTGACAGAAACACAGCCTGACATAGGCTTCCGTCCTCAAGAAGGCAAAGGAAAAGCAAGCACGCAGATCTCTGTACATGCTCTTAAAAGTGGCACACGTGGCATGTCGACTCACATTTCATCAGCCAAAGCATAAGACCAAGTCTGCAAAGTCACAAGACCAAGCCTGACATACATATGGTAAAGAAGGAGAATTCTTCCTGTTGATTATATTTGCACATGTAGGCAACACTGGTGTCTACCAGAAGGACCAAAGAGTTTTCTGAGTGGAAAGAATGAAGGCCCTGATTTGTTGGATTCTGACATGTAACTTGACTGAAAACTCCAGGTATCCAGCTAGAAAGAGCACAGAAGACTTCGAAGAAGCTCACCATGAAGAAAATAAAGCCAAGATCAGACCCAGGCTCCACTCCAGGGCCAGAAGATTCAAGGAAAAGGCTGGTTCTGTCACAGTGGTTCTCTAAACTCTGCCCCCATGGTTAGGTATCAGCCAAAGAAAGCTGCAGCCTTGAGGTTCCTGAGGCCGGACCAGGAAACTTGACTGTATAGGTATCATGGACGAGACAGAGGGGTCTAGGTTGCACAAGAGGAACAGGTCATGGAAAGAAGAGAACATCAGAGACCAAGATCCTGAGACTGCTGGGGGCCCCAACAGATCTACCCATTTCACTCTCTCTGCCTAGGGTGTGGAGTCAGGACCCACTCAACTGGACCAACTCAACTCCTAGACACATGCCTACAGGCACACTCAACTCTGGCTGATTTGGGGGGAGATGAAGCAATCTCACCAGTGAAACTGGAGTGCTGAGCACAATCTGACTACATCTGAGGCTGGCGAAGGATCCAGTAGTTACACAAGGAAGAAGGTCTGTCCTTTGTTTACCAGGATCACCGTGTGAGCTGGCCTGAGGAAGTTCCTCCCTCCCACTAAATTTGTGATTCTAACCTTCCATCCACCTCAAGGGAGGATTTAAAGAAATATGTTCTCCAACTGGCTGGCGGGAGAGGGGTTTTGCCATTTAAGCACTAAATGCATAGAATGAAGGCTTTGGGAAATAGTAAGAAGAAATTGATCTCAAAAGCTTCAAAAAGGGGCTATAGGTCTATGGGGGTGCTGGAGAGGGTCCTCTTGTAGCCTCTAAAAGTCACACCTGTAGCTGACTCCAGCTCACTTAACAAAATTCAAATCAGACTGAAGTAAAAACTCCATCCAAAGACTGGACACACACCTTTCTTCCCAGTGACCCTGCTTTCCCTTGCTTTCTGACCCCTCATCTGCCCTGCCCCCCACGGGGGGCAAGAGCCTCTAAGGTCTGAATACAACTTCTGCACCACAAACTGTGTGGCTCTGGGCCAATCACTAACTGTTCTGAGCCTTAGTATTCCCACCTCTAAAAAAAGGAGATAATGCCTACTTCATAGGGCTGCTGTGAGGTTTCAGTAAATCAAGTCTAAGGCTTTCAGGGGAGTGTCCAACATGTAGCAATCATTAGAACAGCAGCCAACACTATTATTTGCATCTAAATGTCTGTCCACATTAGCAATTCTCATGCTACCCCTCTCCCCAGCCTTCCTGAGACCATGAAGACAATGGAATCACTATTTCCTATCATATACCAGAGAATATATTAAACCTCCTACATTTATGGATTTAATCCTGTTTACAAGTGTGCTCAAAAGGAGACAGGATTCTGTCCATCTTAGAGAAGAGGAAATAAAGGCTTGGATTAAGAAACTTGTCCAAACCCACAGCTAAAACGGAGATTTAGCACTGACCTTGAGGGGCCTCTGTGCTTGCCCAAGAGAGTGGCTCTCCCCTTCCCATTCTGAGCCAAACAAAGGAAGAAGTAGGGAGGTAAAGGAGGGAAAGGAGATCTCTTTGATAAATGCTTCTATCAAAATAAAACAACGGGGAGCAGGGGATGGAGGGGAGAGGAGAAGGGACTACAAAACAGACTGTGGGATAGCAGTGCCATCCAAAGTCCTCTAAAAGGTGACTGTCTTGGCTCTTAATTCCATGAGGATCTGTAGCTCTGTTATTTCACAGCCAGGAGGAGACAAATATCCCTGATGAACATCTGTCTCGAGTTCATCTCTGCCATCTCTGCACTCAAGCTCCCTGCTGCATGTTCCTGGAGACCCCCCAAGGACCTTCAGCACCTTCCAAGACCTTCCTCCTCACTGGAGACACATCCCCATCTGGATTTAACAGAGCAGCCTTTCAAAACAAAGCAACCTGACCAACGGAAATCTCTTGAAAATGTTCTCCCAGGGATGTGTGTGCCTCTGGGCTCACCAAGCCTCTGGCAGTCAGGACCTATGAGTCAGGAGGCCTGGATTCCAGTCCTGCCCTTGGCTTACTGGGGCAAGATTCCACCCCCAACCCTAGAAGTTTCTGGAATCTCCTCACTTTACCCATCAGACAGCCTGTGGGGGGAAAAAAAGAGAGAGAGAGAGAGAGAAAGAGCTGATCTCAAGGATTCCTCCAACTCTAAAAAGCAAACTCCAAATCTGTCCTCCTCCTGGAGATGTCCCAAAGCTACCCCTTTAAGTTCCAGAAAATTCCAAGTCAACTACAGTGTTATCATTGTCAAATGTGCAGTGACCCTCACTTTTTTCATTTCAGTTAAATAGACCAATCTTAACAGAAAATAGTTAACCTTAAATACCTAATTTAAAAAGATAAATGCCACTGAGGTAAGGGGAGATAGCAACCAAGTTTCAAATGCTTCACTTAAAAAAAAAAAAAAAAAAGGCTTTATTTTAGAGAGAGAGCACACACGCACATGCATACAAGCAGGGTGGGGGGCAGGGAAAGAACCTCAAGCAGACTCCAAGCTAAGCACGTGGCTGACGCAGGGCTCGATCTCACAACCCTGAGATCATGACCTGAGCTGAAATCAAGAGTCAGACGCACAATCAACTGAGCCACCCAGGCGCCACACTTCACTATCGCATATAACATAAAGCAAAGTCCTTGTCCTGAAAGTACAATAAACCAAACACTAAAATCCAGGGAGGGGAGACTTTGTGCCCCAACAAGAAGTGAGAAGTGGTGAAAATGCCTGAAAACAGCCAAGTGCGTACAAGCACCTGATGTGCGGTGATAATGGGAACAGCTCTAGGACTGGCAATGCTTGTCTGCAGGCTTTGATGATCGTTCTTTGTAAGTTATGTAGGAGAGAAGAATATTCTAGCCCTCAGAAAGGGAAAGAGAAGCGGGGGACCACTCTGGGGCACCTACTCCACACTAGGCCCCGTGACGGGTGCTGTGTACTTGACCTCATGGAATCCTGGCCCCAGTCCTATGGGGAAATTACTTCTGCTGTAGGCTGGATGTTTGAGTCCCCGACCCCCATCTCCTCTATTCCAATGGAAGGAACCCTAACTCCCACAGTGATGGTATTTGGAGGTGGGACCTCTGAGAGGGGATTAGGACTTGAGCTCTCACAAATAGGATTAGGGCCCCTTCCTTCCCTTCCCCTTCAGCAGGTGAGAACACAGCAAAAAGGTCAGGAATGAACCAGGAAGCAGACACCCCCCCCACCCCCCCCCCCCCCCCCCCCCCCCCCCCGCCAAGACCATCTGCTTGGACTTGGACTTCTAGCCTCCGGGAAGGTGAGAGATAAATCATTGTTGTTTATAAGCTTCCTAATCTGTGGTATTCCGGTATACCAGCCAGAATGAATGAAGGTAAGCTCTGTCTTTAGGTTTTAGGGCAAGACACTCAGCTTCGTAGAGCTGCAATGACTCTAAGACCACTTAAGACCAAGCAGAGATAAATTTGAAGTTCAAGTTTCCAGTTCTACATCCAACTGAATCGGGCCCTGTATCCAGCCATGATGGCTTGAAGAGCGAATGCAGGAGCACAGAGAGCTCACAGGCAGCAAAACAATTAGGAAACCATGTGGGTGTGCAAGAGACATCAGTTATTCTTGCTGTGCAATATCCTTTTACCACTCCTACAACTGAGGAGAAGCCATGCCCAGTGGGCTCATGCCGGCACTGCTGTCTCTACCTTCTTGGCTCAAGAGGTAGAAAAATCACAATCCTGCCTGGCCATCAGCACCCTGACTTCCACCAAACACAAGGCCAGCTTCAGGAACAGCTGGATCCACCCGATGCAGTGAAACAGGTCTGCTCTGTGGTGTTGGCTCCCAGTTCACTCAGCAGTCCCCGCACACCAGCAAAGATGGTCGCCAGTCCTTGCAAACCTATACCCTACCAGCCTACCAGCCACCAATCGTTCTGTTCTGCTCAAGTATTTTTTTCTGCAAAGCAAAAGTCCCAGGCTGATTCTTATCCATCCTGCTTTGGTCGAACATTCTCCTTAGAACCAGCAGTGTTGGCCAGATAAAACACAGGATGCCTCCTTACAGGTGAAATCCAGATAAACTTTTTTTTTCAAGCTTTAAGTATGTTCCACACAACACTGGAGACGTACTTACATTTTAAAAAATCGTAATTGTTTATCTGAAGTTCACGACTTAGCCTACTCCGGTTTTGTTCATTGTTTTAATTCAGATACCCCTAAGAGCCGACCACTGGAAGCAAGAGAGGTACAACAGAAGACTTCTGACCACAGCTGGGTTGCACCTCCCACCTCATCGCACCAGAGGAGAGTGGGACCAATTTCCTCTAAGCCCCATTAATTGAGATGCGGGCAGCTCCCCCAAAAGAAATTGAGGGGCTTCTCCCAGGAGAGAGAAAATGGCTGTTTAACAGCCAAGAACAACAGATGCACACGAGAATCAAAGTGGGTGTCTCGAAGGAAGAGGAGCATATGTTTTTGACGGGGGTGAGGGGCCTGTGGGCCAGCTAAGTGAGAGAAAGAAAGCCTGAGCCGGCTCTTCCTCAACCTTCCAAGTCTGTGTTTTTACCCACACACATTTGCCAGATTGCTCTAAAAAAGCAACAGCTGTGGAAACTGACAGTTTACAGTTGTGATAAATCGCATTAGTAAAGTATTTCAATTAAAGCTATATCTAACTAAAAAACAAGAAGTCATCTCCGAACAAATAAATTAGTGACTTCCATTTGTGGAGCCTTCAAGTGCAGGATTTCAGCCCTTACCTACTCTCTTATTTTGCTTTTCTCACGGGGAGTGTCTCATCCTGGGTTCGGGTGAGGGAGAGGTGCTTGACAAAGACACATGTGAAAACCAAAATCTGAAAGTAGGCATTTAGAACATAACATTCTTCCTTTGGGGGCATTTCTTAACAATTTAACTCCAAACCTGGTTTCAGATTTGCCTGTCATTTCCCTGATTGTCTGTCAGGGAAGAGGGCATTCCAGAACCTCCCTGTGGGGTTCGCCTGTCCAGCCCCATCAGCTGGGTTGCCAGGCCCAGCGGGGCTGTTTTCTCCTTCCCAAGCCAATTCATCTACATCTGTAACATTTTAAAAGGAACGCACAGATAGGTCTTCTCCAATGGATTCCTTTTCCACGATTTAGAAAGTCATTCGCCTGCACAAAATGAATGGCCTGGTGAAATCACTGAGACTTTTTCTCCCAGGGTCAGAGCCAGCACAGCCCCCAGGCTACAGGGCCTCTGGGCCTCACAATGGACTTTAGGCCTTCACGGCCCCGCCCCGCTCCCGCCCCTCTGCTCTTCCCCCATCCTTTCAAGGAAATCACATCTTTTTCCAGATTCCTCACTTCAGCTTGATTTTTTAGCAGATCCTTTACCGAGCCACTTAGTAATTCAGGACTAATTAGGTGATTGCTTTCATTTATGGTAGCAGTCGGGAGTGGGGGGTATGAAATGGCATCGCCCCTATTCTTGTTGGAAAAATAAATTATACCCATTGTTCCTGAAGATCTCATTCTTTTTCCCCCAATCAAGTAAATTAGCAGCTTGGTTCATTTTCCCAGCATTCACTCCTGAGCAGACGGCAGCGCCCTGGAATGTGGCTTGGAGCTGTGTGGTCAGTACAATTGTTTGGGGCTGTTTGTGCCAACAATGAGAGGAGACGGCTGTCTCCGAAAGACGAGTGGTACTTGTCTTGCTTAGGCCAAGGAGGGTTGGCGAGCTGCCGCCTGGCCTGGCTTCTGAGGAAGATGTACACCGCCATCTACTGGAGACTGGGGCTCACTGCAGTGCAATCCCTCCCAGCTTTTGCTTCTGGCCGGTGAGGACCAGCAATAATGCTTCTTCGGAGTTACTAAAAATAGGAAGGACTCTTTGCATCTCCAGGAGCTAGGAAATGGTTGCGTCAGTGGCTGTAATGAAAACGCAACTCAATGCTTGCATTATGTTTCTCTTACGAGTAGCTCTCTTTGGTCGAGATTTCCTGGTCCAAAAGGGGATTGTCACTGCTTCCACAATGGGTATCCCTGAATCTGGATCGTTCTCGTGTCCTAAGCACGGAGAGCAGAGAGCATCAGCACCTTCGGACAACAGGTTCTTTCCTCTCTGCCCCTTCTCCGTCACCCCTCCTCTCCCCCACATCAAGCCCAGTTCTGAACTGCACAAGGCATTCAGAGAAGCTTGCTCACCAGAGGCATTGCCACTGCAGAATGGAAGCTGGAAACAACCCAGTCCTCGGACTTTTTCTGATCTTGGTGTGGAGGGCGGTTCCCACTCAACGACCCCTGGAAACACATGAGTCCATGTTTTCTTCCTGCCCATTCTTTCTATATAAAGATCGTAGTTGTTCCCCCATTTTACTCCGGGAACCATGACTTTCTTGGGGTTTGTGTCCCTGAGGAAGAGGCCAGAGAGTGCAAATAAATTTCAACATGGAAGGCTTCGAGGTAGTGGGTCTCAAGGGGTGGGGGGCAGTTTTGCCCCCAGGAGACATTTGGTAATGTCTCAGGACATCTCAGTTTATCAAAACTCAGGGACTGCTAAAAACCCTACCTTTCACAAGGCAGCCCCGCACCAGAATTATCCAACCCGAAATGTCATTAGGGCTGAGGAAGCCAGGCTTGCAGTAACAAAGAGTGCCTCAGTAATCGGGTTGTGATAACACCAATTGATTGCCTTCCAATGAGCCACACTGCAGAGACTGTGGATAATTCATCCTTTCCCAAATCAGTATTTACCACCTTTTTTCGTCCTTTAGACTCTTCCATTTTAAACCTAATTTAGCTGTCTTCCCCCCTCACCCCCCTCTGCCGCTGCTGGAAAGAGAAAGGATTGGAACAGGGGGAGGGGAAGGCGACAGAAAAGGAGGATTAGAAGCATGACCTGTTTCTCCTGGAGAAGCGCGGCACATTCCTCTCTCAGATGTGCTTTGTGACCGAGCAGGGTACAATTAAAAGCACAATAATTTGCTTGTTATTCAAGTCAGGCATTAGTCCGGGTAATGGCGTGCTTGGTGGAGAGATGGATTTCCTTGTTAGGAGCTAAGCACAGGATTAGCTGAATTCTCCATGGAGAAATCTTGATTTGTTCAAAGTCTTTCATGTTTTCTACAGAGAAGGGATTATGTCTTCTTAAAGAGGGGCCTTGCTTAAAAAGCTACAAAGTATAAGAAAAGGATTTAGGGCAGAGGGGCCTGTGGTTAAGTAGCTGAGGGGTACAGGGAATTTTAGAGCAAAGGATTATTTAAAGCCATAGAGTTCAAAAAATAATTGGTTTAGCACTACTGGGTCAGTGCCGGCGAGTACGCTGTAAAGGCAATTAAGCATGAGCTAATACTCATTTTACTTTGGCTAATTATTGCACGGATCCAGGAGAGCGAAGGGAAAGACAACATGCCCCCTCCCCGGCAATCAAGGAGCCCGTTGTTTTTGGTTCCTGAGCCTTACTGGCAAGCTAATTTGTTGGGGTGCCCAGAATCCAGGCAGCACAAAGAACTTAGCAGGTAAAACACAAGAAAATTGTTCTCTCAAGGCAGATCGCTGCATGTTCTGCTATCCTGGGTACCAAGGAGAAGCCACTACTAGTTTTAATTCCATGGCAATCATTAGGTAGAGAGGACAGAGAGTAAAAAAACAGAACAAAACAAAAACTAAACCTGACTTCACCTATGTCCCTGCTAAGACTGGAGGAGCTTGCAACCAGAGCAACCATGTCCCCCCAGGGAACTTGGACGATGTCAGGAGACTTTCCTGGTGGTCCCCACTCTCGAGGTGCCATGTATCTGCCAGACGGAGGACAGGGATGCTGCCACAGGATGCACAGGATGGCCCCTTGCGACAGAGAGCCATCAGACCCCAATTGTCACCGGTGCCGCAGCTAAGAATCCTGGTCCAGACAGAGGTGACAGTCTCTCTTTGGATGGTGCAGGTTTTCAGAATCTCCCCTTCCTTAAATCCACGACTGAGAAGTCAGCAGAGGGCCACATTATGCTAACTGACACTTTTCTTCCCTTTTCCACACGGGGCCTTGCCAAAATCGGGGAAACGGAGGGGGGGATGCCAAGAGCAACCTGTCCCGACCCTAGAGCTGTGCCTGCCTGGCCCTCCCCCCGATTCTCACCACCCCCACCAGGAGAGCAGAGAGCTGGCTTCTCAGCAGTTTCCCCAGGTCCCTGAGTCTTGAGATTACACATTCCTCCCCACGTGAAGAGGGTTCAGGGAGGACATCCTTCTGCGGCTTGCAAGGCAGGAAGAGCCTGCGGCTACAAGATACTCTTTTTGCCCTGCCCTGACGAGTGACAGTCCTCATCCCGAGGGAGGTTGACGCCCCCAGACTGGGAGCTTCTGACGGGCTGTGAATCAGGAGGGTTCCAAGGCCTGGCCTGCAGCTCTGTGGGAGGGTCTCAAGGAGGCACTTAAGTAAGCTCCACTCACCCGAGAGAAGACAGAAGGCTGCAGAAGGGGAGTGAGCGGCCACAGAGGTTCCCTCAAACATGGCACGTGCGCCACTCTGGAAATTAAACCAGAGGGGCAACAAAGATGAACACTTTTATGTTAGGTCTTCCTCTACTGAGCACGAACACACACACCTGAATAGCCTTCCAGCCCGCTGGTTTCTTGGGTGTCAGTCCTACAGAATGGCTCAAGGAGGGGTCCCCATGATGACCCACCCCACGCACAAGCAGCACTCAACTCCTGCTGCCATGGTTTCGACCCTTTAGGAACGGTCCCTTCCACTCGAACGGTCCAGAAGGATTGATGACAGATGAAATGGCTTCTCATTCCATCTGGTGTGGATTTCTCATATACTGAATTCCCACGGGCATCGCCGAAAAGGACCTTAGCAGTACATCAAAGCACCACTTCTGGTTTAAAAAAACAAAACAAAACAAAATTTTTTTGTTCGTGTTCACAAGTGTTACAGCTCTTAGAATTTGTCCAGCAGGTTTTCCAGTCCTTACCAGAAAATCCCTAAAAATGTATTTTTTTTATTTTCATTCCCTATGCTAAGTGACTGTAATTTGGGAAACCCCGCACTTGATTTGTTTTCTGCCTCTCACAGTGTTTGGCAGGCGACATGCTTTTACAAAAGCTGGCATGCTCCCGGCATTTCAGTGTGAATATATAACCTCATGAAGGACAGACTTTCCAGTTCAGGAGGGGGAATTTGGAGCAGGTCTTCTCCTCTAAATGAAGGGGCCTCTCTACAAAGAACACAGACTTACAGACACACAGAGGTAAAGTCACTTTTTGTCTGCCTCAGGGTGGACCCTGGAGGTATATATAGTCTGACAGTAGGCCTATGGGGAAGACTGTCATCCACCGGACATCCGGGGCCCAGTGGCCTCGATCATCGGCTCTACTTGTTCAATGTCTGCCAAGTTCTGACTCTACCTCACAGTGGCTACAGCAGAAGGAAACCAGGACATACAGGTGGAAGAGGAGGGGTGGTACTCGTACCAATACATGAGCCATGTCTCCCACCAGCCATCAGACATGTCCTTAGATCGGCGGAATCCAGTCTCCAAGTGACACATGCCCAAGACCCCTTAGCTTCGGTTTCCATTCAGTTCGCCTTGGGCCTTTTACTCTTCTAGTCCACACACAGCTTGACCCAAGGCCCAACCCCATCTGTGGAAGTCACACAGCTGCTGTTTGTTGGCAATGACCCATCCACTCACGAGTGTTGATTCTATCTACGACATGGGTGTTGAGCACGGGGGATAGAGCTGAAGGCAGTAGTCTAGGTGTCTATCCAGACAGACAACATGAAACACTGACAACCCAAGCGTTCAGTGTTGCTCCAAGTGGAACCCACAGGAATCGCCAGGGCACAGTGGAGACCATGGGAAGGCAGGACGAAGAAGTAAACCTCTGGATGCGCTGAAAGGACAGATGGAGAAGGATGGTCAGCATGGAAACTGGAGGAAACTCCAACAGGACCATGGAAGGAGTGGGCATATTTGGGGGACTAGGAAGGGACTGGAACTGGAACTTCTCTCTGGGAAGCAGAGAGAAAAGATGCCGGAAAGGAGATTCGGGGATGGTTTACTGAGATCTTGAATGTCCAGCAAGAGGACTGAAACTTTACTATGCAGCACTGATGCGCTAGGCAAAGATTTCAGTGTAAGGGGTACATGATGCTGTAAGAAATAGAACCAGGATGGACTGGAGACCAGGATCCAAGGCTGCTATTATAGATTTTGTACTACTGGGGAGAAAACTTCCGCAACTGAAATTTACTCTCTCCAAGTTCTAGAGGCTTGAAATCTGAAATCAAGGCGCCAGCAAGGTTGGTTTCCTTTGAGGGGTCTTTTCCTGTCTTTCAAGCAGCCCCCATCTCGTTGTGTCCTCACATGGCCTTTCCTCCAGATGTGCAAGGAAAGAGAGAGAGGTTCCTGGTGTCTTTTCATCTTCTTCTAAGAACACCAGTTCTTTTGGACACAGGCCCCACCTTTACTTTACTTTCATCACTTCTTTTAAAGGCCCTTTCTCTAAATACAGTCATTTTGAGGGCTTCAACAGAAGGACTGGAGAGGAGATACGACTCAGGCCTTAATAAATGGTATGAGCTTCCACTCAAGTAGTGACAATGGAAAAGCAAGGCTTTGGAAATATAAGTGGAAAATATTTATGAAGGGAGGAGAGGCATGCAAAACAATACTAACATTACCAACCCAAAAGAATTGGTGGGGGCTGGGGGGCTGGGGAGATGCTTCATAGAAGATAGAAGGCCCCCTGCATGACTTAATATGCCATTACCCTCCCTTGACACCCCCCACTGGAGACTCCTCTGAGTTTTCTAACACAAAAACTACCCTTCTTTTATTATATACAAATTGTTAGTACCAAATATAAGGAGTTTTAGGGTTGTGCTAGAGATTATAACTATGGAAAATGGGATGAAATTAAGTGAAGGGGCTTGAGACTTCAGTGAAAAAAGACCATAATATTGAGCTCTGTGAGACAGGATAATACTCAGTTTCCCAAAGGAAGTAAGTGCTTCCACATTCATTCAGCGACCCAAAGCCAGTATCAAAATTGCACAGAAGGATATTCAGCATCCTTCAGACACCTGGAAGCCCCTTCCTTTTTCAGTGGATGACTAAGTTACCAGAGATCTGATGTCTTGGCCTGGACCATCACGTCATCTGACCGGCCCAGCAATTGCAACGTCCCTTCATCCTCTTAACTAAAAGCTATTTCACTCAAAGCTTGAATATTGTTCACAAAATGGCTTAGATTGTGTCGCCCAGAACCAGACCCTGAGATGAGGATTCAGGCCCATGTGGTTTATCACACACATGCTCCCAGGAGAGACTAGCAAGGGAGTGCGGAAGCAGGACAGAAAGAGGAGGCCACAGAAAGATGCGTGCTTAGCAGGTTTGACAGAGGGTAGCATTATCCAGGTCCCTCGGGGGACAAGGACATGCAATGTGTGCCTTGGAGCCAGGGCAGAGGAGCTGGGCTTTCTTTCCTACTCCCTCTCCCACTAGTCATTGCTTCTGGGCTGCCCCAGAGTGGTGTCCAGGCACCACAGTCTCTCTAGCTCTTTGGGCAAATTCTAGCTGTCCAAGAGCAGCTTGTCCTAGAAGTAGCTTCAGGTCCCTTCTGTTGGCAGTGAAAGCACATCAAAGCCAGGGGGGGACACAAAAAGCCTAAGGAGAAATTCAAGGTGATCTATGCAAGCACACACACCCTAATTCCATAATTCTACTAAAATATATGCAAAGGAAAAAGTCGTACATGGGCAGGATGATTTAACCTGGTACATTGTTCTAGTGCTATTTAAAAGTTGTGTGTAACCTAGCAGGTTTTTGGTTCTAAGCACCAGAAACCTCCACCCAAACTGTTCAGTAATGAGGGAATCCCCTCGTTCCCAAACAGTTATGCCCAGAAGTACTTGAGGTCTCCATCATAGTTCCGTGCGCACCCAGCTTCATTTTCCACCACTCTTCCTGGCTCCTCCAACTTTCTCTATGGGATGACTTTGTCCTTAATATACCATCAGCAGGACTTTAAAAAAGGAAGGAAGGAAGGAAGAAAAATGGCTGTTAACTGTTCTAAAAGCAGGGAGATTTTTCTCTTTTCACAGCCACAGAACACCAGTACTGAGGTTCATTCTAACTGAATTAACTTCGGTTCTTGCTCACTCCTGAACAAATTATTGTGGCCAAGGGTATGGGGTCACGTAGTGTAGTTTAAGGCAAACAGGGCTAATTTGAGAGGAGGAAGGGAAAGGGAAGAAAAATCCCACCCAAACCACGTCACTGATTAACAATGGACAAATAGTTCTAGATAGCCACCAATGCAGGGCAAAACTGACCACTATTGAAATACCCTACACAGGGGGCTGGTTTTACAAGTTAGAGTATCCTTCAGTGAATTGCCTCACATCCACTTAAAAATCTGTAACAATACAAAAAGATGTCCCAAATGTGCTTTATATGGAAAGAGATTATAAAATCTTGGAAAGATAGACACCCATCCGTTAACAGGAGTCTTCTTGATACAGTGGCATCATGGTTGGTTTTCATGATTTTTGCATTAAACTTTTACTTGTGCTTATTCTTATTTTCCCCAAAAGTTGTATAATAAAATCTATTCCTTTGTGAAGGACAAACATCCGTTCTGTAACCTTCCTGCTTTTTACGGATCTGCGGATTTCTCACATCTTTTGCCCTTTAGTATAAATCCTCCAAAAGAGGCATTTTGTTTTGTTTTATTAATGAAATAAGTCCAACAAAATAAAGTGACATGCCCAGCCTTTCACAGTAACTTTTTACAAGCACTGATACGAAAATCAAGTATCTGGGTTTCTGTTACAATTCTGTTCCATATCCCTGTTCCATCTTGCCTCCCCTCAGATGAGAAGGGCGATCACTCTTTATACACCTCCGCCAAACAGAATTAGTGCTAACAGAGGGACCTCTCCACTAGGCACCAGAAAGCCTCACCATTTCAAGGGACTGCCAATACTTGTCACTGCAGAAGTCAAAGAGGGGCCCTCCTGCAGAGTACTATTACTGACATGCAGTCCATGAACTACTCCCAGGAGCCCCCAGAAGTGTACGTGGCTACCAGCTGCTCCTGAGCTTGTTGGAACATGAAGACTGACTCCATTTCCACTGGTTATTTTGTCCTGCTTTAATTATCGGTGCCTGTGTGACAGAGCATGGATTCAACTGTCAAGGAGCAGGAACTCTCTCGGCCACCAGGCCCTAAGATGTGCTGGGCTGTCTTTCTGATTGCTCTATCAATAGCCAGCATCAATGCTTCGCTTGGAAAAAGGGCATTAAGGAAAAGATCAAAATGCCAAATCTGTGCCCTTTGTGAACCACACCAGATGGGATTCAGATAAATTAATTGTCACACCCCCACCCTCATTCCAGAACCGAAGCTCTCAAAGCCACTAGGAATAGCTTCTTTTGTCCTTCATGCATTTTCCATGAAGCAGCCGCCTTCCTCTAAACTTGGACTAGTATTTCAGATTGCCCAGGCCATAAAGAATCTGAGAATCCTCCGACTAATGGAAAACTTAAGGTCCTTTTAAGGGCACTGAAAGCTTCAAACTTCTGTGGTTCCAGCATCAACAGACTTCTTGGTGGACATTTTCCTGATCTATCGCTATACTGAGTGCTGTAGATTTTTCTGTGTGGCTACACTGAGCGCTGGACTCCCAGCAAGATCAGCGTTCTGCTTCTTTTACCTTCCGGTCATGTGACTAATCCTGGCCAATTCATTGTAAGTGACGGTGAAGCTGTCATTTCAGAGACAAGACACGTCACAGGCAGTGAGATGCTCCAATACCCACCCCTGCACCCTCACCATACAAATACATGTTGGGGGTGCCTGGGTGGCTCAGTGGGTTAAAGCCTCTGCCTTCGGCTCAGGTCAGGATCTCAGGGTCCTGGGATCGAGCCCCGCATAGGGCTCTCTGCTCAGCGGGGAGCCTGCTTCCCCTTCTCTCTCTGCCTGCCTCTCTGCCTACTTGTGATCTCTGTCTGTAAAATAAATAAATAAAAATCTTTAAAAAAAAAAATACATGTTGAGACAGGCACAGTGCACGATCAGAGGGGCCCTTATCACTGAGCCAACGCTTGGCAGGGTCTCCCAGACCCATGGACAATACTACGTGAATAGAAAGTGTGTTTTAAAGATGCTTAAACCCGAGGCACCTTTAGTTGGTTAAGTGTCCAGCTCTTGATTTCAATTCAGAGCATGATCTCAGAGTCCTGGGATCGAGCCCCATGTCGGGCTCCCTGCTCAGTGGGGAATCTGCTTGAAGAGTCTCTCTCTCTCTCTTTCTCTCATTCTCACTCACTCTCTCTAATAAATCTTTAAATATATAAATAACAAATAAAGATACATAAATCCTGTATTGATTTTTACAATAGCACCTTGACTCATACAAGTGTTTAATAGAAGCCAGACAGTACTGGGCACTCGACATGCATTATCTCACTTATTCTTCAAAACAACCTGGTAAGATTCAGTCCATATGATTCCACTTCACTGAAGAAACAAAGAGATACTTCGTTCAAGATCATATAGCAACAGAGTCACGTGACCAGGATGAGACTTCAAAATTTGTGCTCATAACCACCACATTGCTGCTGTGGGATGGAATTTAAAGAAAAGTGGAATGAAGAAGCCAAAGGTGAGCTAAATAATGAAGAGCGGAGTCAGAAGAAGGAAGGAAGAAGCGAACAAGAAAGCCTTAAGATACTGAGTTAAGACAATTGGCCATTAGAAAAGTAGGCAACTTTGTAAAAGCCCCCAAAGTCTTGCCCAGCAGTTTATAGCAGGAGAAGGGGCAGCAGTTAAAAACCACAGATGAACAAATAAGTGAGCAGTTGTCTTAACTGAGTGACATTTGTGTATGGAACATGTCACAATCAACCTGAGTATAGGAAATTTTCGCCTATATATTTTTTTAAGATTTATGTATTTGAGAGAGAGAGAGTGTGTACTGCATGGTGGTGGGGGGTAGAAAAGCAGACTCCCCGCTAGGCAGGGAGCCCAACCCAGGGTTCAGTCCCAGCACCCTGGGATCAGGACCTGAGCTGAAGGCAGATCCTTAACTGACTGAGCTACCCAGGTGCCCCAAGTTTTAAATTTAAATAATCATCACTTTTTTTTTTTTTTAACTGAGTAGGAGACTCCGCTATTTTGCCCTCACAAAATATTTTACTTCCAGTAATGATCCAGACAACTTTCACAGAATCCAAACAAAAATGTCAGAATTTTATTAACCATTCATTTGTTTAGAGCATCAGACTTTGTGTTCCATTGGACAGTAAATCAAAGAACCCACATAACACTGAACCGGAATTATTAAGGAGTGTCATAAGCTGCAAACACTTACATTACCCCTTTTAAGACATTTTTCAGAATAAATAGGCATCTCCAGAAGTTAATAAGGAGCACGCCTCTAAATCCAAAATTTCAAGCAGTAAACATGAGAAATGATTCTTTGGTAAATTAAAATTCACAGTTTCTAATAAAGTTGACAAGAATCTACATATATATATATGTATGTTTATATATATATATATATATATATATATATATATATATATACTTACATATTTTATTATGCTTTGAGGAAATTCAACTGGAAGAATCAATGTACCATGTCTCAATATTTCCAAAGCTTAACTCCTCCTAAGTATGGACAATGAAAATACCTATTTTAATTTGACCCAATACTGTGGGTTTGCTTTAGAATTTATGAAATTATCAGCTTCAGACTCTACCTGCCTTATCCTTCTGCATTTCATTCCTGGTTTCAATTCCCCTCCTTTTCTAACATATAGCATTTTCAGTTAGACTCAGGGCTGAATTTCAGCAGAGGACAGAGCCCCCCACTAGGAGAGGGAGGAACCATCTGCAATCCTTAAGAAGCTGTCGCTCTAAACACATAAAAAATGTCCAAGGAATCAACCAACAAAAACAAAGGCAGGGGAGGGGGGGCGGCAGTGCGTGTCATCCATGGGACAGCTATAGAAGATCATGTCCATTGAGCATAAACACTCTAAAAGGATTCTAAACTTCATGAATCACTTGTTGCCTTTTTTTTTTTTTAAAGCAATTGGAAGTCAAAAAATTTTTGGAATGGGAGAAGATGCAATGAAGTACTATCCATCCATCCTCCCTTCCCACAAATGACTTTCTCTCTGGTTTGACTTCTCAGGGATACCAACACACACCATACCCCATTCCATACCCCAACCCATCCCAACCCCTCACAAATGATCTTCCCCCTTATTCTCCTCCTATTCAGATCCTATACAGCCTTCAGAGGCCAGTTCAAGTGCCACTACCACCATGAAGGCCTCATGAAATCTCAATCCCATGGGATCTTTCTTCTTCTAAGTATCTATTGTTCTAATCTTTTATCCCACACTTAGGGATAGGTTGGTTTCCCATCATCTCTATAGGATTAGTCTTGCTCTTCCACTTAGAGTCCTTAACAACTGTCTCTTACTTATCTCTTACTTATTCTCCTGAGTATCTAACACAATCCTGACTACATAGCATAGGCTCCGCTTACGTTTTTTGTTTTGTTTTGTTTTGTTTTGTTTTTAAGATTTTATTCATCTATTTGACAGAGAGAGAGAGAGATCACAAGTAGGCAGAGAGGCAGGCAGAGAGAGGGAGAAGCAGGTTCACTGCTGAGCAGAGAGCCCGATGCGGGGCTCGATCCCAGGACCCTGAGATCATGACCTGAGCCGAAGGCAGAGGCTTAACCCACTGAGCCACCCAGGTGCCCCTCCGCTTACGTTTTTAAGAAAATTATGTATAATATTGAAAATGGAATGACAAAAATACAAACTTCAGAATTAAAGTCCAGTTTCTTCAACGTAAGCAAGTATCAGTCTTAATGGTGACCAGCCCAATCCCCATGACCACATTCATCATCTAAGAACCCATAAATAATTTTTAGATATCCCTTCCTTCTATGAGAGGACAAAAGGTTACAGCCTTGGGCTTTGACAGTAATCTACTAACACATTCTCTGGAGCAATGTGGGCTGAGAAAAGCAGCTCAAAAATCATGCTGAGGCTGGGTGTCTTTAGGGGAGACTAGTATGGAAGCAGGGGGTCCACTGCTGTAGAAACATGGTTTTTCAACCCTTGGCTTCAACAGCAACTTTTGACCATTATGCAGCAACCACTGCTGGTTGCTGTCAGACTCAAATTCTGAAAACCTAATATTAATACACATCCATGAGAAATTTTGAAATTCAATTTAGTTGTGTTATTGAACAGAAATCTATCACTGAAAACAAGCTGACTAGCCAGTGATAGGGGAATAGGCGAGTTCCATCTAATTCCCATTGTTGATGCCTTTCTTCCCCTCCCATCTTATGTAACAGCCACACTGCTTGGACAGAATTTCCCTCGTCCCCAGAACAGGCCACTTCATGTCATCTCATCCCCCCACACCTTGCTACAGTGATTCTTTCACTTGTGGGCAAAAAGTCTGCTCATCAGTTAGTGGTAGTCCCTGGTTACCACCACTGGTTGAGTTTAGTCCAAAGTGAAAACAACTTCTGGTAGTTTGGGGCAAAGACCTCTGCCTGCGAAGTTCAGTGCTGTAGAGCGAAATGCATTTCCCTGAAATTCCTGTGTCGAAGCTCTAACCCCCTGTGTGATAGTATTTGAAGATGGGACCTTCAGGGGGTAATTAGGTTTATGTGAAAGAATGAAGGGGAGGTCCTCATGTTAGGATGGGCACCCTTATAAGAACAGACACCAGATACCTTGCTTCCTCTCTTCCTGAGGATGGAAACATTTCAAAAAGGACAGACCTCTTGAGAGGAAGAAATGGAAACAATGGCTGAATGGTATTATACCTAATCCCACTTGAAGTTTGGTTATCTTTCACTTGAAATAAAAAAATCTCTTAACATGTAGAAATTATATATGTACAAGGCTAAGGTTTAAAAGACTGAGGAGGGGCACCTGGGTGGCTCAGTGAGTTAAAGGCTCTGCCTTCGGCTCAGGTCATGATCCCAGGGTCCTGGGATCGAGCCCTGCATCGGGCTCTCTGCTCAGCAGGGAGCCTGCTTCCTCCTCTCACTCTGCCTGCCTCTCTGCCTACTTGTGATCTCTGTTAAATAAATAAATAAAATCTTTTAAAAAAATAAAAAATAAAAGACAGAAGAAACATGAAAACATTGAATTTTGAGGATAGCAAGATGGATGGATTTTCTCCTATTTTGAAATCAGTTAACCTTCACTAAGGTCTTAAAAAAGGTCAAATATATGCATTATTTCATTCAATCCCCTTCTTACAAGGAGCAATCCATAACTGCAACTTTATTTTATTGCTGTTTCATTAAAGGAGGGAAGAGAAAAAAGAGAAACAGAGAAAGGGGGAGGGGCAGCAGGAGAGAGGGAGAGAGAATCTTAAGCAGGCTCCACACCCAGCACAGAGCCCAACACTGGCCTCAATCATGACTTGAGATCATGAGCTGAAATCAAGAGTCAGATGCTTTACTGACTGAGCCACTCAGGCACCCCTGTCACTGCAACTTTAATGTTGTTTGTTCCATAATTTAAAACTTGCACAACAATTCAGCTGTTAAAAAGATCAGTTTGTTTGCTTCTGGAAACTATCCGCCTACAGAATATAACAACACAAAGGTTGGCTGATATGAAGGAATCCCTCTCTATAACATAAGAAGGGCAGAGGGACAATCTCTTATCCAAACAAGTTTACAAAGGAAAGGCAGCTCCAGTGGCCACCAACATAAGTAGCATTTAATCTTGCCCTCTATTACAATGACATCAGTATGACTCATAGAAAAGACGGCCACGACACCAGGAATATGGGAAAGAGTCAGTAAGTATTTGTCGAACTTGGTGAACAATCATACAGTTGATCCCTCATAAGGAATTACCTTCCTTTAATAGTGTTTATTCAAATGCTTCTTGTGAGTAGTTTCAGTTTGAATGTCCCCATATGGCAATGCTAAATATTACCTGAATCTAGAGACAGCAGGCATCTCATGACTTTATCTAGAAGTCTATGAGCTTTTAAAATGTTCATCTAGATAGCTTCCATTGTTACTCCACACCCATTCTGCACCCTTTCTACCCTGTGACCGCACAGACAACACTAACAAGCTTCCAACTGGTTTTGGTCAGTAGAGAGACCAGACAGTAGATAGGAGAATAAGGTTGGAATACTTACCTGTCTGGTTCTTCCTCTGCAATGCTGCTCAGGCTGCTTGTCAGGCACTTCCGGACAGCCTACCTCATCTCTTAACTCTGGGAGTCAGGACCTCCACTGTGGGGATAGCAGCAACAAACCCTCACTAGTCCCCACACTTTCTAACCCCAGCATACTACACAATCACCTGTGATTCTACTCTATGCATTTATAAACTATCAAAATCACTAACATTATCCAACTACAATATAACATTTTGTTTCTCCAGGACAGGGACAGACAAAAACATGGTACCCGGTTGATTTTATAATGCAACTTACGATCAGGAAGGATATAGACACTCTTTTGGAAAAAAATAAGATCTAAAAGCTATGCAGTTGTGGGAGATGTGTCTCATATTTCGACTTAGTTGCAAGATATTAAATCTTACACTAACAGTATCTAAAAATTTTTTTCCAATCTCCATAGAAACCAAAAAGAAGGGGGAAAAAGTTTAAGTCACCACACCCAATGTAAAGGCCACCCTGAATTCTTTTCTCTCTTCCACCACTCTCAGAATTTAAAGTATCATCCTTACCCCAGAGTGCAGACGGAGTGCATGAGCAGATGTCTTGATACAAAACCATTATGGACAGTTCCGTAGCTTCTCTGCCATACAACTCCAGGAGCACCATTCACCATGCTACTCAATGGGAAGGCTTTCAAGAAACAGTCCTATTGCATCCAAGTCAGATCCCACATCCTTACACGGTACCTCAGAATGATTCACTAGACCAGATGGCGTGCCCCATTTTCCCACCTCAAGCTGCTGTAACTGAATTCCACAATAAACATGACGTACAGATACAACCTTTTGGGGGACTATGTTTATGTGTGTTCACTCCCTCCACTTATTTCCAAATAGCCAAAGACTCTCAAGTCTTTCACATGAGTAAAAAACAAATGGGGGTTCTATAGGACTAAGCTTCAAAAGCTGTTGGGGTATGTGTGTAGACAGAATTTGAATGGTCTGTCACCATAAAAAAAAAAAAAATCTGCATCTCTAGTTGGAGAATTTTTTAAGATCTGGCAACACTGGTCTCAAATCCCCAAAAAGCTACCATCCCTGGGGCTCACAACATTGTCCTTTAGACCAGGTCTTCCACCACCTGCCTCACTCACCTCTGTTAAATGGTGGCTTGTAGAACCAACTGAGTTGGCCAAAACTGAAAAATCACCATGAGTTCCAAACCTCCCCCCTTCACCTTCCCCAGGGAAGAGCCACAAGACACTCATTGTCGGCTGATACAACAACCTTCAAGGCTCACTCTGATGAGCCCTGAAATTTTCAGACCCTTGTGAATGAATGACAATCTCCTTGATCTGAAGTAGCATCAGCTTTACCCTAAGGACACTAACAAACTTCTCTGGATTATAGAAAGACTTCTAAAGGAAACTGTAAATTTCACTGTCTCTACACTACCCTCCCCCGCAACAAAGTCTACATTCCTACACTTAAATACAAGGGGGCCAGAAAACCAAACAAAACATCCTTCCATCCTTGCTTAAACCTAAATTTCTAACTCCTTGTAATTGGTATATTCCAAGAGCAAGTGTTTTTCTGTAGATCTAATGGACAGCATGGTGACTATAATTAATACTGCATTATATAGTTGATATTTGCTGACAGCAGGTAAGTATTTCTCCACATTCAAAATTGACTGTGCGAAGGGAAAGGTTAATGAGCTTGATTGTGGTAATCATTGCATAAGTTATGTGCATATCCAATAATCATCTTAGATGTCTTAAATATATACTATTTTTGTCAATTATAGCTCAGAGCTAGGAGGAAGCTGCTCTTCAAGCAGAAAGAGACAGCTCTGTCCTGTAGGCATCACCGATAACGACTCCCCTGCCCAGCACCTGTCTCCAGGCCTCGGTCCACTATCAGAACTCTACAAAGTCCAAACACAACTTTTTCAATGATCCGACCCTCTCCGCTCCTGAAAGATAGGAAAGGAAAAAATGAAGGAAGGGGAGAGCCTATGGTGGCAAGCCTGAGCTAAAGCAGAAACATAAACCAATAAACCCAAGTAAGTTCACAGTCGGGGCCACCACGGAGTCCTAAACCAGGCCCGTTGTGTTTTGAACTTGCGGAAGCCCATATGGTCTTCCATTAGTGGGTCTCCAAGCAGTGGGCAACGTGAGCGTACCATATGTGCTGATCGCGGCACAGGGCTGATGGATGTTAGCGCACAAGGTTTTTTCTTCGTGTATCATCTCCTTGTTATTTCAAGAGAAACGTAAGGGTAGATTTATTCCGCCATTATGAGAAGCTTCCTACGGTTTGTTTGTTTAAAGTTGATAGTTTCCAGTAGGATGAAGCAGGTCTGTTTCTTACAGAATCAGGGGGAAAGCTACGAGCGGCTTCTCCTCTGCCCCTGAAATGAGAGCAGATTTAACCTCATCCTTCTAGAGCTGTGACACAGAGCCAAGACAAGAACACCAGAGAATTGTCAGAGTCTAAGGCTTACATGCAGCCTCTTCTGGATCCCCTGCTTCTTTTCTCACCATGAGGATTAAAACTCTGGCCAGGGATGAATGACGTAACAGGCTAATCATAGAAATCCAAAGGATGTCAAATTACTTGGTAGTGATCCTGGAGACTTTCATCTTCCCAGCAGAGTCCAGGAAGAGTCTTGCTCCATTCCAGTCCTGAACCCAGGGGTCAGTGGTCAGTTGCCGAGTGGGTCAAAAGGAAGGGGAAAAAAGGGGGTCTCAATACTGGCCCACAGAAATAAAGGCTATCGTTGCTTGAGCCGTGTGAAAATAAGGTCGAAAGAGCTACTTCCACCTGCCCCAGAAGATTCAGTCAACTCTGGTTCTTTGAGGCTGGAGAACCAATTAGCTTGGTTATCTCTATGCCTCTATCCCACTAGATGTCACTCTCCATCTCTGAACCCTAACTAACCAGCACCCTCCTACAGCACAACAGCCTATAGAACTTCACCTGCCCTCTCGATGCAGGTGTCTAAATCTGTTTCCTTTATTTTTATTATTTTTAAAAGATTCTATTTATTTATTTGACAGAGAGAGATCACAAGTAGGCAGAGAGAGAGGAGGAAGCAGGCTCCCCGCCGAGCAGAGAGCCCAATGTGGGACTCCATCCCAGGACCCCGAGATCATGACCTGAGCTGAAGGCAGAGGCTTAACCCACTGAGCCACCCAGGTGCCCCGTCTGTTTCCTTTAATCAACACACATTAAATAGGTGGAAAGCATTCTAATGATTAAACCAACTGACCCTGATGTACAAGTGGCTAAAAGCTATTCTAGAGCTAGTCTAGTGGACTGTTGGGAAATTTTTTTTCTTTTTTAAGATTTATTTGAGGGGCACTTGGGTGGCTCTGTCAGTTAAGCATCTGCCTTTGGCTCAGGTCATGATCTCAGAGTCTTCCCTCTCCTACTGCCCCTCCCCCCAACTTGTGCTCTCTCTGTCAGAGATAGATAAGTAAGATATATTTTTGGTTGGGAGAGAGGAAGGGAGAGAGCATCAGTAGAGAGGAGGAAGAGAGGAAAAAGCAGACTACCTGCTAAGCAGTGAACCCAATGTTGGGCTTGATCCCAGAACCCTGATATTATGACCTGAGCCGAAGACAGACACTTAACTGACTCAGCCACCCAGGTGCCCCAATAATACATTTCTTAAAAAATAAATACAGGGTGCCTGAGTGGCTCAGGTCATGATTCCAGGTCCTGGGATTGAGGCCCACATCGGACTCCCTGCTCAGCAGGGAGTCGGATTCTCACTCCCCCTCTGTTCCCCCTGCTTGTGATCTTTCTCTCTCTGTGTCAAATAAATAAATCTTTTTAAAAAAATAAGTAAATAAAATAAAATATTTTTAAAAATAAATGAATAAATTAAAAATGAAGTTCTAATTGGTAGAAAGGCAAAATAGGAGACAAAGGGGAAAGAATCTTTTTAGGTATCAAGAAGCAGCACATTTTTTTTAAAGGTTTTATTTCTTTATTGACAGAGAGAATGAGAGAGCACAAGCAGGGGGAGCAGTAGAGGGAAAGGGAAAGCAGGCTCCCTGCCAAGCAGTGAGTGAGATACTGGGCTCAATCCCAGGACCTCGGGATCATGACCTGTACCAAAGGCGGACACTTAACCATCAGTGCAACCCAGGAGCCCTGAAGAAGTGCATATTAAAACTGGACTCTAAGAGCACACATGGTTGAGTCGGTTAAGCCTTTGCCTTTCATTAAAGTAGGACCTCATGATTTTGAGGTCCTAGGATAGAGCCCCAAAGTGGCTCCCTGCTCTACGGGGAGTCTGCTTCTCCCTCTCTCCCTCCCTGCTGCCAGTGCTCCCTCCCTCTCCTTCTTTCTCTCTCATATACAGTCTTTAAAAAAAGAAAACTGGACTCTATATTTTATCACATTATTTCCACCTCCTCTGTGTACCCCACTCACCTCTGTTCTTCTCATTCCTCTTTCCTAAAGGATGAGGAATAGGATAGAGCTCCGAGTCAGTCATAAAGTCAAAAGCAATGACCCAGTGGTTGGAGGAAACACTATGTAGCTAACAAATCTCCTTGCCTTTTCATAGAAAATAAAGTTCTCTTTCCCTCATCCTTGTCTCTAAAATTGAGATGATCTAAAGAATCAAATCCAGCTTTTTGATATAACAAAGACCTTGAAAAGCAAAACAAGGTGTCTGAAAACCTGTGTTGTTGAAGCATTGCAAAGTTCAGCTTTAAATTCAAGCAGACTTAACGGTCAATTTTGGGCATTGCTATTTACTCCCTGTGTGGTTTGGAATAATTCCTACCCCAATCTACTTCAGTTCTCCTACATCAAATAGGGTTATTCAGACCTGCTACGAAGCGTAAAGAGGATTCAACGAGATCATGTAGAGACACTTAGTCGAGTATGTGGGATATTGTGCTCGGTACCATTTGGTTGCTGCTGGGGTGGGATTGCGGTTACTGACAGAGCCCCTCCCCACCACATTAAACACCAGTTCAGAGAGGCGTCAGTCTCCCCTCTTTCTCCCTCACCATCATCCCATTCACAAAGCGCATGTACAGTGCTGGAATTGAGTAGAAAGCACCTCAGACACAGTTCATTAAGTCATTCAACAGGTGTCTATTAGGCACTTCTAGGCGTCAAAGGATACCTGAAACTTGGGAGATAAAACTGTGAAGAAAACCCATCAGCTCCCTGTGGAGGTTACATTCCAGGGGTGAAAGACAAGTAACAAGTAAACTAACCAATGATAATTTCAGATGTCAACACAACAATATGAGCTATTGAACATCAGAGAGAATTAGGGAGTGGAGAAGGACACAGGGGTGACCCAGTATAGAATCATTAATGAAATCATCTCTGAAGAAGTGGCATGAACTCTGAGAATCAAAACCCAGGGTCAGGCACAAGCTTTGGTATTTGAAACACAGAAAAAAGCCAGTATTGCCAAAAGCCCAGTGAGTATTGGGAGATGAGATAGCATGGGGGGGTCTAGGAGAGCCTAAAATCAAGGACAGGGGTTAGGCTTAATATTTTGATTTTTATTCTGATTAGGATAGGAAAGCATCAGAATGTGTTAAATAGCTTCTCAGAAAAGAGGCCTGGTGGAGGCACGATTACATGATGGGGCAAACGGGGCTATTCTAGCTCCTGCTTCCTGGTTTCATGCTCACATAATGCATAAGATGGTCAAAGCAACCGACTTCTGCGGCTGATGTTTAGAGCTATATCCATGGAATGTGTTTTCCTCGATGAAGAAGAAAAAAAATTCAGGATGGGCCTCTGACTCCAGAAAGTAGAAAATTAGGCCAAACCTATCAGTTTATTCAACAGGGAAAGGCTATAAAGACTTAAGGTAGTGAGGTGGGCCACTTTGCTTTGAATCCCGTATGTCTTCTCAGTCAAAAAAGGTAGAAAATCTTACCTTTGAGGGTCAAAGACCATTCATCTTTGTTTTAGAACTTCAGATACCACAGTTACTAGGGTTCCTACTCATCTCTGGGAAGTAAAATTGGTGGAAGAATTACCCTAAACCTAAACCTCAAGAACCCAGAAAATCAACCTTCCCAGGAACGGGAGTGTGCCACAATCGTACTGTGTCATTTCATGTCTTATCAAGAAAAGAAATGGCTCTAGGTGTCTCAGAGGAAGTGTAATACAGGAAATGAGAACATCTGGGAAGTGCCAACAGAGAAAAGCCAACAGGTGTAGTCAGTCAGAGAAATTGCTAGTATTTGCCAGAAGCTGCTCCCATCCTCAAGCCTGTGGCACCAAAAAGGACATCGCTTCTCAGAGTCTGTGAACTCCATGCCATTGCCAGAGTACCCACCGCCAGTGGTGTCTGAACCACGGCTGTGGTTTCTTTGCAGAGAGTGTGGGGCCTAAAGTTGCCCACAGCAATCACTGCTGCTAGTGGAACCAGGATCCACGGTGATTTATTGCACTGCCTGGCACTACCACTACCACCACTATTCCCTTGGCAGGACTTCAGAAGTACAGAAAATTTCATCTCCTTTTCTCCTGCCTTCACATTTCCACCAGGGCCTCCCACCCGCCGAGGAAGTCACATGGCAAGGGAATTTCAGCAGTGGGGTTTGCAGACTTCCGGACCATCCTCTCCCAGCAATACTCAGAGCATGGAAGAGGGGAAATGAGCCAGGAACCAACACCCAGATAAATCAGCACTCCTCATCTTGGTCTTCACTGTCAGAAGGCCAAGGAAGCCATAGTAAATCCAGGCTGTCTGGAGACATTCTAAAAGACATTTAAAACTAAAGAGAAAAGGGAGATCAAAATCCGGAATGGAGGAGGAAAAAGCTCATGAGACCATCGACAACTCTGGTGCCTCGTTTTTGGTTTTTTAAGATTTCATTTTTCTAAGTAATCTCCACACCCAGCGTGGGGCTCAGATTTACCACCCTGAGATCATGAGTCACGTGCTCTACCAACGGAGTCAGCCAGGCGCCCCTTCCATGCTCCCTCTGCATCCCAGCTCCCTTCCCAAGCCACCTTCCCATACTAATCAAGCCACTCACAAAGCCAACCCACACTCATTCACGCTAGTGTGGAAATGATGGATAATAGTTTTGAGAACATGCCAGGCTAGTAGGCAGGAGAAAGTTATAAATAACATCAACAAAAGCCTTTAAAAAAAGAAAAAAACAATGCTTAAGATGTTCTATCTGGGTTAGATTCCGGTAAGGCCTAGGGCCCCAGGACCCAGTCAGGGCCACCTCTGAGGGTAGAAGGGGAGACTGACCACCTCCCAGAGACCTCTTAGAGGTCTCACAGGGTCTTAGGTGTCACCAAATGGGCTGACTGACTGCTCTAGAGTAAAGAAGGCCCTCACCAGTTGGATGAATCACCCCAGTGGAAAGCCCAACCAGATCCTACAGACCTGCTCTGGCTCCACCTTCGATGAGACCCCACTGACTGACGGACATCTCTTCACCATGGTCCCTGGCTATTGTCGGCATGACATGGACACCCTCACCTCAGGAGCTGGACTTTACATTGCTGCCCCTTCTGACTGGATTTTCTCCCAGAAACTTGTTAATGTTATTGCTTATTGGGCAGCCTTAGGAACCTTAAGACGGATTGCTAAGTTCATAGAAAACACTATTACAAGGCGAGGCACTCACTGTCCAAATACTAGCCTTGCAGGGCCATGGTAATAGATGATACTGATGCCCTCTACACTAGGTGTTTAAAAGGGCATCAAAGGGGGGAATGATAGGGGAAAACTGTATTCTAAGATGGCCGACCAAACCAGCAAGGAAATTCCAGTCCCTGTCTCAAAGCCCTTCTGGGTTCTTCTTTCCTACCTCATTTCCCCCATGTATGCCAAAAGCACCAAGTATGCGGAAGTAGAAGGGTATAAATCCCCCTCCCTGCTTGTGCTTGGGGATCAGACCTTTGGAGAACAACCTCCTCTGAGCCCACCAGTGTTAAATAAACTTCCGATCCTTAAAAAAAAAAAAAAAAAGATGTTCTATCTGCCAGGATAGAAAAATAGAAAATCTTGTCCTCCAGTTCATATCATCTAAAGGAGAGAAACACATGATTCAAATAAATAAAATGCCATGTAGAAAATATGTAACAGGTAAATAGGAAGGAGTAGTAGCACAAGGAAAACTCGAAGTAGTTTCTCCATGTCAGTGCTCTTGGCATTTTAGGGCGGCTAATTCTTTGTCGCTGGAGGGGTGGGGAGGGGCCTATGTATTAGTGGAGGTTCACCAGCATTCCTGGCCAGTAGCAACCAAACCTATGACAACCAGGGATTTCTCTAGCCATTAGCAAACATTTCCCAAGGAGCAGGATCAAAGCATCTGACACCTCAGTGGAGAGTGAAGTATCTGAAGGAGTTGCCTAACGAGAGAGGAAGGCGGGGGTTCCAGGCAGAGAAACCAGTCACAGGCCAAGGTGTGAATGGATGTGCCAGCATTGAGAGGGAGCACAGGGCGTGAGGAGGAGCCTGGAGAAAAAGCTGGGAGGCAGAAAGTATGGCCTATGGCGAGCTTCAAGTGTGACCTTTCATCTCTAGATGGTGGGAGCCATTGAAGGACTTTGAGTACGGCAGGAATTTATTCAGATTTTGCATTCTGGAAGCCTGTCTTTGGTGACTGTGTGGTAACCAAAGGGTGGGGGAGGTAAAGGGAAGGAGCACAGCTCACTGGCTGCCATCATCCTGATAAGGACAGATATCAAGGCCATCAAGGCAAGAAGAGGGATGCTTGGGAAATCCACATTAGCGACTAAATGAACATGGGAATAAAACGGAGGAAGACAAGAACTGAAGGCTCAAAACGATGGGGAGATGAGACAACTTGAAAAATGAGTCCATGGGGCGCCTGGGTGGCTCAGTGGGTTAAGCCTATGCCTTCGGCTCAGGTCATGATCCCAGGGTCCTGGGATCGAGTCCTGCATCGGGCTCTCTGCTCAGCGGGAGCCTGCTTCCCTTGCTCTCTCTGCCTACCTCTCTGCCTACTTGTGATCTCTCTGTGTCAAATAAACAAATAAAATCTTGAAGGAAGGAAAGAAAGAAAGAGAAATGAGTCCTACCTTTAGTATGTGAAGCTTGAGTTCTCTGTAGACCTCCAACTAGGAATGTCTAGGAAGCAACTCTACATATACTATGTATGTACAAATGAACGCTCATTGCTCAGGGAAGGGATCTGGGCCAGATCTGCTAGGAAACCTTCAGAACAGGCAACTACTGATATGCCCATGAACTGCCACCACAGACAGCATGAGTCAGGACCTAAGGACAGACATCCAGGGAGCGTTGACATTTGGGAGCGAGAAATCCAAACAGAAAACCTTAAAGTGATTCTGCATAGAAACAGAAGGATAGAAGCAATAAGAGCTGGTCGAATAGCAGCAGCTAAAGAAACAGGTGGAGAGGGAAAGGTTGGTTCACGGTGCCAAGAAAGCAAACGAGAGAAGGACTAAAAATGGCCTCATGGATCGCACGATCAGGAGTCCCGCTAACGTTCACCAAGGGGACGTCAGGAAGGTCCGCGAGTCTGACTGCAGGGAGGAATAAAGACGACGAGAAAAACAAGAGTAGAATAGGCAACTGTGTTCCATACATACTGACAACGCTTTCAAAAACCATATTATATTGCTGTTATTGCTCTGGCGAGACTGAACACGTTTACAGGTTAAGAGAACGGACCCAGAAAAGGACCGATTAGCAGCGGTCAGTCCCTGAAGAAGGGAGTGGACTGAGGCATGGTGGGAGGACACATCTGACGGAGAGGGGTTTGAAGTAGGTGTGTGCAGGCAACAGAACATTTATGCTGCCTCTGAGACACAGGGGGCAGGGCCACCCAAGAATTAGATCAGTTGAGAACATTTGAGAGAAAGAACTAGATTCAGCATTCTGGGGAGGAGTGACCATTTCTGAGAACTACCAGAGGAAGTTGGAGGGAAATTGCCAACCCAGAGACCAGGCAGCTGGTCTCAGGGTTTGAGGACTCAGCTGAGATCTGCACCCACTTGTTTTCAGAGGGTCCACTTTGTAGGGATGTGCAATTTTTCTGAGCTGCCCTCAACAGCTCAAGTTAGGAGTAGACTGAGTTTGGGTCGACCCCGATCCCACCATCAAATAGATATGATGGAAATGAAGCTATGAAAGCTATACCTGCTGAAGGTCTTTGCTATCTTCACTCTTGGAGTCCTGAGCCACCGTATAAAGAAGTTCGACTACCCTGCTGGCAGGACCATGTGAAGAGGCGGAGACAACACAGAAGGTGCCCGGCTAAGCCCAGTGTTCAGTGAACCAAGTGTTCAGCCACTTGCTGCCATCAAGGTGTCAGGCATGTGTGCAAAGCTTGGCGTGGACCCTCCAGACATCCTGAGCACAGAGTGACCCAATCCCATGCAACGTGGTGCTCTGAGTCTTGCCCAAATTCCAGGCCCACAGAATCATGATGGAAAACGATGGCAAGTTAGGGTCTCAGTCAAGTTGGAGACTCCAGAAGTACGGCTGTCCCAAGTTTGGCATGGCCAGGGTCTTACCCTGCGAGTAGGCTGCTGGGCCAGGGAGTGTTATAAATGTGGGGGGAGAACATCCATGGAAAGAGTTTGGGGGGGGAAGGAAAAAATACTACCTAGGTTCAATTTATTGCTAATCATTTCTGGCTGTTACTGTTTTTTAAAAAAAAAAAGGATTCAAGGAGGAAAATTGTTCACTACCAGTCACCTCAGCTGCCACTGTGATGCCTGGTGACACATAATTAGAAAACAAGTGACAGATTAGTTTAATAATATTCATTAACAACTAATGAAACTGACAGTGTTTCCTCCGGAAAGCAGGTTGGCTGTGCGTGGATTTTAAGCAAATTCTGCTCCACCCCTCCACTCTGCGTTCCCTTCCCCTGTCTGCCTTTCGCTACGGAGTGGGGGGTGGGAGGGCACTGCAAAGGAGTCACAACACAGGGTGTCCAGGGTGAGATGGTTGAGGGGACAAAGAGAACAAGCGACAACATCAGAGTTGGTGGAGAGAGAGACGTTCCTGGGGATCCAAGGAGGAGGAGAGAGAAGGAGGTGAGTTTACCCTCCCCCCACCAGCTGTCTCCAGACATGGAACCATTGTTAAAAACGAAATTTCCATTTGCCTCAGGAAGGAAAGAGTTAACAGGGGAAAAAAAAAAAATCAGTGCTGCTTTACAGGCATTGTTTCTTTTTTTTTTTTTTCTTAAGAAAAAAATTATCCTAAGTAAGAATTTTAACGATATGCAGAAATCATAGCTGTCTTGCTGAATCGCTGTAGGACTGACCCCCCTTGACAGTTCTTAAATTATTCAGCTATCAAGGGCCTGCTAAACATTAAATTAAGCATCCTCTCTCCCCTGTCCTAAACCATTAAGTTATGCAAATGCACAGATAATGGGGCATATGACAGCTGGAGGCATTAATCACGCGGCTCTGTCTCTGGGCTGTTGTTATGTAGAAACTGCATCTGCCAACAGACGGAACCGCCACAATTAGATCTCACTTAATGGAATGAGGAGACACTACCTAGCCCTCCACACTTGTGTTAGGTTGTAGACCCGGGAGTGAATAAGGCACTTGGGAGATCCGCCTGCTCTCGCTCTCCCTCCTCCTCCCCACTGCTCTCTTTTTAATACCTGCTCCTCCAATTGAAATGAAAAATTACCTGTAATTGTTAACATTTGCAAACAAAACCTGTCAGAAGACAAACCTGCTGTTTACAATGGATGTTTTTGTTGTTCCCCAGAAAGATTCTTTGGGGAATTTCCTTCATTTTTTTTTTTAAACTAATTCTGTCTTTGAGAGGAGGCTGGGGCCTGGGAGTGGGAAGAAGCCAACAGACTTCCCAGTCCGGCCTCTAAATGGCCATCTGGAAGACACAGACTGACTCACCCCACGAGGCTGTTTGCTGGAACTCTCCGCAGCTCACCTTGGGCTCTTCGGTACCTGCTTTGCAGGAGTGAGCACCTGCCTGTCGGACAGCATCTTAGCTATGCTCCACCTGGGTCTCTCCCAGGAAGCCGTGAGCGAGATGTGGGGGGAGACATCCCATCCTCTTCCCAAGAACTGTTAATTTCACTTCCTTATGACTTAAACATTCACTTTGCAGTTTATGAATTTTTTTTTTAAAGCCTAACTGACCACCTTGTAAATGTTCAACAACTGGTTTTGTTGTTGTTGTTGTTGTTGTTGTGTGTGTGTGTGTATGTGTGTGTGTGTGTTTGGGGGGGGTTGTTTTGTTTTTTAGTTTTAGGATACAAAGACCACAGGGATTCTTTGTAGGAGTATCTGTGATTTGCTAACAGTTGCCATCTGTCTAGTGAGCTGGCGTATCTTTTTAATACCAAAACACTGGTTTCCAAATGGTTTGTCAAGAACCCTGTGGTTCCACACAGTCGTTCTGAGTAACTAGGAGCCATAGCTTCGTTGGAGAGATTCATGACCCCCACCATCCCCACCCCCAAACAGCAAGAACACCACTTTTAATTGTTTGGAATCCTGAGCTTTTTGTGTTGGGGGAGGAGGGATAAAAGTTCTTCTGTTTAAAATACGTAGTTTGGGAAACCACGGTTCTAAAACCAAGCCAAGGAGACATTCAGACTCGGATCCTGGCAGCATTCAGTCTCTGATTGGCTATTTGCTAAAATTAGAATCCTCTTCAATCAATAGCACTTGCCTCCTTGCCTCAAAATTTCTCCAACACTTTTAGAAAGTATACACGTATTTATGAGCAAGAAACCAAAAGTGGAAACTAGGGTGACGACCTCTCTCCCTCCCCCATTAAATTCCACTAACCCCTTTTTAGGGCTGATTAGCTCTAAGTGGGGTGAGTACACCCCACCTCCCTCTAGAAGCTCCACTCCATGGAGAAAGAGAGCAATCCAGTTGGAGGAAATCCGTACTGCTGAGGGAAAGACACGTGCACCTGTTTTGGGTAAGATTCAGTGAAGTCTGCTTGAGCAGGAAGAGGCTGCACTGCGTGCCTGCCTGCCAAGCCTTCCAGGACTGCTCTGTTTACATGCTGTCTGTTCCTAAACCTTCCAGCCATTCTTCCTCTTAACTCCATTCTCAAGTCTGGAAGAATCCAACCACATGGTTTTAGGTCCTGCTGGTCTCATCTGGAACCCTGGCCTCCAGAGTTCTCTTTCACCCTTCCCTGGCCCATCATCTTCCCACAAACATGGAGTGTTGGGAATTGGACAGGTAGGTAGGGTCCCCCACGAGGAAGTAGGGATAATATTCCAGGGCAGCTGGAATAAAACAGCACTGACACCCTGTTCTGAAGCTTAGACGGGACCACACTAGCATCATGCTTTCCAGTCTTTGGAGAAAGGACTTCTGCAAAATGTCTTAAAATAAAACCATTAACCACAAAACTTTTGTCACTATCACTGGCAAAGGGGCACTTAAGACCTAAGCCCCCAGATGTCAGCCAAAAAACACCATCAGCGCGTTGACATTAACCTAAGAGGTAGACAGATGCATGACCCATGCCTAGATGGACCCGACTCCGCACACCCCGCTGGCCTCAGGGAGTTCTGCCGAAGAGCATGTAGAAACCCCTCAACTTAGAAACTCCACGGGCAACCCTCTCCGGGTGCCCTCCCTCTCCAGGAGCTTTCTCCTCTTGCTCAATAAACTTTGCTTTGCCTCCTCCACTCCTCATCTGGCTTACCTCTTCCTTCTTCAAAGCAGGGTGACCAAGAACTGTGGGCACTGAAGGCAGAGAATTCCTTCAAGAGTAGTCTTACCTCGACCACTAATCTCGGTGACCTTCCTCCACTTAACCTTGTATGCGTTTCACCAGTTCTTCATCTTAGGGGTGGTCATTGCCCTGGAAAGCCCTCCTGGAGCCCCTTCCAGGCCCCATCGCTCCTATGCTAGCTGGGCATCGCTCATACCCCCTTCTGTGCTCCCGCTGGCAGCCTTCACAGGGAGTAGCCCTGCATTCGCATATCGGTTCATCAACGAACTTGTGACCCAGCTGAGGGTCCAGGCCTATCCGCCAGTGCTTTTCCAGGTGCATGCATGATTCACAGATCTTATTTAAAAAGCAGACGAGGGGCACCTGGGTGGCTCAGTAGGTTAAGTATCTGCCTTTGGCTCAGGTCATGATCCCATGGTCCTGGGATGGAGCCCCATGTCTGGCTTCCTGCTCAGTGGGGAGTCGGCTTCGCCTTCTCCCTCTGGCTCTCCCCCTGCTCATGCTCCACATTCTTCAGCTCAGGTCATGATCTTGGGGTACTGGGATGGAGCTGCTTATGAGGCTCCCTGCTCAGCAGGGAGTCTGCTTTTCCCTCTCCCTCTGCCACCCTCTGCTCATGCTCTTTCAAATAAATTCTTACAAAATAAAATAAAAATAAAGACTAATTCCATTATCTCAGGGTTGTGGGATCCTACCCCATGTCGGGCTCACACACTGGGCCTGGAGCCTACTTGGGATTCTCCCTCTTCCTCTGTCTCTCCCTCTCTAAAAAAAAGTGATCACCGAGCGTGGGTGGGCCTGAGATTCTGCATGTCTAATGGGTTCCTGGGGAATGTCACTGTTTCCATTCGTGAACCACATCCCAAGTAGCCAGGCCCTGAACAATTTTCTAACGGGGCCTCGGTGCTGAGAGTACAAGGCTGAATGATTACCCACCTCCCACCACTGGTTGTTAAATGACTGACAGCCAAGTCTACCTAACGAGGCTTGTGTCCAATGAACCCACAATAGGCCCTCATATAATTAGGCTACTTGTTACTAGAAACAATTCAGGTACCCGGACAAATGGCTAATTAGCCCCCTATTCATCTCAAGGCATCTCAGAGTAACCTCAATAGAAGCTGACTCCTCCCCCACCCCAGCCCCGCAACCCTGTCCCTCCCTGCACGACTGTCAGCGAGCAGTCTTCTCCCTCCAAGCACTGTTAGAATGATTTTTTAAATTGAGTGATGGTGCTCAAACAAAACAACAAAATCTATTCACAGATCTCATTCCTGGCTTTTTGTCCATCTTCCCACTGGAGGGGAAGGTCCGTGAATGCATGTCCGTCTCCAGGTCTCATCACCTCATCAGTACAGAACACAGTGCCTTGCATTGAATCATCAGAAAGCAACTGGAGCGCACAGACCACCAGGGCACTTGAACCATAGGCTTCTACAAGTTCAATGTGCCCATGCCTACTTTCCATGGAGGCCTCGAACCACCCTGTTCTTCCTGTTATAAACATGGATAGACCCAGAGCCAAAAAGGCAGAGATCTGATCAAAAACATGTCTTCACCTTGGAGCAGAGGTACTGAACATCATTCGGTAGCTTTAAACGTCAGCCAGTTTTAAAAATGCTGGAGTCTTCTGGAAATGCCGATTTGCATGGGGAGGGAAAAAACCATCATTCTTTCCTGATGATCTTTATTTTTGAAGATCCTAGTACCTCCTGCGCTGTTAACATGTGTTCTAAGACAGAAACCTTTCCATTTTTGTCCCAGGGGTTTGATCTTCTAGGAAAGTTGTTTAACAAAGCCCCCACCCATGAAGCCTGGCTCGGGACAGGTGCATAAATTTGGAAGATGATTTCACTAAAGCAGCTCTAAACTTTAGAACAACACTTTAAAAGTGGCAGTAGAGGAAATTTGCATTTTCTGACAGTAAGAACCAGGCCTGGATTAAAATATTAAAGATTTAACTATTTTTCCATGAGCATTTACTTCTACAAATATCAGAAACTGTTCAGTTGAAAATTAAGAAACAAGGCAGGAGGAACAAATATAGACTCATCTACCCTCCCTTCTGTGCTCTATTTTGTTCAGGTATATTTTCAGAGTAACAGTAGGTAACCCAATTCATACCAGTTAAGCTAAGACGTAAAATGAGTTGGCTCATATAGTGGTCAAATTCACAGCAACAGCATCAGGAACAGCTGGATCCAGGGTTTCTACCAAGGTCAGATGTTAGATCTGTAACTCACAAATGCTTCAGTACAAACAGTATGAAATCACGTATATGTTGGTTAAGCTTTAATTTTAAAGATAGTGTGCAGCCCTAGTAGAACCATTACAGAAAAAGGGAAACCCACAAGAGGCAACAATTGCATATAGTTCTATTATCTGTATCAAAGCCAACACCAAGGCTTTGGCAATTAACATAGTAAGTGTAAGAAAACAGGGGTTAGGGGTGCCTGGGTGGCTCAGCCAGTTAAGTATCTGCCTTCAGTTCAGGTCATGGGGATTGCCCATATTGGGCTCCCTGCTCAGTGGAGAGTCTGCTTCTTCCTCTCCCTCTGCAGCTCCCCCTGCTTGTAGTTGCTTGCATTCTCTGTCAACTAACAATCTTAAAAAAAAAAAAAAAAGAAAGAAAGAGAAAACAGGGGCTAGTTAATTAGCATAATGAATGTTAGAAATCTTTTTTTTTTTTTTTTTAAGATTTTTAGTTGACAGAGAGGGAGAGAGACGGACAGAGCACAAGCAGGGGGAACAGCAGAGGGAGAGGGAGAAGGCCCCCAACAGAGCAGGGAGCCCAAAGCAAGGCTCCATCCCAGCCATTCAGAATCATGACCTGAACCAAAGGCAGATGCCCAACTGACTGAGCCACCCAGGCATCCCAGGAATGTGTTTTTAATAGTGAAATTTTAAGTTATGTGGGCAGGCCAAGTATTTTTGAGATGTTCCTATCCCTTATGAGAATAGTATACATCATTTCTGCTAGACTTATAGCTTTCACCCCTAGAGAAAGATCTCAGTGCTTCCCTAACCAAACTTTTTATTATTATTATTATTATTACAGTAATTATTTGTCTTCCCTCTGTCAAACCCTGAGCAAACCACTTTCCCCGAGCTGCCTGTGGAGGTATAGGAAAAGGAACATACAGGGCAGATGAGACACAAGAGGAAGACCTATGGGAGGTGGACACAGCCCCTTCGTGTGGCAAAGAGGCTAAGAAGGGCCACCATCAGGCAAAAGAGCCCCATGGCGTCCAAGAGGGGAAAGCCCAGAATAGCGTTGGGGAAGAGGTGCTGCTTCAGAGAGGAAATTCCTGAAATAACCCATGACGAGGCTCCCAGACACAGTCCCAATCCCAGCCCCAGAGCCCCTACCACGGCAGTCCCAGCCCCAATGAACTTGGCTGCTGTGTTGATGTCCTTGCGACAGCACTGGTTCAGAATCCGTGGCTGGGAATGAGTGAGATCAGGGGAAGTGAGGCTGCCAGGCTGCTGAGGCTCTTGTAAGGTACCTCACCCATCAGCGTGTCTGATGGTTCTAGCACCCCTGCAGACAGTGATCGGCTCACATACTGACCAAGAAGGGGGTCAAGACGAACTTTGCACAGGGGCCCATTTTCAGGGGTTGAGGGACTGGAGGAGTGCTCGTACCCGTGCAGAGAACTTCCCTGAACAATCCTGTGTCAAGCCATGGGTTTGGAAGGCTTCTGGTTATTGGATGTTGACCTTAAGGTAAAAGAAGGTCACCTCTGAAATCCCTCTGTCTCTGCCACCAGCGAACATTCTGTATGAAAACTCTGATGGGGCCACTCTGCAGAGGCTGCACCCCATGCAAAATCTGGTTATCTTTGTCAAGACTAAAGGAAAAGACACTAGCCTGGGTTTTTACCCTGGTTAGGGAGAGGGGCCAGGGAGTCAAACGTGGTTTGCCTTTTTCTTGCACCAAAGGAAGGAACACAGAGGCTAGAAATCAAGTCAACTTGCCCACCTATGGGGCAGAAGGGGAAGACAAAGGCTTAGAATCTGCCAGCAAACATCAAAAATATGAAGTCAGATTTTTTGCTGCAGGCCGAGAAGAAGAATAATTTTGAAATTCATCAATCTGATAAAGCAAATTGATCTATTTGGCTCCTGTTTCCACTTAAATTACTTAGCGTTTATCTGTGTATGTGATAGAGTTTGTGTCAGACCTTCTTTCCTTATAACCAAGAAGCAAGGTTCTTGAGTAGTCAAGCCTACCAACCTTAAACCTCTTGGTGGTTACAATAACCAGACAAAACCATGTAAGGGCGTGTCCATCAATAGATGAATGGATAAAGATGTATGCACGCACACACGCCGGAATACCAGCCATAACAAAGAGTGAAATCACGGGGCGCCTGGGTGGCTCAGTCGTTAAGCATCTGCCTTTGGCTCAGGTCATGATCCCAAAGTCCTAGGATCGAGCCCCGCATCGGGCTCCCTACTCAATGGGAAGCCTGCTTCTCCCTCTCCCACTCCCCCTGCTTGTGTTCTCTTGCTCACTGTGACAATCTCTATCAAATACATAAATAATCTTAAAAAAAATAAAGAATGAAATCTTGTCATTGACAACAATGTGGGTGAATCTAGAAGGTACTACACTAAGGGAAATAAGTCAGAGAAAAAGGCCATAGGATTTCATTTCTATGTGGAATCTAAAAAACTAAACAAACAAACAAATCAACAAAAGCAGAAACAAACTCATAAATACAGAGAACAAACTGATGGTTGCCTGAGGGGCAGGCAGATGGGCAAAATGGGTGAAGGGGAGTGGGAGATGCAGGCTCCGAGTTATGGAATGAGTAAATCCTGGGGTGTCAAAGGTACAGCATGGAGAATATTGTCCAGGATACTGTGATAGCATCATATGGTGACCGCACTTGTGGTGTGAGCCGTACCTTGTGCAGGTTCTGAAATCACTATGTTGCACACCTGAAGCTAATGTAACCTCGTGTGTCCACTATCCTTCAGCTTTAAAAATGAAAACATATCTCAAGGTTTTACATGATAGGTAGGTTTACGAGAACTCTGTTTTCTATCCACTCGAACAGATCCTGAGTTCTGACAAAGAGGTCAGCACACTTGTCCCCAGCAACCCTAACCAGGGGACAGGCCTCTGTTCCGTGAATTCAGGAATGAGTGGGTCACAGGTCTCCACTAGACCCACACCTCTGATGGGCCAAGCCTGGTTCCCCTCCCCTGGCCTGAGGACCAGGTTCCTCCACTGAAACCTCAAGGCCCCCGAGGGAGGAGCAGGCATGTAAAAACAGACACCCATCCATCTCACGCCCTTCCCCGGGTCACAGGTAAGACGAGTCCTCTCCTCTCTTCACCACCCTTTCCCAAACTGCAAGTGCAAGGTACAGCCAACAGCGGAATACTGTCCAGCCATAAAAACGAAGGCAGTCCTGGCACACGCTGTAACATGCATAAACCTTGCCAACATGTCACTGGTTGAAAGAAACCAGGCATTAAAAACTCACATACTTTGTGATTCCTTTTATAGGCAATATCTTAGAATCTGCACATCCAGAGACAGGAAGCAGATTGGTGGTTGCCTGGCAGTGGGGGATGGGGGAGTGGCCACTCATGGGCATTGTGTTACATTTTGGGGTGATGAAATGTTCTGGAATTAGCATGATGGTTATACTTCCAATTACCCTTACACTAACCTATGAATAGCCTAAAATCACTGAATTGTATAGAAGGTGAATTTTACGGTATGTGAACTCTAGCTCAACCTAAAATAAAAATAGTCTGCATGTTTAAAAGAAAGAAAGTAACCTTATAGGTAGAATTGATTCTAGTAGAGGGGGCGCCTGGGTGGCTCAGATGGTTAAGCGTCTGCCTTCAGCTCAGGTCATGATCCCGGAGTCTTGGGATCAAGCCCCGAATTGGGCTCCCTACTCAGCGGGAAGTCTGCTTCTCCCTCTGCCTCCAGCTCCCCCAGCTTGTGTTCTCTCTCCCTCTTTCTCTCCGTCCCTCTTGCTCTCTGTCAAATAAATAAAATCTTTAAAAAAAATTCTAGTAGGGAGGACTTTGGGCCACATGGCGTTGGTCCCTTCTCCTTTGACATCCGGAAAGAAAGTCTGGAGGCCACAAATGAATTGATACTTTAATTATGCGATGGCAGGTCACCCATGTGCTGGCTGTACCTGAGGCTTTCTTCCTTCAAATCACAATTTCCCACACTGGTCTTTGGCTGATGACCATTCCTCAGGAAGTCTGGAAATACTGGATGTATTTAACAAGTTAAAAACCTTCCTTCTGGGGCACCTGGGGGGCTGGGTGAGTTGAGAATCCACTCTTGATTTAGGCTCAGGTCATGATCTCAGGGTTGTGAGATCGAGCCCTGAGTCAGGAGTGGAGTTGGCTTCTCTCCCTCTCCCTCTGCCCCTCCGCCACTGACTGTGGCACTTTGTCTGTCTCTCAAATAAATAAATCTTAAAACAAACAAACAAACAAGTGTTCTTTCTAGAGTGCCTAGGTGGTACAGTTTCTTAAGCATTTGACTCTGTTTCAGCTCTGGTTGTGATCTCAGGTTCATGAGATCCAGCCCTGTGCCAGGCTCACTGCTCAACACAGCATCAAATTGACACTCTCCCTCTGCAACCCCCACCATGCACTCTTTCTCGCTCTCTCAAATAAATGAAACACACACACATACATACATACATACACACACACACACACACACACACACACACACACACACACACACACACACACCCCTTCCTTCTGCAGGATTTTTGAGGGTCTCGTCACGCTAATGAGCATTGTGAACCACTAAGGAAAATTGGTATGGTACTTCTCACATTTATTTGACTACAGAACGACTTGGGTTTTCTCCCCCCTCCCTAAGGAAACATCTTCTGGAATTTAATTCTATGGAAAGTACCTTGAAAAACCATCTCCAGAGCGATCAAACTCCTCATTTCTTTGGATTCTGTGTGCCCCATACATAAGCAGGTCTCATTATAAAGGACGTTTAGTTGATGTCAGGGTTGGACTCCCAGCCTCATTTTATTGACTATGTGACCTTAAACAGGTTCCTTTGCTGAGAGGAGTTTTCCATCTACCCGAATGGGAACAGTACCTACTTCCCAAGGATGTTAGAAGAACCCAGTGAGAATGGATGTAAAATGCTGCGCACTCTCCTTGGTACATAGCTGGTACTTTAAAAATGTGCATCCTCTCTCTTTATGAAGTAGATCAGAAACCCTTGATGAAGAGGTAGGTATAGATCTCTGCAAGCCCCCACAACACTGGCAAGGGGCTGTGTCCACCACTGACTTTCGGTATTTGCTAAGTGCGTGAAGGCATGTTCGAAGCCCTGTTGGCTCTACATACCAGAACCACACAAATCCAGGGTAGACAGTCCATGACAATGTGATGATCACAGGAGGGTAGAATTTTTACCAAACCCCCCCGCCCCCCGCAAAATCTCTCTCTCCACCTTGCTCTTGGCAGATCTATGTGTTTCGAGTCTTTGCTTAAGGACACTGATGGATGACACAATATTGTTTTTCTACTGCGGACAGACGGACGTTCCTACTGCAAACAGCTTTAAAGCAGAGAGAACCATCAGTCCAGAAGGCCAGAAATAACAACAACAACAAAACAAAAACACACACAAAAACAAACAAACAAACAAACAAAAACCCCCAGCACTTGGACTTTGGAACCAGACTACCTGGGTTTGAATCCAACTCAGTCGCACATGACCATAAACAGGTACTTCACCACCTCAGGCCTCAGTGTCTTGTCTGAGCCCTTACCTGGAGAGCGGCGGAGAGGATTAAAATTGGTAAACGAGAAGTACTTAGAGCAGGGCTTGGATCCTAGTGAGTACTCCATAAATCCTGACAGCTCTTTATTAGTAATTGACCTATTATGAATTCTTCCTTGTAAACCCTTTCCAGTCCTGTTCAGCCCTTGTCTCATTTAACCGACCTCTGATATCATGGCTGAAACCTAAGAGACTCCACAATATAGAAGGAATTACTGAAGAAACTGGATTCATTGAACAAGTGTGGAAATTTCTTTTTATTGGTATTAAGAGGGAATTTTCAGGCTGTAATACTGCCTCTTTATTCCTCAAAGGGAAGTAGTTATTGTAATGATATACTTTGAGCCCACGGCTAGTTAGCACCTTCTCTCTTCATTGGAGAACCATGAAATCTATTATGTTCCCTGAGGAGGCCAGTATTCAGTGAGAAATTGCTACATTTGTAAAGAACATATTGACCATGATGGAAAGATTTTATCCAGATCTACACAGTGATGACAAAATTGGATGTGACTAAAAGGTTTGGGGCAGCCCAGTTCTCAGGGACAAAACCTAGAAACAAATGTCATGATACCCAAGATAATGCCTCGATGTGTCACAGGACACCAAGCGAAGCCTTTATTCACATTCTGGAATAGACGGCCTCCAGGTGTTTCAGACGAGCAGTTTTCAAATGTGTTTGAACCCCTTCTCAAACAAAATATTTGACAGAACTCAAATATGTAAACGAGAACAAAATAGGGCTGAGTCCCTCTGGGTTGAAAACCATAGGATGGGAGTTCCTTCCACCACCCAGCAGTAACCCCTGAGCTCTGCAAAGAATTTTCCAGATTCCAGGAGGTCCCAGTGAGGTCTCAGGAGCCCCTTCCTCCAATAAACTCAGAAACGAACTTGAAGATCAGGACAAGTAGGGGAGGAGAGTGTTTTGCAGTATAAGAGACTGGAATTACCCCCTAAAGACTGATCACTCTCTAAAGGGACTTGCTAAAATTCTCAGATCATGCCAAGTTCTAAAGTGCATCAGAGTAAGTAACGTTCATTTTTTCCTTCTAACTCCATGTGGGGCCCTTAAAGAATAGCAGATCCACTCCAGGCAAGCTTAAGAAACTAGGCTTTCTCTACCATGTCAGTTGCAGTTGAAATTGGCAACATTGTGTGTTCTCTAATGACCTTCTCATTCTAACTGGGGCTTTCCTCAAGCTCTGCACAGTCAGCAGGTGGGCCTGGATTACTTTTGCAAGGGGCAGGGGTGGAGTGCGGCCGGGGGTGGGGGGTGCAGGGGCAGAGAAGGCGACATCTTGCATGTCCTGAGACAGGCAGCAGCGTCCCTGGTCTGTGTACTTGAGGTGCTGGCAGCAAGCCCCACATAACAACCTAAAGTGCCTCCAGATATTTGAGATGTCCCTTGGGAGAAAAACTGCTCAACACTCAGTTAAATGCCCTGTTCTAGCCTCACCCCATCCAGAACACTTTCCATAGCTGCAGGAGAAATCTAAGACCCAATCTAACTAAGGGCCTGCCTGGCCATGTGATAAGTCTGATGAGCCCCTGCTGTATGCAGGAACTTCAGAACTCCCACAGCCTTCAGAGGGTACCCGCTGACCACAGGACTCTGGGACCTAAGTCTGCCTCCACTTGCATTTTGACCTCCTGTAGCCTCTATCCCCCCCAACCATCATGCAAGACCTAAAGACATGTGCCCACACTTGGCATTTGGTGCTTGTGTTCTCCTGTGTCTAGAACCCCCTTTCTCAACACACCCATCTCCCTGAGAGCCTTGCCCTCTTTTAAACCCCTGGACAAAACTCCCTCTGTGTGCCAGATGGTTAGGAGCACCGTTAGAGGACAGAACACGGTTCCTGCTGAGACTCTGTGCATATCGCAATTACTGGTTTACTCATCTGCCTGTCCCTGGAGATTGAAACTCCTCAAGGACCTCATACAAGTTCAGCAACCACCACATCTGTTAGAATTTAGGAGACTAGCATTTTGCCGCACTTACTCAAATTCAAAATTTTGAGGCCTACAGTACTAGGGTTAAATGCCACTAGAGTGGGGGGTGGGGGGTTAAATGCCACTAGAGTGGGGGGTGGAGCAGGGACACATAACCCACAAAGGAATATTCCATAGGAAAAAAAGATACTAGAACGTCTCTTATCTTGAAGGACATCAAGAGAGTAAAGACTTTACCTAGGAGAAGGTGCTAGTTGATAATTAATTTCAGTTCTAGGGATCCTAAGATTGCTGGAGAAAAATAAGCCTCGTTGAATGTAATTTTGAGCCTTCTCTCCAAAAGCTTTGTACCAACCAAAAGCTATGTATTAGGTTAAATCTCTGCTGGCTTCTCTAAATTTGTGTTCAGACAAATTGCAAACATCACACCAACCAGTGGTCACTGAGACTGCTCTTAACAGGCTGATTGATTTTTATAATGTTCCAGGCAATTTCAAGTTGTCAGTAAGAACTAATTCTGTCTCGTTACCGCCTTCACTCTTGGCAGCTCTGTGACCACTTATTGGTTTTTTTGTCTTCATGTTCATTTTCTTCTGCTAATCCTAAAGTCTTTTTTCCCCTCTCCAGCCCCATTCAAAGGTCTGAAGCTATAACCGTAGGAAGCCCCCAGAACAATTATAGGTGAACACCTCTGCTCTTCTCATGGGCTCCCAAGCTGAACCCCGAAGCCCCACATCCCATGAAACCTTCTGCCAAACCCAAACCCATTAGAGCCTGGGATGCTGTATTACTTCATCAATCTGGTGACTCTGTTGCTGATGCCCTCTTTCGAGTTGATATTAAACCAACTTGTCAATCCATAATTGTGGAATTCCACACTCTTTTCTCAGGCAGCTTGGGAATAGAATTGGACTGGCACATACCTGACCTTTCTAAATGTATTTCCATACAGTCTAAAATAGAAATAATTTACAGACCACTTTATTCAGAGTCCATATGGCGGGTAAGGCCTCATTGTCATGAGATCTCAACAAGAGCATTTTACAGAAGTGGGACTGATAAAAAAGATTCCTAATAGGCCTCACATATTCAGAATGAAATTCTCACAATTAGGCAGAAACATAGGCATTTATTCCCTTTATATCATACATACTTCTTAGGCAGTGGAAGGCACTGTAAGACACAGACTCCAAAGCACACGAGTGGCATAGCACACCCAATAATATAAATAAAATGCTCTATGCCTTCTCCCTAGTTGATGAGGTCTAGGTATTGGGAGGAAAACAATGACAGCTCCTCCAACAATGATGTATACATGGTATCTGACCCCCACGTGACGATGGAGAAGCAGCATTCTTCAGGTAGAACCATGAGGTAAATAAAATATGCCCTTGAAGAACTCAAAAATCAACCCTTAAAACAGACACTGTGATAAAAGTAGTAGAGACTATAGAGGTCCACAGAGGAGAGAAGCACTGAAACCAACACCTCACCACCACCACCACCACTCCCCTTGACCCGGAACTGAGCATCAGGGTGAATTCCACAGAGAAGAGGAGAAAGCTATGCCGGGAAAGGAGGAGGAGGGATCAGGCAGCACAAGGTAAGGCTGCAGAGCTCTTTGTAGAATGGTCTAAGCACAGCCAAAAAAGCCGGGGGGGCATCGGGGGGTGGGGGGGCATCAGTAGGCTTCAGAAAAAGTCAAGACTGCTACAAATGAGGCTCTAGAGACAGACTTTGGGAAAAGTCTGGGTTATCCCATACACCTCAGAAGTTTTAAACATCAGATATACCTGTTTTAGAACTCAAACAAGATGGCCTCAAAACTTCCCTCAGCTTGACTAAACTCCTTCCTCAGCACCGAACCTCGCTTTTCTTAGAGCACTTTCTTAAAACTTGTAAATTCTTTCTCTGCCCCCTTTGAAGTGTACATAAATCTTGTTAAAAGCCTCTTGGGAGTTTACAGGCCCAGGTCAGTCTTCCTCAAGGGCCTGGGTACCAGCTCTTGAAATGCAATCAAAGGGTGCCTGGGTGGCTTAGTGAGTTAAGATTCTGCCTTAGGCTCAAGTCATGATCTCAGGGTCCTGGGATGGAGCTCCGTATTGGGCTCTCTGCTCAGCAGGGAGCCTGCTTCCCTCTCTCTCTGCCTACTTGTGATCTCTGCCAAATAAATAAATAAATAAAATCTTTTAAAAAATGCAATCAAAGTCCATACTACCTGAACCACCTGGTTTCCAGAGGAGCGTAGGAGCCCAACCCCTGTGGGCTCCTTGCTACAAGTCCCAAAACTACTTCCTCTCATAAAAATATGCGAAGTTAAACATTCCAGTAGAGTCAATTAGCAAATGGTTGGTCTTTATCTTTTCACCACAGCCCACAAAATCCCCACCACCCCCTGCTTCAGGCCGTGGGCATGGAACACAAATCGCTCTTCTCTCCTCTAGTGCAATAATCTTGAATAAAATCGTCCTTGTCTATTTAGCTTTGTCGAGGATAGTTTTCGGCTTGACAAAATATTCTTCCTTGGACTCTGCATCCCCCTTCAGTGACCCCTCCCCCCATTTCTCTTTCCCTCTTACAGCAAAACTCCTTCTTAGACTTGAAGTATATTCTGTCTCTCTTCCTCCCGGTCTCACTCTGACTTTCACACCCATTGTTCCACCAAAACTACCCTGTCACCCTTGCTGAGGACCTCCTGTTAGGACTTCATTAAATTACCATTTGCTATGTGGAACCCAAGGGTGCCCCTTGGTGAAGTGTGGTTCAACAGACCAGAAGAGAAATTTAGATCAGGTTTATTACTCACAGATCTTGGAGGGGGTGTATGGTATACTGCGAGGGGCCACACTGGAAGTCAAGTCAGAGTGTGAACCGAGAGGCAGGACTTAGGGCATGTGCCTTTATTAGGGTCTCTGGGTGGAATGCTTTGGGGTTCCTGGGCTATGACTGGATTGCTCAATTCAAACCAAAAGAGTTGAGTTCAGGTACGCTCCCCAGGAAGGGGTCTTATCTAAGGGGAACACGAGGGGAAGGGCCTGGGAGGCAAGAAAGGCTACTGATCACAAAAACTATTGGGGGGTTCCTATCAGGAACTTCTAGGTTCTCGTAATTCCACAGGCTGCTATCCAGGCCCTGTGTTTGCTTGAGGGGCTGGTGTCCATTTCAGGTCCTGTAAGCCATTCACCTAAACAAAATGGACATGGAGGTAAGGCTGCTATGGAGTAGCTAAATTCTGAGCACCTCCACTGCTAAATCCAAGGGTCACTTCTTAGTCTTCATCTTGCTTGAAGAAACAGCTCAGGCCCTGATCTCGGTGTTGTGAGATCAAGCCCCACATCGGGCTCTACACTCAGCATGGAATCTGCTTGAGTTTCTCTCTCCTTCTCGTGCTCTCTCAAATAAGTCTTAAAAAAAATTGGGGGGGTGGGGAGTGCCTGGGTGGCTCAGTCAGTTAAGCCGCTGCTTTCAGCTCAGGTCATGATCCCAGGGTCCTGGGATCGAGTCCCGCATCGGTCTCCTTGCTCAGTGGGAAGCCTGCTTCTCTCTGCCTCTGCCTGCCTCTCTGCCTGCTTGTGCTCTGACAAATAAATAAAATTAAAAAAAATAAAAGCATAGAGGATTCAGTGCACTTAGGCCATGTGACCTCTTGCTACCTAACAGTCACAATCACACAAACCCATATGCAATGTGGACGTCTGGTCTCAAAGACAAGGACTAAAACTGCTCTATCAGCTGAAATCCTTCCAGTCCCCAGCAACAGCCCGCCAGACTGATATAGGCCGATGTGACAGACACTTCATCTTCTCCCAACAGGGGAACTAGGAACAGGCAGTCCAGTTTTGGTGACAGCCTTCCAATAGCTAGGCTTCAGCTAATTTCTGATTTTCTTTTTCCCTCTTTCTTAAATGTTTAACTCAGAGTTGTCAATCGGCTCCTACTGTTCCAGACATTGTGTCATCACAGCGGTGTTCCATACTGGAAAGAAGAGGTAGGAAGGGAAGTTTTCTCCCATAAGACTTTTTATTTGGGAACTTTACAAAAAAAAAAAAAAAAAAAAAATTCTCCTAGAAACCGCCACCATTGGTCAGGGCCACGTGGGACCAGTTAGAGTTGCAAGGAAAGTTGGCAAAAAGAATGGATTACAACTGGCTTAGACCTCCTGGTCCCTTCTCTCAGGATGGGAGGAGAGATCTCAGGTTCCCTAACATCACGGGATCTCCAGCCTATCAGAAGGGAGGGAGGATAACAGCAGTTGCTTAGGCAACAAACAGTTAGCCATGGCTGCCAGTGATTATGGCTTTAAGGCCACTACACTAGTCGCAGAAGTCCCTGGTACATAAAATGGCTATGACCCACCAAACCTGACTGCCTGCTAAGGGCAGCCCACCAGTGCTGTGTTGTTGGTAAGCGCTTACAAACAGAGCACTTAGGATCCCACGAAAGAAGTGCTGGGAAGGGGGCACCTGAGTGTCTGACTTCAGCTGGAGTTGGGATCTCAGCGTCCTGGGATCACGCATCTCTTTAGTCGGGCAATCTCCCAGTCCTGGGATCAGCTGAGTTGGGCTCCCTGCTCAACAGGGAGTGTGCTTCTGCTTCTCCCTCTGCCCTTCCCCACTCCCTCCCCATGCTCTCTTGAATAAAATCTTAAAGAAAAAGAAATGCTACGAAGAATGAAATCTTGCCATATGCAACGTCAATGTAGCTAGAAATCATTATGCTAAGTGAAATAAGTCAGAGAAAGACAAATACCATATGATTTTACTCATATGTGGAATTGAGAAACAAATGATCATAGGAGGGGGAGAAAAAAAAAGGAACCAAGAAATAGAGTCTTACTGATAGAGCACAAATTGGTGGTTTACAGTGGGATGGGGGAAGGAGGGGGAACAGATGATGGGATTAAGGAGAGGACTTGTTGTATTGAGCATGGGGCATGGTACCTAAGTGATGAATCACTAAATTGTTCACCTGAAATTAACACTTTGCTGAAGGAGCTGGAATTGTGTAAAAAAAAAAAAAAAAAAAAAAAAAAAAAAAAAATGCTGTCAGGTTGATCCTTGCATACCACAAATTTGAACTGCTAGGGTCCACTCTATGCAGATTTTTGACAAATATAATGCCATACTGTAAATGTCTTTTCTCTTCTGATTCTCAACATTGTTCTCTAGCTTACTTTAAGAACACAATGTATTATACACATAACATACTAGACTTGTTAACTGTTTAGGGAAGATTCCTGATCAACAGTGGGCTATTTATTAGTTGTTAAGTTTTTGGAGAGTCAAAAGTTACATGCTGAGGCACCTGGTGGGGCGGGGGGGGGGGGGGCTCAGTCAGCTGAGCATCTGAATCTCGGTTTCTGCTCAGGTCAGGATTTCAGGGCCCTGGGATCAGGCTGGGCATTGGGCTCCCAACTCAGCAGAGAGTCTGCCTGTGGATTCTTTCTTCTCCCTCTCCCCTACCCCTGCTCACACATGTGCTGCTGAAGATTTTCTCTCCCTTTCCCTGCCCATCCCCCACCCCTCCTCACACTTTCTCTCTCTCAAATAAATAACCTTAAAAAAAAAAACAAGTTATATACAGATTTCCAACTGTGCAGGGGGTCAGGAGTTAGTACCCCTAGCCTCCCCACCCCCAACAGTTCAAGGGTCAACTGTACTTTCTGTCAGAAGTTGTGAGGCCCATGGCTGGGGGCAAGTAGCCAGCAACCCGAGTGTCTGCATCATAAGTCTTTTCTTCCTAACTAGACAGTCCACAGCCTATGACAAGTGAGCCTCAACGTGCCCTACTCTGACGGCAATTCTTATTTTCTTCTCCAACAAGACTAGGCTCAACCCCAGTCACTACTTCCACTTCCTCGGCATCTGAATGTCAGGGGCTCACCCTGAGGAGGAAAGGAGAAAGCCCCAGAGAGGCTCAGGCAGATGGAATTCCCCATTCGTCCTGACGTCTGATCGAAGCACGAGGGCAATGAGCCTTGTGCTGTCCTCACCACGTTCTAAGTATGATGGACTGTACTGGAAGCACAACCCTTGAGTAAGAGCTTGAGATCAATTGATCTGGAAACTTTCTGAAAAATCGTCTCAACCTAAGAATGCCAGTCTTTCTGCACCATTTGGAGGACTTATTTCTACCAGCCGTTTTTCAAAAGTCACCACTAGCCAGAAGTTTAGAGCATTCATTTCCCAACTCGAGCACTTTTATGCAAACTTTTCCTCTTCGTAGGCTTGAGAAGCCCAAGGAAAACACTGATGGCATGGGCTGAGTGGTAAAGGCCTGCCCCACCAGAACGCAAGCTCCACAAAAGCAGGGATTTCCACCGGGTTGGCTCATTCGGTGGCCCCCAGTGTGGGGGACACCTAACCCAGTGTGTCCACATCCGAAGCGTGGGTTGAACTGATGTCACAAGATGACGGTCCTTGTGCTGTAGGTTATGTCCTGCATCCCTCTCCCCTGGACGATTAAGGTATTGATGGAGCTTCCTTCAAAATCAATGGCATGCTCTGATGAGAAATAGGGATGTGGAAGGGAGGAAAGCATGTGAGCCAAAGCTATCTATTTAGTCTTAAGTGGAAACTCTCAAGAGACACGTACCGAAGATGCTGGTGGGAGGCTCCAAGTCACAGCTCTCTTCAGGAGGAGCTGTGTCGTGCTAGGAAGTCCCTTAACATTAATAATAGCAAATACTTACACAAATGCCAGGCTTTATTCAAGTGCTTTGTGTAAATCACCTCACTTCATCTTCAAAACAGGCTGTAAAGCAGACACTATTACTATCACGTCCCTTCAACAGACTGGAAAACTGAGGCAGTGAGTTCAATGAACTGTCCAATTTCACATATCCAGTTTGGGTCAAAATCAGAATTTGAACCAGGCAATCTGGCTTAAGTATCTGGGCTCCTGGCTTTATCACTGTGCCCACATCAGCCTCCCAGAACCTCTAGAATCCCCTTTTCCTGTCAGGGGGAGGCCCAGGTGGGGTAGAGTGAGGAAAGAGGGATCAGTAGCCTCCCAACCTCCTCAGGTACCCCACTATGTTCTTAAAAGAACTCCTCCCGGGCTAGCCAAATCCACAGAAACAGGAAGTGGAGGGGTGGCTCCTCAGGGCTTGAGGGAGTGCGGAGGAAGGGAGGATTGTCTTCGAAAGGGGTTACAGTTCCAGTTTTGCAAGTGGAGAAAGTTCTAGAGATGTGTTTCATAACCACATCAACATGTGCTCACCCACCAGCCCAGCAGGGAAGGCTCCTTCTACCCTCACCCTAGTGGCAAGTGGGGCTCTACCTCTGGGCCACAGACACTCCTGCAGGTGCTCACTTTCCCCCAGCCTCTACCCGTGCTGGGGTCGTTACAAGAGCCCAGGACTCCCAGATGGAACAGTAGAGGGACCAGCTCAGAAGAGACTCCAGCACAGAGAAGCGTTAATGACACCCCATCCTTCCCTATCCCCCGGGCCCCCTGCACAGCATGGTTCTGAGCCTAAGGATCAGGGAAGGAGTGTATGGGGGCAAGGCAGCCTCGGCCATAAGCTCAGAGCAATGAAAACCAAAGAACTCCAGCACCAAAGCAAGTGAGGGCATTGGCACATCTCTTTCATTAAAAACAAACAAACAAACAAAAAACCACAAAAAAACAAACAAACAAAAACCACCTAACTAAAAGAACAATTATCATCTTTATGAAGTTCTTTGCATCTTCCTTAGGTCCTCAAGTGACCTACTTCTTTCTAGCACACGTATGTCCCACCTGTACCTGAAAACTAGCTCAGCTCTCAGGTTATATTCTGACCCAGATTACATAGAGCTGACCAGGAGGAGGCACAGATCAGGAAAGTAAGGCCCCTGAAAGGAAAATCCAAGCTTCCTCCTTTAGATCTGCACCAACTCTCTGGCCCACCACGGGAAGTTATTTGGTTACTCATCCAGAGTAACCCATTTCTCTTTGTTTGGGAACGTGGCGATTATACTCACAAGAGGGAATAAATAAGATAAAGGACATAACGAGCACAGGATTTCTCATTTGGTGAGCAGAATGAAAATCATGTGAACATATCCCTGTGGAAAAAAATAATCAATTTTTTCATAGACTTGTTATAGTTTCATAAAATATATCGCGCACATATTTTTAAAAGAAGATGGCTTTTTAATGATATTTAAAATATATGGCACAGCAAGAATTATTTAAAGTGCATTTCTGAGGCCCGAAGTTTGGTACTCCCTGCTAAAATATAGATGATCTGGATAAGTCTGTCTTCTTGGGATAAATGTGAAACCTGGCTCATCCTTCTATAAAGCTCATATGATGGAACTCAATTGGGGCAGTTATATAATTGGGATAAATCCTCCCAAGATATTAGACCCCCTGAACCTCTCCCAGTGAGCAGTTGCCCATTGGCCTGTGTGACACTGAACTATCTTACCCTAGAGGACAGCAAGCCATGCACACACAGAAAAAGTCAACACAGAACAGAGCAAGAGGAAGCAGAGATGAATCCAACCGAAGTATGAACACCGTTCATCCGAGAAGTGTTTCCTGAGCGCGCAGCAGGCCCAGGAATGCAGGGATACAGGATGGAGGTGGTCTGGGGTCTCGATCCCTGATCCAAGGAGATTAACTTCATTTTCAGGAGCAAATGGCTTGATTTCCCACATTGGTGAGCATGCTTTCAACAGGCATACATGTCCAATCTAGTGGAAGACGATGCCTCGTAAGCATTTCATGTTGGTCTACAAAAAGGCAGGTAAGAATCGGAGAACCATGTTATCCCCACAACTGCAGAAACAGGCATCTTCAGAGTCATGGTAGTAAGTCACGAGGGTCTTGTCCCTAGAGCATGGGCGGCCCCATTTATCACCGTTCCAGAAAATCAAAGTGTTTTCTCCACTCTCTGCCGAAGAGGGATTGCCAGACATGTATCTGGCTCTATGTGTTCATGCACATGACTGAACGGATGGATGCATGGATATTTAAAACCTATCTGAAGCAGATCCAATATACAAAAACAAGTTTTGGGGAAAAAAAACTTGGCTTTTTTTTCTATCATATAACAGGCTACTTAAACATTACACTATTTTTGTGTCTAACATCTTCAAGAAGCTATAAGACATTCAACATCAGAACTGATGATGTAGCTAAGAGGAAGGGACATGCTTGAAACGAAGGTCACATCAAATACAGGACCCCAGCTTTAAAGCTTCAAGAGTTTACAGAAGAGAAAGGCACTCCAGGACCAGGTTGACGGAGAGGACAAGAAGCAGGGTGCACTGAGGACATGGCACGATGGTAGACTGGAGATTACTAACGACGTGGAGGTAGAAGAACACAAGCAAAGCTTTAGCAGCAGAAACAAGCATCCTGTTTTGCTGAGAGCTAGGACAGCCCTTGTCCTGACCACAGCTGCAAGGAAACAGGCTCATTATAGGGGAGCAGCTTGTAATAGAGGAAAGGGTTAACAGGCTGCCTGAGAAGTTGATTTGTTACATTAGGGAATCATTTTAGGATCTTAGAGGAGGAGTAACAGGGTGTTCCAACAGTAAGGAGAGAACTCACCCCAAGATTGCCTTAAAGAACACACGCCCCTTGACACAGAGTTGGGGATCTCATTTGCACTCAACTTTTCAATATCCCGTCTCAGTGGTTCCCAACTTACACACCACAGAGTTATGGCAGAGGTCCCCGAAGTCCAATAAGCATTGCCTAGAAAATGACTTGCTCCCGGAACATTGCCACTATCTGGTTCTAATAAACGTAGATACAAGGGGAGATATAAAATGCAAATTCACTCAAAAGCAACAGTAACCAGAATTGCCCCCAGGCACCAGCCTGTGGCTGCACGTGGAGTCACTTTGACAACAACCCCAATGTCAATGGCACCAATCTCCCTGCTCATGCAGTACCTCGGCCTCCATTAAAATGCCCCTCAAAACATAAAATAAAACGCCCCTCACTTTTCTAGTAGTTTCCAGGGATTTTGCTTGTGCCTGCAAACAGGTTCATTCTCTCCAGACAGCCACTGGGTGGCGCTGCGTCCGCACAGCTCCCTCTCGGGCTCCTTCCCGTACCCCTTGCCTCAGACCCCAGCTAGACCAAAGCTGCGGGATGGTTTATACAGAATTGGGGAAAACGCTGCACTCCTCTTTTGAACTACCATGCCCAAAGCAGGCGTATTTGTGCCACACACTATTTTACCAAGGAATTTGGTCTTAAACAAAAGGAGTGCTTCCAGGTTTTACTTAAAGCCCCTAAACTAGAAATGAAAACTGTATTTGAACGTGAACCCGGTGGTGGGACAGATCCCATTCTGTGCTCATCGTTGTCTCCTGTAATCTGCTGTCAAAACGTCCATCCCTCCTTGACCCAAGTTAAACTTCTAACTGTGAGAGTGAAAAGCACCCAACCATCTGGCACAGAAAGGGTTAAATTAATTACCCAGTCCTAGGGAAGGAGATGAGGGGCTGTTAAAAACAATGACGTTGCGGGGCGCCTGGGTGGCTCAGTGGATTAAAGCCTCTGCCTTCGGCTCAGGTCATGATCCCAGGATCCTGGGATTGAGCCCCGCATTGGGCTCTCTGCTCGGCAGGGAGCTTGCTTCCTCCTCTCTCTCTCTCTGCCTGCCTCTCTGCCTACTTGTGATCTCTATCTGTCAAATAAAATAAAATAAAATCTTAAAAAAAAAAAAAAAAAGAATTCTAGTTGAAGGCTACAGGAGAAAGAAAACAGCCAGGAAAGACATCCCAGAAATTGTGCCAGTGGTTACCTCTGCAAAGTTAGATGAGGTACTAGCGTACGTTGTTACAATGAGTATATATTTTATTTATGTCTTTAACAGACGTGTCTTTTACTCATACATGGGACAGGAACTTGGGTGAGGCAGGTAGGGTGCAGAATTTAAGGAAACACTGGCTCTCAGGGTCTTGCCAGCTCACAGCTGGCAAACACCCCTGTGAGAGATGGCTTACTTAAATTTAGCACCCTCGTCCCCCTGTTTGCTTCACCCCTCTCCTGGTCCTGCTCACCTCTCTTCTAGTTCACGCTCATAGTTCTGAATCTCAATTCAAGCTGGATGCCATCTGCCACACACATGACATACAGAGGAGGCTGTCATTTTCAAAAGTATTTTCACATACATATTTCACTGATTCTTCACAACAATCTTGGAGGAAAACAAGATAGGTGTGAGAATTCCCATTTTATAGATGCAAGATTAGAAAGGTTAAGGCACCTGTCCAAGGTCAGACTGCTCAAGTGGTGGTAAATTCAACCCAGTTCAGCTGACTCATTCCAACGATTTCCCATCCCCCTAGTGTTTCCATGATACCAAGCACACACACAAATTGATATTGTTCTTCCATCAGAGAAACATGAACCTCTGAAGTGAACCTAAAGCAAATACTCTTGTCTTCCATCAAATAAGGCTGTGCGTCCCTCCTTGACCCCTTCCAAACCACAGCAGGAAGAAGCCCACCGGAGACCAAGGCACCCTCCCGTCAAGATGGCCGCCCCCCACCCCAGGCGCAGCCCCTGAGTTCTCCATTAGAGCCGCCTTCCACGAGGGCCTTCAGGCAGATCTGTGGCTGCCGGTTGGCACCAGGTGTGAGCCATAGAAACAAACACTCTGGAAGTCTGGGGGAGGGGTGAATCTGCACAGAATACGTGAACCTAAGAGGAATCTCGGACTTAGAAAAATCTAACAGGAATGCACGCTGCTACTGGAGGTCAGTACTTGCTGCTTTTCTCCTCAAAATGAGCAAAAGGGGTAATATAGCACCAGTAGCCGCTAACCTAGAAGCTCAGCCAGGTGGCCTGGCTACCTGTATGTTTGCTTAGGGAGTGAGTTCAGGTGGATGCTGAACCACGCTGTCCTTCCTGCTGCATTTTGGAGTACTGAAGATCTCAACACTGCATTTGATAAAACTGAAGTCCATCCCTTGCCTTGCCCTCTGAGGATTTGTTTTTCTGGGTTCCCAACTGGTACTATCTTTTAAAACTGAAGTCAACAACAAAAACAAGAAACTGAAAAAACACTCTGGCTTGCTAATTGTGTGTGTTTTTTTATTCATTCGCGGAGGCTCTGTCATCCCTGGCAGAATTCATCCTGTTCTTGTTGACCTACTCCTCTAAGAAAATGGATATTTTTCTCTCTGGCCTAGGGTTTAGGTAAGGTGTTAGTCAAGTCTTTGCCTCCCTCTTCTGTTGAGAACAGAAATAACATGCCACCAATTCAAATTTGGGAAAACTTAGAAGGAAACTCTACCCCAGGATGTTTACATAAGCAGTGTAAAGTGTATTTAAGGAAAGTGGGGTATTAGTGTTACCCACAGAACACTCAGATTAATACTTCCCAGAAAAAATAACCTTTAAATCAGATCAAATTAGGATAAATGGCACACTACCTGAGTCGTTGAACAAAATCGATGCAGAGACTCCTTGATCACTGGACTAAAAGGTTCAAGATTGATTTTTCTCCCCCTTTTAGGAAAATACAACAAAACTCCCTGGTAACCCAATGTATTACTGGAGTCCAGTATCTTGCAAGAATTTACGTGGCAAAGGCATAGCATTCTTTCAACAGCTCTACCGATGGCTGAATTTGCATGATCTCACCAGGCAATGATTCTTAAAAGCATTAACCTCACAAATAGGGGGTAAAAAAGATTCAAGTTTCCTGCTGAGTATGAGAAATCTCAGTAATGAATTAATTCTTTTGCAAACTCCGTTATATCCTAAAATAATCAATTACGACCTCTTGAGATATTCAGTGATATACAGGGAAGCCTGAATTTATAAAGGGCCCCCTACTTTCCAGAACGTAATGGCAGATTCGTTTAAGGGCGTTTTTCTTTCTGGGGAAGATGCCCGTACACCATGGACTACTAGAAGTTTCTGCTGGGGCCCCTGCCACTTAATGATGAGCTGTATCCACAGTGGGGTCCCCCAGGAGGGGGACCACTAGCGAGCCTTGTGTTAGTCACTGTGCATATATACAACGAGTTAATGATTATCTTTGTCTCTCAGGTTAGGAAATAGAATATAAAGGAACTTACCAGGGCACGTGGGTGGCTCAGTTGGTTAAACAACTGTCTTCAGCTCTGGTCATGATCCTGGAGTCCAAGGAACTAGTCCTGCATCAGGCTCCCTGCTCAGCAGGGAGTCTGCTTCTCCCTTTGACCCTCCCCTTCTCGTGCTCGCTCTCTCTCAAATAAATAAATAAAATCTTTTAATAAATAAATAAGTAAAGGAACTTACCTGACGTGGCAGGTTAGGGGAGAGGCAGAGCCACAACGCCAATCGACGGGAACTCAACATCTAAGCTCTCGACAGCAACACCTACGGCCTTTTAAAAGCTCTGACGCGGCAGGAAGGCATACCTGAGACCAGTATTTCTCCAGGGATAACAATCACCTGGGAAGCTTGTTTGCTATACCTCCCCAAACTCCCTACCCTAGAGATTCTGACTCAGGAAGTCTGTGTTCAGCCCAGAAATTGTGCTTTGAACAAATGAGCCTGGTGATTCTTATCCTCAGAGAACTATGGGAGTGGCCTTAGACCAGTGGTCAGCAAGTTAGAGGGCGAGAGTGTATTTCTGGCTCTGTTGAACCCATGGTCTCTATCACAATACTTTGGTTCTGTCACAGTAACCAAAGTAACCAGAGAAATGTCATCAATGAAGGGCATGGCTGGGGTGGAATATTTTATTTGCCCAAAGCAGATGGCTGGCTCTAGTTTGCTGTCCCCTAACGTAGACTCTTCATAATACTATTAAAAAGACACATGAATGCTTGCTATCTGTCACCTTACTAAGGTTGTTTCTCAAATGGCAGCTGATCCAATGGAAATCTCCCCAACGCCATACACATCACCTACGGCAAGGGATGAAGACAGGGTTTGGTCTTCTCTCCCTCTTCAGGGAGCTGTACTTTTAATGTTGGAGGTGGGTTAGCGACTAACTCTGTCGACACAACTCATGACAGTAGGGGAGGACATTCAGGGGTCAGGCACAGGCCCATAAGCAAAGCTTTCACTTCTGCCTAACGGGATGTGTGGTAGGTAGAATTCTAAGATGGCCTCCAAGTTTTCCAGCCCCTGTGGATTCACCCCTTCTTCCAATTATCCAATCATGCATGCATTCCAGGGCCACTCTGCAGGGATTTTGCAGAAGTATTTAAGGCACCAAAGCAGGTGACCTTGGGATAGGGACATCATCCTAGTGGGCCTGATCAAATCGATGAAGCTCTTTAAACCTGAGTCCAGAAGTCACAGAGGAGTCAGAATCAACCTGAGAGGAAGAAACAGCTTGAGGGAAGAGTCTCCATTGCTGGTAGAGAGAGGGCCACGAGACAGGATCAGTAGGTGACGTCTAGAAATTGAGAGTACCTGCCTGCCAGCCAGCCAGGAAAGGGGTCCTCCCGCCCTACCACCTCAAGGAAATGAATTCTTCAAATGACTCATGAGCTTGGCAGAGGACACTGATCCCCAAATGATCGCCGAGCCCTGGCCAACACCTTGACATCACCTGGGTACGACTCCAGCAGAGCGGAGATCTAGCCGCGCCGTGCCCGGCTGGGCTGGCAACCTACAGGAACTATAAGAGAATTAAGGGAGGCACAGCAGGCTGCTGAGATCGGGCTCATTTGTTACACAGCAGTAGAAACCTTATAGAGAGGCCCAGGGCTTTCATGTCTCCACTACTGCTGGAGATTTTTAAGTCCAAACATTTCTGGATTTAAATATAGGTGGAGGTGTCTTTTTACAGCCACATTCATTCATTGTGCCCAGATCCTCCTATGACCCAGGCCTATGTCCACTGCCTGCCTTTCAGAAATATAGTTAGGGCTGCCTGGGTGGTTCAGTTGGCTAAGCATCTGCCTTTGGCTTGGGTTGTGATCCCAGGATCCTGGGTTCGAGTCCCACATTAAGCTCCTTGTTCAGTGGAGAGCCTGCTTCTCCCTCTGCCTACTGCTCCCCCTGCTTGTGTGCTCACTCTCTCTCTCTCTCTCTCTCTCTCTCTGATAAATAAATAAATAAATAAAATCTTAAAAAAAAAAGAAAAAGGAATATAGTTAAAGATGACTCCTGCAACGATGTTTTTCCGAGATCAACTTGCAGGTTTATTTCAACACACTTGTCCTATGCAAAGCATCAAATCAGATATTGGGCAGTGGATGGGTGTTAAGGGATGACAAGGTAAATAAGGAGTTTATATCCTGGGTGAGGGACAGATGTTTGAAAAATTAACTGCCAGGCAGGCGTTATAATTGAAATCTATTTATTTAGACTCAATTACAGGCATTTAGAAAGCAGGACAGTTAATTCTGATCCAAAAAAATGGAATTTACATGAGAGGCCACTGTCTAAGCCACAGAACAGAAGTGCACAGTATTTTAAAAAAGTAGAAGCTGCTTGTAAGTGTAAAGGAGACCGGTGGTGGGGGTGGGCTTTAGATTATGTTCTTCCTGTAAGGGACCCCAAGGACCCCCCCCCCCCCAGATCTCTTCCTGCATCCGGGGATTTAGTAGCTCTGACCACCACATAATCTTTCAGGGCACCTGTTGTTATAGCCTTTATTTTTATTTATTTATTTGTACTCTTCCATCAGAATGACTGATGCTCAGCTGAATCTAAAGGAGCATTTGATTTGTCCGGTGTCCTCTGGGGATGCCCCTGCCTAAAGGCATGAAAAGTCACTCAACATCACAGATCATTCAGCCACGAGGGTGAGAGCCACTGTCACCTCATCCCACTTTCAATAGCCAATGTCCTCTTAAGAGTCTCCCTAGTGCAAGATACAGAGGTGGGAGAGGAGAAGGAAACGAGGGCGTGTGGCTTAATACAGTGGAATTTCTATTGGCACCGGCTCCCGAGCAACCTTTTAACAGAGATGTTTAATTGATCTTTATGGAGCAGAACCTTCCCTTCTGCTTATAAAAGAAAGGATCGCTCTTCCCACTGGTATCTGGAGGACTTAATAGCCCCTGTTTTCTCTTAGAGCAGAGACACTTAATGACCGGGAGCCCAACATAGATAGAGTTTATTGTCCAAAATACAAGCCATGTTCTCATCAGGCTTCACACTGAGATCGCCGTGCTTGGAGGTGCTGACGTTTTCAGCGGCTTTTTCCTGACTGACAAGTGCATTGTTCTTGCCACTCCGGGTCTGCTGTCAAATTAACAAATGCCTTCAGCAAAATAATCTATAGGCCCTTGCCAAAGACGCTTGAGGATGCCCTAATGTATATCGATTGGATTCCCTCCTGCAGCAGCTCTTGGATGAGGCCCAAGAGCTGAGCCATCATCATTTGCCTGCATCGTGCGTGAATACTGCACAGGCAGGAAGACGATCATTGCAACAGACCCAGGATTCAGACATACCTCCCCAGTCAGTACAAAGAGAACCATTGCTCGGTGAGCTATGAAGAGTGATTGAGAGGAAAAGGAATATTTTCTAAGTTCCTTTTGTTCATTTTTGAAGGGATTTATTGATATTAGCATTACTCCTTCAAATAACCTTCAAACAAGCAAGTATTTCTATTTCCACGTTAGCCAGGAAATTTTGTCATAAACGTTCCTACTAGTACAGTATTTAAGGAATAAACTAGAGGCTAATACTTGATGCCATAGAAAAGCATTATTATTTGGGGATTGGTTCTAGGGTTATGGATTTTCTGGCTCTTTTTTTCTCTCCCCCTTCTGGCTCGCCTTGCCCACCCTGTCACCAGCCCCTCCCTCCTCAACCTCCAAGCTGCCATCTTGGCACAGTAGGCACCGTGGCCATAATTCCTGAACCAAATTTTGGAAACTGTTGTGTGGAATATACAAGTGTTCTTAGAGGGACAAGAAGACAGAATTTTTGAAATCATCACTCTCCAGAAAAATCTAAGATATGTGATCACTCTAATCGCGAGGCTCTAACATAACCCCGAAAGGCTACCAAAACAAGATGTGGGAGGGAAGCACCTGCCCTTATTGACATACGAATATCTTTTTTTAAAGATGTATTTATTTATTTGAGAGAGACAGAGAGCATGAGTAGGAGGGGGAGAGGGAGAGAGAATCACCAGCAGACTGAACAGAGTGTGGAGCCCTCTGCGGGGCTCAGTCTCAGGATCCTGAGATCACGACCTGAGCCGAAACCGAGAATCCAAGGCGCCACCCCAGGTGCCCCAACTCAGGAATATCTTTTTTTTTTTTTTTTAAAGATTTTATTTATTTATTTGTCAGAGAGAGAGAGGGAGAGAGAGCGAGCACAGGCAGACAGAATGGCAGGCAGAGGCAGAGGGAGAAGCAGGCTCCCTGACGAGAAAGGAGCCCGATGTGGGACTCGATCCCAGGACGCTGGGATCATGACCTGAGCCGAAGGCAGCTGCTTAACCAACTGAGCCACCCAGGTGTCCCCCAACTCAGGAATATCTTTAAAGCAGGCATTAAACCTGGGTCTGAGGTCTTACCTGAAGCATAAGGGGGAGAAGGAAAGAGGCTTTATCCCTGAGCTGTTGGCTTTTTTCCCAGTGTTAAGATACAACTAATGCATAGCATTAGTTTGTTATACAGCATGACAACTTGATATATGTATATTTGTGAAGTGACCACCACACTAAGTCTAGTTAATACCCATCACCTCGGGGCGCCTGGGTGGCTCAGTCAGAGGAATTTGCTGCTCTTGATCTTGGAGTGAGGAGTTCAAGCCCCACACTGGGTGTAGAGATTGCTTAAATAAATTAATTAACTTAAAAAATCCATCACCTCACATTGCTGCAATTTTCTTTTCTTGGGATGAGAACTTTTAAGATTTATTCTCTTAACAAATTTCAAAGAAACAATACAGTATTAATTACAGCTATCATGATGTATGTTACATTCCCTGGAACTTGTTTTATAAGTGGACCCCCCCATACACACACACACCTCTGACAACCACCAGTCTGTTCTCTGTATAGAGCAGTTCTGTTTTTTGAGATTCTGCATTTAAGTGAAAACACATAGACTTTTTCTTTCTCTGGGTTATTTCACTTAACATCATGCTCTCAAGGTCCATCCTGGCTTTTTCAGTCGGTATCACAGTCAAACATTTCAGGACCATGTTCGTGTTATTACCAGGCCCTTGTCAGGTGTGGGGGGCTGAACCATGTCTCCCCAAAATTCATTCTAAGCCCTAAACCCCGGTACCTCAGAATGGAGCTGTATTCAGAGTTAGGGACTTTAAGGTGGTAATTAAGTTAAAATTAGGCCATTAGGGTGGGTCCTGCTCCAATCTGACTAGTGTCTCTCTAAGAAGAGGAGATCAGGACCCAGAGAAACCACAGACGCCCACAGATGAAAGGCCCTGTGAGGACATGGGGAGAAGGTGGTTGTCTGATAGCCAAGGTGGGAGGTCTGGAAAGTTCCTTCTTACAGCCATCAGAAGAAACCAACCCCCCTGACACCTTCATCTTGGACTTCCAGCCTCCAGAACTGAGAGAAAATAAATGTGTTATTTATACTACCCCAGACTGCGGTGTTTTGTTATGGCAACCTTAGCAAACCAATACAGTGCCCCAAAAATGAACATGGAAGAAGGTCTGGAACATCTGGCATGTAACAAGCACTGTTCTGAACACATGTGCTGTGCAGGGGGCACTATCATTCTCATCTCCATTTTACAGATGTGGAAACTGAGGCACAGACAGGCTCAGTGAATTGCCTAAGGTGATACATCTGGTATGTGGAAACACCAGAATTTGAACCCAGTTACCAGCCTGGGAGTTCTGTTTTTCCTCAAATTTCTGCCTGTATCCCCCAACTGATCATCTACAAAACCTTCCAGAAAATCCAAATACCGTCCAAGACTGGTCTAGGAGGCAGCAAAGAAGGCAAATCTGAGGATACTATGCCCCTCTCTTGAGAGGCAAGGAATCCCCACTTGGAAAGCTTTGGAGACAAGGAAAACTGGTTCCTCTAGAAGCCGCATGGGATGGAAGGGGATATGTGGGCCTGGTCAACTGAGGGCCAAGAGGCTGTTGTCCCACAATGGCTGTTGTCCCGATCTACAGCTCTGCAGGGATACGGCTCTGAGCCCTTGGCTTCCTTCAGGCCCACTGGCCCTGACAGGCACAAGATGTGGAGTCAGAAATGGCTCATTCCCTCTCCAGCAGCTCTTTCTCCAGAACAAGCAGGGACAACATGCCAGACTGAGAGGCAGGGAGGATTGCCTTCATCCTCCAGACCAGAGTTTCTCAGCCCTGGCTTTAGTGATGGTTGGAGCTAGATCTTTATTTGTTGAGCTGGGGTGGGTGGGGGAGGGGGGACAGTTGTCATGTACACTATAGGGTGTTTATCAGCACCCCTGGTCCCTACCAATTAGATCCCAGTAGCACACCACCAACTCATGACCACAAAAATGTCTCTAGACATTGCCAAAGATCTCCTAAGGGACAAAATCACCCCCACTGAGAAGAATTTTCTATCCTTGAAGAGAAACAGAAAAAGATACTTCCTCCAGACACTTATTTCCATCTATTAGAAAGCTTTCATAATAATATATGCAAATGTTCTACATCTATGATATTGTATAGTGCACAACCTGCCCAAATGCCCATGGCAATCCTCCTTCTCTCCCTCTCAAGTCATTCTCAGGAGAATGAGACTAATCTGCCATACACTTGATCATTCCTCTTCACTTCCTAGACTCTGAGATACCACAAGGAACCCAAGGGCTGACTATACTGTCAAAATCCTTGCTTCCTGACCTAAGCTCGGGGCTGGGTTTGGGACTGACCTTTCTCCACCCTGAGGTAAAGATGAAGAAAATAAAACCTATACTAATCCTTCTGATTTTCTAGTCCAGCCGTTAACATGACAGGCATGAGGCACTAATAATCCTTTTTCTCCCTCATTGCTGAAGCGATAGATAAAACAATTTTAGAGCTGTGTTCCCCTATCCCTAAAGCACGAAGTATTAATTAGGAAATAAAGCAGTGACAGGGTGTGAGTTAATGGGCTATTAATGCCTGCCATGGGTGCCCTGCACGGTCTGGAGCCAAAGGCCAGACAATTTCCACCACCCAGTACGCACACTAATAGCCAATTAAAGTCTATCCTAAATCGGCTCCTTTCTCTTGGTCAGGAGTTTTTTCCATTTAAAAAAGTGGTGAAGTTTCCAAGTAAACATGCGTTTGCTTTAATGCATGTTCCTTTTCTCGTCTTGCAATAAAAGGTGAATCTACCCACTGGGGATCAGGGGAAGGAAGAAGTGCAAGAAAGAACAGGAATGACGGGGGCTGATGTTCTTTTTTTTTTTTTTTTTTTAATGTTTATTTATTTATTTATTTATTTTAAAGATTTTATTTATTTGTTTGACAGAGAGAGAGAGCACAAGCAAGGGGAGCAGCAGACAGAGGAAGCGGGAGAAGCAGGCTCTCCACAGAGCAGGGACCCCAGTGTGGGGGGTCGATCCCAGGACCCTGGGATCATGACCTGAGTCAAAGGCAGATGCTGAACCATCTTAGGCACCCAGGCGCCCCTTTTTTATTTATTTGAGAGAGAGAGAGAGGGAGACCAAGCAGGGGGAGCAGCAGAGGGAGAGGGAAAAGCAGGCTCTCTCCTCTGTGCAGGGAGCCCGACGCGGGGCTCGATCCCAGAGCACTGGGACCATGACCGGAGCCAAAGGCAGATGCTTAGCTCGACTGAGCCACCTAGGCGCCCTCAGGAGTGACATTCTGACCCCGAAAGCAATCCTTTGAGCCTGGTGGCTGGAGGCAAGGGGCACCTCTCTGTGGGTTTATTTACTCCCCCTAGAAGAAGGCTCACATGCTGTAGGAGATTTTGTTCTAGAGAATACTTAGTTCTGTTGACACTTTATCTTCTAACAATACTTGTCTCCTGGTAGAAATCAGAGCTAAGGTAACACAGACTGGAGGGTTACTACGTACCTGGGCTCTTTATCTCATTCAATCCCCATAACGGCCCCTGAGAGATTACGGTGATGGAGAAACAGACACAGAAGTTTAAATAATTTACCCAAGAGCAAACAGCCAGAGGGCAAGAGAGCCAGTTTTTAAACCCAGACTACCTGCCTCCAATTCCAGGTGAGGGGAACCAGAACCACAGCCTACAGGTTACCTCTACTCCCCTTGACCTGGTGGTACAGGCTTGTGAGGGAGGTGGGTTATAGAATTCCCGTTACAGAAGTTTTCTCCTTCAGCAGCAGACATCTGGCCCTCCCAGGAGGCAGCTGCAAAGGCAAGAGCTACAGCCTGGGTATTTCAAGAGCGACCCCCGACCACCACCTGGGAGCTCACTGGAAACAGATGCAGACCCACAGGAGAACGATCAGGTCCCCCGTTCTAATAAGATCTACAGGAGAGTCATACACATCTTAAAGATTGAGAAGCATGAAGCTGGAGCCCAAGTATCCCATCCCAGGGCCAAGTTCTTCTCTGCAACTAGTGAAAAGGAAGCGAAGATTCATTCTACGCCTTCCACGCCTACTCTGCCTCAGTCACCGGGATATAACACAAGATCATCACATCCTCCCCAGGACTGAAAATGATCCTGAGGGTCAGAGTAGTTAAGCACCCATGGTGAAGAGGGCACACTGGAGCCCAGAGCCCCCATCAGAAGAGCCCCTCTGCACAGTGCCTCAGCCCAGCAGCCCAAGCTGTGGGTCTAGGAGGTCCTCAGCAGAGCACAGAGCAAAGGTGAGACATGACTTCTTTTTGTGGAGTCTCTGACTTTTGAGATTTAGAGAAGAAAAAGTCTTTTTCTGGGCTGGTTAAAACAGTATTACCAGGGAGTAAAGAGAGGGTGTCTCCAGGCCCCTTCCGGACTTAGAATTTAATGCCTATTTATTGAGAACCTCTCGGTGCATTTGCTCAGCACTACATCAAAATGGAGTTGTTCTCGGTGCTCTAAAAGCTTATGATCTAAGAAGGCTACAGAAATGGGGGAGACATAAAAAATAGCAGAACAATACAACAGCCTTAATCAGACCGTCTTTGCTTTTCTTTGCTTATAAGTCACCGGCTTTAAATTTAATATAGTGTCATGTCTTTATTTTTCTTGAAGTTTTCTTAAAAGACCATATAAAGATTTTCTTCCATGGTAAGACTTTTATATTGTATTTTTCTTAAAATGGAGTATGGTACATTTACCCTTCATCAGATGATTGCTTATAAGTCACCTTGCTTTATTAAGAACACTGCTAGAGGCTTCTATGCCCCTAGTAATAAAAATGTATTTTCAGGCCCATTCAAACCAATGAAAATCTGAGTTTTCAGAGCACAAGATAATGAAAATTCTCTAGATCGGTGTCTTTTACTACTTTTAATCTGTTAACAGACCCTGAGTGTCTCAGATGAAAGGTACTCTAGCGTGAATTGCTATCGTTAATAGCATTCCATACAGGTAACTCTTGATTATTCCAATTTCTCACAAATTTGGACACTTTTACTACCTCTATAACATCTCTAGGGGGTGTGAAAGAAAAGAGGCCTGTACAATTTATTTCTCAAAATATACACAGAAATATAATTGCACATGCATAGAGGAAACCTTATAAATATGTATGAGGAGCCATAGACTGTCAATCCTAAAACTCCTCATTTGGAATGACAGCACCGGTCCCAAAATGGCTCCTCACCAAGTGACTGGGAATTTCTAGGGACCACCAAACCAGAGATGGAGAATTACAGGAACCTGAGACGTTTGAAAAATGAAGGTTCCCGAAGACCTCTTTGTTGTCTTACAAAATGGCAAGAAAGTTGTTGTCCACATAATCTCCTTGTATCCTCACCCTTGGCGAGGTGACTTTCACAGCCTCTCCCATGGAGAGGCAGACTCAGTTTCCCCATCCTGGAATCTGGGTTCACCGTTTAACAGGCCTCAGCCAATGGGATGGAGCAAGGATGACGGTGTCTCACTTCGGAGCCAGACCTCAAGACACAGCGTCTACCCTTCCCTCCAGGAGCCCTGTCACCACCATGAGGAGAAGCCCTCGCTCTCTGGCGGCTGGAGGTGGGGGATGCAGGGGGATGACCAACCTGCGGCCCCCACCCCGCAGACAGCCGGCCCTGAGCTGACCCCACTGTGATAAACTGGGTTTTGAGGAAGAAGAAACAGCATATAGTAGGCTGTATAAAGTGCTCCCCATACGTAAGATACTACTTTTCCAAAGCATTTTGCTGCAGTGGTGAATCCCTGCACGGCCATCTTGAAAACACCCCTCCAGTCAGTGACAACAGAGAGTAAAGAAGGCACACCGAAACTGAGAGGAAAATATATTAGCATACCCAAATTCACTGAAGATGTTTATAAATGAGTGGACAAATCGTCTGAGGGAAAACAGACTCGAATGAGAAAACGGTCCAAAGAACAAGGAGGGTAAGGAAACACATCGGTGTGACACCAACTAGGCCTCAAGGGCGTAATGGAAAGTGTATGTTTGGTTCTTCTATTGTTCGGATCACCGAAGCATTATCGGATTGTACAGTCTTAGAAGAAAAACAAGCATTAAGATTATCTATGGGTTTGCAAACTGGCGGCCGCCAGAGGGCCGGGGAAGAGGGCAGAGAGAGGCAGGTCCTGCAGAGGGGCAGGCGGCAATGTTAAGCCAAGGAACTTACCAGGCTTGTCTTGGGTGGACGCGAAGACGGAGCGTCTCTGCACCCACCAGAACCTTAGGAGTTCGTACAGAAGCCCTAAATGGTTTCAGACAATCCCGAGGACCCACTCACTGCTCTGCCAGGGTTGTGTCCTTGAAAGCAGCTCCTGCTGTGGGAACAGCAGGCAAGAGGGAGTGGGGAGCCCCCCTTGCCCAGATCCAGCTTGCGGGTCAACTGGGGGTTAGGACCTCTCGATGACCTCTGCCAACGTTATCAGTAAGAACGAGGAAAGATACCAGAAAAGAGAGCCCACAGCGGAAACCGCTCTCCATGTTATGGTCAACGCCAGGGCAACACAAGAGGGTAGATAGATACACAAGTCTAATTAGGGTTTGGGAATAGGAAGCATCCTGGGACGAGCCCCAGGCTGGTACCGACCTCCCTCCCCTCAGGGACAAGGATGGCAGGAAGCTGGATGGGGTCAAAAGGGAAAACAAAGAAAGGCAAGTTTGGGTGTGCAGTGATCTGTGGATCGGAGGGAGCATGTCTCCGAACCGGAGCCCTCGGACCTGCGATCTCCCCCCTATCCCCTGGATCCCCACCCCTCAGCGCTCAGCCTCAGGCCTTGGCTCACGCGGTGGCCTCCTCACCTCTGCCCACCAGTGTGGATGGCAGTTCCCTCCCACAGTGAACCAGCCTGGGGACCCAAGAGCTGCGGGGGAGGAGTGAGGCCACCAGGAGTCAGGAGAGGAAACAGGTTGTCGACAAGGACCAGGTGGGGAGGAAGAAGCAGCGTTCAGTGAACTCCCCTTCTGATGGGGGGGGGCCAACAAAGGGAAGGGGATCCTGACGACACTGTTAATTTACATATTATATTTTATATGAATTCCATTAAAACCATTCTGAATACCAAAGGGGGAAAACAAGATCCTTTAAACCGTGTCGGTGATTGTACCTCCCACTGCTCTCCATGAGCTCCCAGCCAGAGAGAGGGAAATGGGAGGTGAGTCTGCCCTCCATCCTCTCAGGAAGCCTCAGGGCTCGGAGGCTTGTCCTTGCAAAGTGTCTCTCCTTTTGTATTTTTCTTTTAAATGTTGTATTTATTTATTTGTTTATTTGAAGGCGAGAGAGCACAAGCTAGGGGAAGGGGCAAAGGGAGAGGGAGAAGCCGACTCCCAATTGAGCAGGAAGTCCACAATGGGGTTTGATCCCATGACTCTGGGATCAGGACCTGTGCTGACAGCAGACACTCAACCAACTGGGCCATCTCGGCGCTGCTGTCCTTTTGCGTTTTTCAAGCAAATACTCACCAGAGCTGGTTTCTGCCCCATGACACTCATGAAAGCACTTTCCTTGATGCCCCAGGGCTTTCTCTGCTGATGAGTTCAAAGAAGTGCTTCTCAAACCTCATTCATTCATTCATTCATTAACTCACTCATTCATTTAAAGAAGACTCCATGCCCAAGCCCAACGTGGGGCTGGAAATCACAACCCTGAAGAATCCCACACTTAACCATCGGAGCCACCCAGACTCCCCCTCATCTATGTGACTTCTAAGCAAAGTCACCAACTCACACAGTTTCTAACGTGACAGTATCTTCTGTCTTCAGTTTCTGTGCTGGCCAATCCTCCCAAAGTCGTTCTCTTTTGCCGGTCTCTTTCTGAGACTTTGTCTTTGGACCATCTCTGCTCTCCTTCCCCTCTGCTGTCTCTCAGAGGATCTCACCCACTCCCCATCTCCACCCAACCCCACTCACTGCGGCTTTCCACCTATGCACGTGATTGCCTGTTGGACAACCTCATTCCAATGTCTCATACAGGCACCACAAACTCAACACGTCCATATTACTCAAGGCCCACTCAGGAAAATACCCCAAGACAGGCAGTTCCATACAGCAAATTTCATATGGCGACAGAAATCTAAAAGGCGGGACAAGATGGCGAGACCGCCCAGAGAGTCACAGCCGCAGAAGCCATAGCTGCCCCATGGCTGGAGGGACTGAGAAAGGGATGACGTTGCCATGGCCAGAGCCAGGCTGCCAGGCGTGAGCTGGGAAAGCCTGCCTGGTTGGGACGGGAACTCAAAGGCCCAGCCGCAGGTGCCTGAAGCGAAAAGAGAGAGAGGCAGGAGACAAACCTGACTTCGACCTTCCTCCCACTCTCCAAACTCTTGCCAGTGCTTTCCACTGACTGAGCCTACCCGGACAAGAGTTGGCAAGGAAATCAGAGCAACAGGAGTTGCAGGGGCTCTCAGCAGAGCCATGGAAAGGTGGGTAGCAAACGGGCAAATGACAGCACAGTACCCGTGTCTCCCTGTGTCCCTGACCCCGTTGAGTGGAAGCATCTTTCACTCATCATTTGTACCACACTTGACCTTTCCCTTCCCCTCACCTCCCACATCTGGTCATTCACCCTGTAAGGAGCTCATCCATCCCCCTCTCCTCCCCACAGCCACCGCCATCACTCACTGTCGCCACCGCCATCACTCACTGTCTTATGTCTCTCGACTCCCCCTCTCGGATCAGCCACCGCACCTGCCAGGACTCTTCTCAAGTGCACATCTTCTGCTGCTTTATGTCCTACAGCGGCTACCCACTGTGCTTAGGATCAAGTCCAGATTCCAAGGTAGGACTTGGCTGCCTCTTCATCTTCTTGTGGTGACAAAATTCCTCCACCCACATCCTGAACTTCATGTTTGCCCTTGAGTTCCCTGGGGGCAGCTTGATTTCTGGTCTTTACGTGTGCAGAATAGCACGTTCTTCATGGAACACTCCCCCCACCCACCACCCCGATCCTCTCCCTCCTTATCCCTGTCTCGCGGGTCTCCATGGGAATTCTCCTAGGAAGGCTTGCCCTGTCCCCCTGTGTGTGTGTTTCCTTGCGCCTGACCCTTCCGCAGGTGGTGGGGTTACCAGATTTAACAAACAAACCATGCAAGTTTAACTGGACAGCCTGTTTTATCTGGCAGCCTGGCCTGGTTTACTTGTCCCAGAGTATGACAATTGCATGTTCATATTTTCCTTTCCCTACCAGGCTCCAATCCTTTCGGGATAATGATCTTGTCAACTCTGTTCCCCATTTCATTAAATGAATAGATTAGTGTGAGTGCTTTGGGTGGATGGATGAATGACTTGCCCGGCTCTGTTCTGAGAGTCCATCGCCCAGCTCTAAAGCTTGTCTGTGCTTCTGCAGAGCTGAAAATGGCACAAGAGGCTGGAAAGATGGTACCAAGGATAAAACATCTTACACTTTTTGCCTTGGGATGGTTTTCTAATAGAAAGTTCAGATTTTGCTCTTTGCAGACCCAGTACCCAAGGGTCAGGTAGGTAAAAATTATGACCAAAAAAGTGGGCAAGGTCGGGGACACCTGGGTGGCTCAGTCAATAAAGTGTCTGGCTTCAGGTCAGGTCATGATCTCAAGATCTTGGAATTGAGCCCCACGTCATCAGGTTCCCTGAGCAGTGGGGAGTCTGCTTCTCTCTCTGCCCCTCCCTCCACTCGTGCTGGCTCTCTCTCTCTCATGAATAAAATCTTAAAAAAAAAAAAAAAAGTGGACGAGGTGGGAAAAGGCAAATTAGAGCCTTTCTCGCCATCTAAAGAGCAGTATCTACTGGTTCCAGACACATGTCACCACACCGGAATGCTGGCCCAAATGTTCTACCCCTTTAAGAAAAGACAAGAATCAAGATATTAAAAGGCTTCATCTCATGATCTTTTAATATGGCCGTTAATTTAATAAGTAGTAGATGGTTCAACCAAAACACAACTGAACTGATCACTCAGTACAGGCTTCCAAAACTGCACAACAGAATCAAAATGTATCTCCAGCCCGAGGTCCCCTCACTCGGCAAAGCTCTGGCAGATGTTAATCCCAACTTCCAGAAGCCTCTAGTACAGAATCAATGCCTAAGACACTTCAGAGAATATAAGAAAGCATTTGTGAAATCTTACCAATATCAATCAATATGAACATAGATTATTTTCCCATGGCTATCAATATAGTCTTCGATATGCTCGGTCAACATTTACTAGATATCACCTACAGAAGGTTTGGTGGTCCTCGGGCTGTGGGAAGAGGCTGAGAAGAACAAGATACACTCAGGGCTGAAATCCAGTGGGTACACACCTCTGTTGCCCTACCAGCTGTTTACCTATTTATGTATGTCCAACCTACTTGGTTAATTGTCCCCATCCAAACTCCAGCCCTGTTGGCCCTCAGATCCCTGCAGGAAGGAGAGGGCCCCAGGCACCACAATGGCCAATGCTGGGTGCTCATCTCGCCCCCTGTGGTTGTGGCCACAGGTGGCCAGGTGGCCCTTTCCTGCAGTTTCCCTCCTGTGGCCATTCGTACAAACTGTGGCATCACAGACCAATTCTTCAAACAGAAAATAAAATGATAAATGTCCCCCCAAATGCCCAAATTGCTCTTATCTCTCCCTAATCTCTTTTCCCGATTAACTTCTGTTCTACCATTCAGATATCAACTAAAACATCACTTCCCACTTCCCAGTCCAGACTGCATCCCCCTGGCAGTCTCACAGGTCTGTTCCTTTACTTCCTATCTTGGATCCAATTTGTTTACTGTCTGCCTCCCCTTAGTAGGCTCTGAGCTCTATGAGGGCAACAGAAAGTAGAATTTATTTGGCAAAGCATGTAGGCTTCCATAGGGTATAGGTGGGGTTGGTTGCCCACCCAGCCCCAAGGACGAGCTCTGATGTATTGTAGCCACTGAGCATATCCCCTCTTCCAAGTCCTAATATTTGGTTCAGGAGAAAGAACCTGACTAGGGCAGTCCAAGCAGAGCGAGCCTGAACATTCATTGGGGAGGCACAAGTACAGACCTCTTGTCATCCCCTGGTCAACCGAAGTACTCAGAGCCAGTGTCTGGTCGACCGCTGCCTCCACGGTTTTTGTGAAGCCAGGGATGAAGGGCAAAATATCCCAGAAAGGTGAACCCAAAGGCCACATGTCTTGGGCCTCTGGAGCAAACCAGACCTGGGCTGGAACTACCTTTGAATTGTTCAGTTCTCCAGCCACTGGATTCCTTCCTCTGCTTTTGTTGGTGTGGTTTTGCTTTAGTCAGTTTAGATCAAGTTTTCTATCTACTGTGACCAACAAAATCCTAAGTGATAGGATTTTGCTTTGGTTACTTTGCTTGCCCCTGTGGCTACAAGAACCTTGCTCGTGGAAGACACTGAATTTAAAAAAAGCTGCTAAACGGGGATGCCTGAGTGGCTCAGTTCATTAAGTGTCTGCCTTCAGCTCGGGTCATGATCTCAGGAGTGGGGCTCCCTGGTCAGTGGAGAGTCTGTTCATCCTTCTCCTTTGGCCCGTTCCCTTGCACTCGCGTGCACACTCTCTGTCTCAAATAAATAAAATATCCGCTGAACAATGTGCTACTGGGAGATCAGAAATGGCTTAATGGGGGAAATGACTGGGTGAAAGCCAGGTGGAGCGTTAATTTGAGTGTATTTCTTTGGAAACTGTAAGATTACCCAAGATTTAAATGCATCAAAAATTCAGAAATGTTTCCCCCAGTGTATCTTTTATAGCAGAATGTTTGCTACCTGAGGTTATTAACCTGCTCACCTGTCATTTCCTAACAACTTCTGAGGATTTCTGCTTCAACCCCTGGACTTTCACCCTAAAGAAAATATGGTTTTAAAGTGGGGGAAGGGAGCAGGAAGGAATATGAGCCGGGAGGAAAACTTTTACTCTGCTGGGTAAGATCATTATTTTTCCCCCCAGAATGCCCTATAACCTCTTATGTTTCTTACATTTCAACTTCAGGTTTTATTTCTCAGACATTTAAGATGCTTCCAGCTCTTTACCTGGCTAGGTGGAAGCCAAGATTTTATTTTTCTCTTGGGGGCTATTCTGCTAGGCTAGAAACATCAGAAGAAACCTTAACTTTAGGTTTTTATAGGACATCTTTCAAAGTATAATCAGGCTGTGTGGTTCACAATCCGGCTATTAGGTTAAGGGTCTGTGTTGCCAAGGGTATGTTCTTCTAAAAATATTGAGAATTAAAGAAACCTGACTGGACAGGGAGGGAAAATTCTACAAGTTGGTCCCTATATCCCGATCAGAAGATTCTTTTCCTTCTTTCCTGTTTCACCAAAAAGCACACTTGCCCATAATATTCACGTTCTCAAAACACATTTGTTACTCTCAGGGCTCCTGGGATCTATAACCCCAACTGTTGACTTTTGACGTCCCAATGTATTTTTTTTTTTTTTTTTTTACACACCTTTGCTTATATGTTAGGGTTTCTTTTCCCTCTGGGAGAGAGAGGAGCAGGTTGTAGAAATATTGGTGGAAAATTAGCCATAAATCACTTTACCTTCTCATGATGAAGAACAGAATAGTCAGAACCTTGAAATCTCTCTCCATAAAATACTTATCAACTACAAAGGGACAAATAATAACTTGACAGTGGAGAATCCTCACGGATACCACCTTAAGACACCAGTAAGACAGACGGACATCAGGTGCTTCCTGTCAGGGTACACAGAGAAGGACATCGCTTCTGTGGTACCCCTGCCAAAACAGGAAACAGGACCAACTCAAACCCACTCCATGATTTTCTACTACAAGTAGCCTGAGTTCTGCCATGGTCAATGACGTGAAAGACAAAAAGGTTGAAGAACTGTTTCCTATTTAACGTAAGGAGACATGAGAGCCAGGTGCATGGGTGGCTCAGTCAATTAAATGTCTGCCTTCAGCTCAGGTCATGATCCCAGAGTCCCAGGATCAAGTCCTACATCGGGCTCCCTGCTCATCAGGGAGTATGCTTCTCCCTTTGAGCCTCCCCCTGCCCGTGCTCTCTCTCTCTCTCTCTCTCAAATAAATAAAATTAAAAAAAAAAAAAAAGGAGACATAAGAACTAAGTACCATACATGCTTGTAGACTGGTTCTTGGACTAAAATAAATAGCTATCAAGGATGTTACTATAATAATTGGCAAAATTTGAATACGGACTGCAGATGAGTCAACGGTATCAACATTACATTTCTGATTTAGATCATCGCTGTGGTTACACAGGAAAATGCCCTTATTCTCTGGAAATTGTCACTATTTGGAGGTAAAGGAGCACAGTGTCTCCAGCTTATCCTTAAACGGTTCTGGGGGGGAAAAAAGTATAGATAGAGAGAGTGACTACCATAGCACGTGAAGCTAAATGTTAATAATTGATGAATGTAAGTCAAGCAAATACAAGAGCTCTTTGTACTAATCTTGCAACTTCCCTGAAAGTTTGAAATCAGATCTATCTACATCTATACATTGACAACTAGATAGATAAATAAAATAAACCACACAAATTCAAAATACATTCATCACCCAGGGCATCAACCTAGAATCCAGCCTATTCCTCGGGTGTTCTCAAGCAATCTGTACAGAACCAAGGCTAGGATACCCACGGTGACCAGGTCAGCAGGCTCACTAATTAGTCTGTCTACATTTCTACTAGCTTAAACTATGTTTCATTTGAATAAAACGTATCAGACTTCCTTAAACTTAGTACTGATGACTTACACGCTTAAACACTCAAAATACAAATTCCATACTTTTCCCCCCAGTGAGGCCCAAGGTTGTCAATCTTCTCACGCCCTAAAAAGTAAGCAAGGCTACTTGGTATAACCAAACGTAGAACTTCTGTGTACATAAACTTTCCCCATTATGCCCAGTTCCCTACTTTCCGAGAAAATCCAATTTACATCCCCAGGATGCCAGATACCAAAAATACCATGCTCTTGTTTTTGTCACATCAAATGAACCATTTTATTCTTTACCCTTCTTAAAATGAAATTCAATAAATCTTTGCTCGCTGTTGCCTTTTCTATCTCTTCCCCAGCACCTCCTTCTGTGATTAAGCTTTTCCATCCACTCTGGAATAATCCAGGGGTAATTATAACTTCTTACCTTCTTTAGCCCAACAGGAGCCAATTTATCACAAACTGTCATGAATTCCGAATCTAAATTACCAAGAGTCCAATTACCGATGGAGGCAAGGAATCTTCTTTTCAATTACAGTGATTGATTTCTTCCCAAACCCAGTAGCATTTCACTTTTTAATTATGTTCATTCTGATCAAATGTGAGAAAATTCTTCCTCATTTTATTTTCCTTCCAAAGAACATGTTACAACAAACATTAATCACGAAGTGATACAAGGCCAGACCTGCTAATGCCTTCAGCGGAAATGAACATCTAATCTATCAGTGGGTCTTGTCCATTTTGTGGGTCTTAGTGGTTCCTTCAGCTCGGAACTGGGGGAAAAGGAATAATTATTTGTTACATCACCTAGTTCACCAAAGGGCTTGTCAAACCTTCCAGCATCGGCTAAATGGTGATGAAGGCTCATTGGACCGATAAACACAGACCAGTGGGGAATGAAGACTTGCGGACAGAACACGATTTGTTTCTTGTACAAAGAACAGAACCACCGTGTTGGGAGACCAAGTAGCGTGTGGAGGTAAACATAAGGAATATGGGGGCACCTGGGTGGCTCAATGGGTTAAGCCACTGCCTTTGGCTCAGGTCATGATCTCAGGGTCCTGGGATCAAGTCCCACATCGGGCTCTCTGCTTGGCGGAGAGACTGCTTCCCTCTCTCTCTGCCTGCCTCTCTGCCTACTTGTGATCTCTGTCAAATAAATAAATAAAATCTTAAAAAAAAAAAAAAGGAAGGAATATGGAAACAATTTTGTTTTTTTCTCACTCAAGCAGCATTAGAATGACTATGTACTGGGAACAATTTTGAAGGAGAAAAATAAAACCTCAAATTCAGTTTGCGGGGGGTTGGCGGGGGAGTAGAATTTGGGAGTATCTGGAGGAACGTGAGGCCGTTGTGCCTTACAGACTCCCCGAGGCCTGAAAGACACTGATTTTGTCTGCTCTGCTTATCTTCAAGGGAAGGCTGGCTGGTTCTGGCTCTCGCAGCCTGCTGACCCGGGAGCCTGTACCCTTATCTTCCCTCACACTCCTCTCCCTGTGGTCAGCAGACTGGCACCAGTTCATTCACCTGAGACACACAAAGGCCAAGGTTTTCACTTGACAAGCATCTTCCAGCAATCTGTGTCCCCACAGTGACTCCCCTTTGTACTTGTATGGACGCCATCCTCTGACCATTTTCACAGATTTATAACGATGAGTCAGGGAGCTCTCCAAGACTTTAAATATCCCTGTTCAACCACGGAGTCCTAGTTGACCATTGTAGCGGAAAGTGAAATTGTATCATACACTAAGGTTTTAAAAATTAAAAAAAAAAAAAAAATCCATATCTGTTAAGATTGTGTGTCTGCCTCTATTCCAGGTTAAGTTCGTGAAACTCAGGAAGACCAATACGACCTGCGTTAAGACTCCTCATTCCTCGAACAGACAACTATTGAGTACCCCTGAAGGGCTTAGGATGCTGGATGCCAGAAGTGGAGAAACAAGGCTCCTTCCGTGATGCTCTAAGGGGAGGGGCAGAGAAGCAGACACCTTGGTAGGGGATGCAGGCCTGTGAGGGGCGAAAGGGTCACCCCGTAAGAACACCATTCCAGGGGCACCTGGGTGGCTCAGTAGGTTAAAGCCTCTGCCTTCGGCTCGGGTCATGATCTCAGGGTCCTGGGATCGAGCCCCGCATCAGGCTGTCTGCTCAGCAGGGAGCCTGCTTCCTCCTCTCTCTGCCTGCTTCTCCCCCTACTTGTGATCTCTGTCATATAAATAAGATCTTAAAAAAAAAAAAAAAAAAAAGAACACCGTTCTGGTGGAGGCGGGAACTCCAGGCCCACTAGCTGTGCAAGGGAGGGGGTCTGGGGGAGACCAGGCTGCAGAAATAATCTGCCAAGGGCCAACATCAGAGCAGACCCTGGAGACGGAAATGGAAGTAAGTGGAAGTTTGAGACTTGGGGTCGGTACGAAGCACAGGGGCTTGCAACCACCAGGAAAGGATGAGAAAAGTGAGGTTGACTCTGAGCACTATTTCATGTAAACACTGAGGAGGATTCCATGGACCGGCTGGCTTTGCTATATAAACATTTATTGTAGTTATTATTCATATCCTGCCTTGACTCCTTGTTTGAAGCTCTTAAACATCTCTGGGACAAGTGGGGGAGTTACTTCCATTCTTCTTTTTACAGATGAGAATGAAGACAAGGGAAGTGTAGCACTGACCAGGGGAATACAAATAACCCAATTAATTGATGCTGAGCTAGAATAAGAGATCAGCACAGTCCTTGTTACATAATCCAACAAAATAGAGAGATAGCTCAGAAGTGTCCTATGGGCATGTTTCTGGTCTATGTGGGACAGAGTTCATAGACCTTTATACCATGAGCTGTGCTGGAAGGTGGTTTCTTGATAATGTCCATTCCAAGAGCCAATGGAAAGCCACCATGGTATACCGAGTCATTAAAAAAAAAAATGGATGCACAGGACTCAAGACTTACACCTTTGGTGGAACTAAATTATCCTTATCAGATGCTACTTTCAGACTCAAGTTTTTCCATCACAAAGTTTTTAACAGAATAATCTGTTTAAAAGCAGGTAAAGTGGGGTGCCTGGCTAGCTCAATCAGTAGAGCACATGATTCTTGATCTCTCCAGGTTGTAAGTTCAAGCCCCACACTGGGTGTAGAAGTTTCTTAACATACACACATACATTAATAAATAGCAGGTAAAGAAATTTATTGTCAAACGTTTAGATGTTTTAGGACTTTCATGTCCTCCACACAGTCAAGAGAAAATACTGACAATGGACAAACAGGGAAAAAACTCTTCAGCAAAGATTCTCCAGAACTCACAGCATCACTGGTCAAACACTATAAAAAGCCGTCAAGTGAACCAACGAGAAGGGAGCTTAACAGAGAATTTTAATTTAACAGCCTAACCGAAAAATAAAGAACATAGCAACCAACCAACCTTCTCTTCTATCCACTAAAAGGAACATAAAAGGAAATCAGAGAACTTCTAAATCCTGTGAAGCAGGTTTTTTGGAGAGGGAAGAGGGAGGGAAGGGACACACCGTTGCAAGCATTAACCTGTAATACGTGAGGTTAAGGATTCTAACAAATTCTCTTAAGTCTCTACATGCATCCCCAAGAACCGTATTATTAGAAACAGACTGCATAGAGATATAAACTATTTGGTATTAAAAACAGACTTTGCTATGTGAACATATAGTATGTCACTTTTATCTCTTTAATGAGAGTAACAGGATAAAGAAAGATACCCCAGCTTGCCCTTGAGCCTGGAACCCCTAAACATCACCACACAGGCAGTGTGGACCTGAATTACCAGGTGCAGAACCCAGGAGACTCCACCATGTCATTTTGTAAAGGATCAAGATTCAGCACCTGTTGAATCCCGGTCCCCACCCAGCCTCCGTGCCATGTCTGTGTCTCCAGAAATCAGTAACTTCAATTTGCACAATTAAGTCCACAGGCAGGTTTGAATACTGAGATCTAGCTAGAAAAAGTAGCAGCAAAGACAAAGTTAGTCGGAATTCACTAGAAAAGCTAAAGGGAGATTTTTCTTTTTAAAAATGCTTCCAGTTCACATCAGAATTAAGGTGGGGGCCGTTAAGACCCACCAGCTTTGCAGAGCTGTGGATGTTTTGCTGTCGTTCTTTAAAAAAAAAAACTGAGATCTGTAATAAGCACGTTCACTCGAGAAAAATACCGTGTTTGCTAGGTTTCTATCCTCATTCCCAAGTTACTTTAGATTTTATACACTGTTCAAGGGCAGAGTATATATTGGTCAAGATGGGTTCATAGCTGATGCATCTCCAGAAAGTTCTTCATGAAGGCCGCCAGCTTTTGAACATCCTCAATCGTGACAGCATTATACAGAGAGGCCCGGATGCCTCCCACAGACCTAGAGCGACCAAAGATGCAGCCAGTGAGAACAAAAGCATCTAATTGAGCATCGAGACAATGGTCTTTCCAGTCATCCACTCCTGAGAGAGACACAGCACCTGAGGCCATCATGTCCAACCTGTCACCTGAAAGCCCCCAGGTGGCCACCAGTTTCAAACGTTCTCATCACAAGAAAATTCTCCCTAATGTAGTGACAGACCATCACGCCCACACGTAACCTGGATTAACTCAGTCAGGTATCTGATGGGCCTGCCTGGGAGGAAGGCGGGAGCAGGCAACCACTGGGGGCCGGTGTCTCGCCTCCCCTGTGGTAAGGACACACACTTTTCGTACAGCATGCAGGATTAACTATTTGATGTTCAGCCAGAGCAACAGTGATCTGTTCTCTCCAGTCAAAGGATGGAAGCCTCAGGGCCGTAAAAGCCATTTCAGATTTGTCAAAGGGAATTATGACAAAAGCCTGCACAGGTGGCCCCACCACACACTCAGCCAGGGAATCATGCTAAGGGTTCCACAGGCAAAGGAGAAGGGCGCCTGTCTGGCTCAGCTGGTAGAGCATGTGACTCCTGGTCTCGGGGTTGTAAGTTCAAGCCCCATGTTGGGTGTGAAGATCACTTAAAAATAAAATCCAAGGGGCACCTGGGTGGCTCCATTGTTAGAGAATCCAGCTCTTGATTTCAGCTCAAGTTATGATCTCAGGGTCATGAGATCAAGCCCCATGTTGGGCTCTGTGCTCGGCATGGAGCCGGCTTAAGAGTCTCTCTCTCCCTCTCCTTCTTCCCTTACCCCCATTCTCACTCACGTATTCTCTCTCTCAAATAAATAAATAATAAGATCTTTAAAAAAAAGGATTATCCTGTGACAACTGGTCTTTCCAACAGTTACAACAGCTGCTACTCCAAGCTGGGAGACTCCTAGATGGATAGATAGGTTTTGTTCTACATTTGAAAAACTATGGAGCACCTGGGTGGCTCAGTCACTTAAGCATCCAACCCCTGATTCCTGCTCAGATCATGATCTCAGGGTCAGAGATCGAGCCCCACCTCAGGCTCCGTGCTGGGAGTGGAGCCTGCTTAAGATTCTCTCTCTCTTCCTCCCTCCACCCACCCCCACTCCCACTTATGTGGGTGCTCTATCTCTCAAAAAAAAAAAAAAAAGGGAAAAAAAACCACTAAACCAATTCTCTGGTGAGTTTTTGGATTGATGTGTACTCACCTATGTCCTTTCAAGGAGATCATATTGAGTTCAAGAGCTTTATCGAGAAATCTTTTTTCTAAAGCATCGTCTCCTTTGGCATTGCCAATGCGGAATGGAATATTCATCTTGCTTCTATACTTGGACTCCACTGGACATCTGAAAAACATGATTGTTCCAGCTACTTTTCTGAAATGTGCAACAGCCACTAACAAATCAACAGAAACACTGCTTTAAACATTTTGTCAATACAAACAGCTTAAAAAAAAAAATCTGCCCCAGGACATTGATAATTTTTAAGGAGACCTCTCTTGCATATGGAACGGTGAGTTAGCATTCTCTCGTATGACTTGTACTTAATTTCCATGAGCCTCAGTTCCCTCACCTGAATAATGGAAATAATACCTTCATTTCAGACCAGCTGTGAGAGCTCAGAGGCATAACGTATAGGAAGCTTTCAATACATAGCAACCACACAGCGATGTGAGTGACCCTCTCTACAAGACTAGAGAAAAAAATACATATACATGCTGGCCCTAACAGTGGCTGAGGGACTCAGCCATTAACAGCTTTCAAAGCCCTTGTCACACTGCACTGCCCCAAGCTGTGTGACCCTGAGCAACTTACTAAACCTCTCTGTTGTGTCTCACTTTCCTCAAGAATACTGGGAAGATTAATGGAACCTACCTACTAAGGTTGATGTAAGGTTTAAGTGAGCCAGTATTTATAGGGGGAGTTTGTGGCTTCTAAGTGGCCACAAATTCACTATTCACTACAGCCCTCCAGGCAAGAAGTGGGGTCTAGTTCTTCACACCTTTTTTTTTTTTTTTAAGATTGATTGATTGGTTGGTTGATTAGAAAGAGTGAGCATGAGCAGGGAGAGGGGCAAAGGGAGAAAGAGAAGCAGACTCCCTGCTGATCCCAGGACCCTGATATCATGACCTGAGCCAAAGGCAGCCGCTTAACTGACTAAGAAACCCAGGCACTCCTCTCCACACCTTTTGAATCCAGCTGGCCTTGTGACTTGCTTTAACCAAGAAACTGCACCATCAGGGTTGCTATGCAACCTCCAAGCCCAAGCCTCAAGGGGAATACAGCCTCTGTATCTGCCCTCTTAAAACATGGCTGCCATGTGGGCAAGTCTGAGCTAGCCTGCTGGAAACAGGAGACCAGCAACAGCCAGCACCAACTCCCAGACATGTGAGTGAGGTCACTGTAGACTGCTGGCTACAGGTGAATTACCGTGGACTCTGAATACATATTCCAGGTGAGAATGGCCAAAGAACCACCCAGCGAAGCCCAGCCCAGCCTGGTGACCCAAAGTCAAGAGCAAAAAAATTATTACTAAGTTGTTGCTTTAACAACAACTGGCCTGTGTGTTCTGTGATGCAAAACCAGATAACTGATACAGTTTAAAACAGTGTCTGAGGGGGTGCCTGGGTGGCTAAGTGAGTTAAGCGTCTGCTTTCAGTTCAGGTCATGATCTTGGGGTCCTTGGATCGAGCCCCGCTTCGGGCTCCCTGCCCAGTGGGGGAGTCTGCTTCTTCCTCTCCCTCTGCTGCTCCCCCTGCTTGTGCTCTCTCTGTCAAATGAATAATTAAAATGTTTAAAAAAATTTTTTTAAATAAAAATAAAAATAAAACAGTGTCTAGAACATAGTAAAACAAGCTAAGTATCAGTTAAATTCAACAAATTCATCTTTTTGGTCCCAGCATTTTGCAGAAGGCTTCTCCAAACTCTCAAAAATGAAAGATGTGTGAGTTTTTATCTAGGAGAGGTTAGTATTTTGACTTCAGTTTCCGATTTGAAAAATTGGCAGCCAAAATTATGGTCCATTGACAATCAAAGGAGACGAAGGGAGGAGCAGGCATCCACTCCAGAATAAAAGTAGGAGGAGAACATGTAATCACCCCTTCTCCATTTTTAAGCTCACCCTGTTTTATTTTTACACTTGTACAGGATGTGATTCATTAAAATTAAACAGCAAATAAAAGCAGTGTGAGGAAGTCCCCCGTGAAAAGTCACGCTCTCCCCTAAGGGCACATACATAATTCCTGCTAAAGTTAATAGGAGTCAAGTGCGCACCTACAGGCAAAAGAGACACCAAGCAGGGAAACCAAATATCTGGAATGGGTTTTGAGCCTGAATTCTGCGCACCCCCCCTTCCGTGAGGTGGTAGGTTTCGTGGCTGACATTTAAATTAAAAATTCACTGGCTACCCTCCTGATACCCTGCTGCCTCCGGCTCCGCGAAGGAAGGTCTAATTATAGAGGTACTAGGCAAAGAGCACATCTAATTTAAGGGGAAAAAAATTAAAAGGAGGAAGACTTATTTACAGTTCAGCCCCCCAAATGGACCCATCCTATCATGAAAGTGGATGGTATCACGGGAGCCATGAGTCGGCACACAACAAATTATTTACATGGCACCCAAGACGGTCTCTGGGAGAAGGATCAGGGAGGGAAACAAAGATTCTAAGGGATTTACTGCTCCCGATCTAGTGAGATGGCTGTGTGGGGAATTAACATGCCACGTGAGAGGTCAAGAAGCACACAGCCAAGCAAGGAATTCTGCCCAAGAGAAAGCTGAAATGTTTCAGAGTGACATGGCAAGGTTAGGAAGGGTGAGCCAGAAGGAAGGCCATTCTGGCAAAACTGCATCTACAAAGCCCTGGGGACCCCCAGCAAGAACTCCGGGAACTGCAGTGTTGGGCTTCCTGGCCAGGGGCTGGGCCCAGACGGTGGGGGGTCCTGCAGATACACCGACGGGAACAAGACTGGGTCCTTGAGCCATGAGGAGCCATCAGGTTGCCACAACATGAAATGTGAATTTTAGAAAAGGAACACTAGCACACAGAGGAGAGAATGGAGTGTGGGAACACCAAAAGGTGGAGAGACCTGCTAGAAAGCTCTTATAAAGAAGTGTCCTGGTCAGGGAGCACCTGGGTGGCTCAGTGGGTTAAGCCTCTGCCTTCGGCTTAGGCCATGATCTCAGGGTCCTGGGATCGAGTCCCACATCCGGCTCCTTGTTCAGCGAGGAGCCTGCTTACTTCTCCCTCTGCCTGTCGCTCCCCCTGCTTGTACTGTGTCTCTGTCCCCGGCAAATAAAGAAATAAAATCTTAAAAAAAAAGGACCCTGGGACCAGCCCCCATGACACCCCTCATGTGCATATCCTGGCTTGCCTTTAGTGTCTGCTTCACAGGGCTGTGGTGACAAAGGGTATCTGTCAAGCACTAGGGCTCTGCCTGCTTCCCTTTATGTTAGGGTTATTGCTAGACCTGTCACACACTCTTCTCTTTCCCAGGGTCTGGTCCCCACATGAAGGTAGCGAGAAAGGTGATCTCGGGTCTGGATATGGACACTATCACTTGGACATCTTTTGAATATCAAAAGTCAGCATTCTGAGTGCTTTCCATTGTAATATTAGGAACTAACTCTTAAGGAATGTTCCTTAGATGCCAAGTACTGCTTCTAGTGCTTTATGCAAATTAACCCACACGGGAGCCGATGTTCTTAAGCCCTGTTATATCTTCTTTATTCACATGGATTTTCACTTAAGTCCTCAAGGCGGTCATAAGAAGTATGTACCATCATTTTGCCCATTGTACAGATAAGGAATCCAAGTCTGGAGCAGTTAGGTCGTTGGCTCAAGGTCACATGCTGATAAATGGCAAAGAGGGGGTTCTCTACCCAGAATGCTACACTGTCCACGTGGGCTCAAGTCAGGGTCGACCGGAACCACGCGGGTGGTTAGGCCGTATGATGAAGAGAGGGACTTCGACAGCTGTTTCGTCAAGTCTCGGCATCCCTACCTGGTTCACAGCCCCCAGGAAACTGCCCAGAACTGGGTTCAGTCTCGTATTTCTAGGTTATTTGGTATTCCTCTTCAAAACTGTTCACCTCCAGAGTGCCTGGGTGGCTTAGTCGTTAAGGTCTGCCTTCGGCTCAGGTCATGACCCCAGGGTCCTGGGATCCAGGCGGACATCGGTCTCCTTGCTCATCGGGGAGCCTGCTTCTCCCTCTCCCTCTGCCTGCTGCTCCCCCTGCTTGTGCTCTCCCTCTCTCTCTCAAATAAATAAAATCTTAAAAAAAAAACTGTTCACCTCCCTTTTGGCGCCGTATTTCTATAGTTTAAAAGAAAAGTGGAGCATTTCCTGAAAATCCAAGTGATCCCAGAAACAGCTATCAAGCACTCCACGGGGAACATGGAGGAGGGAGCAAGCGAAGGCCTGCGGACTCCAGTAACAGCATCCCACGTGAACTCAGGCACCAGGCTGACATTTTCTGGGCGGGCAGCCCAGGGCGGATGGAAGTTCCCAGAAAGAGGTTTACTCTGAAGAAGATAAAAATTCTAGGTCAAGGCTGTACATAAGTAAATGAGAAATTTGGGGGGGTGGGAGGGAAGGTGACCTGATTGCCCAGGAGACAACCCACCCACCGTGCTGGCTACAGCAGGCTACCTTCCGAGAAATGCCGGATTGGCATTTAAGTTTAAGAAGCTTGGGGGAAAAGGAATTCCAGGGATTCCCGGGCTTCGTCCTACGTTCTGTTTTGTTTCTAATTCCTGGATTTTTCCAGAGGCATCATTATTCTTTCTGTCTCCCCATTTTGTTCCTACACATCTCCTGAGAAATAAATGGAATCAAAAGCTACTAGAAAATTTGGCCTCCACAATAACCAAGCGCTTTTACTCACATTCAGGTTCTGAGTACTTTTGGGGAGTCAGGAGAGATGCCTGTTCTTCTGGGCATCCCAGGGTCTAGAAGAGTTAGCCCAGAGTAGGTGCTCAGGAACATGGGCTGGATGGTCGGACGGTGGATGGATGAACAGACGGATGGGTGTGTGAGTGGATGACGGATGGGTGGGTAAGCGCGTGGGTAGATGGGTGGGTGGATGGATGAATGAACAGGGGTGTGGGTTGTTGCCGGAGAGGTGGGTGATATCATTGGTGGCTGGATAGATCACAGATAGAAATGTGGATGGTGGGTAGACAGGTAGAAAGGTGAACAGAGGACTGAACAGGTGGACGAAACACGCCTTCAGACCTTTCCCCACCTTCCTTCTAAGTCAGCATAATCATCACCTCCAGAAAACCCACTCTTTGCTCCCCAAGCACAATATCCTTTCTTCCCTCAGTACCTTTGCAGGGATCATTCCCTGCCTTCCAAAAAATCCCTAGCCGTAGTTTTGCCCTCCTCTAACTCTACTAAAACTCATTAAAAAAAAACAAACAAACCAAAAACCAAAAAACCAACCACAAGCCTACACCACATACAGGCAAAGTCGTCGTATCCTCTTACTGCTCCAAGCTTCTAACTACTATTTAGCCCTTGGCTGGGAACTTCTTGGACCATCTGCCAAGCCCTCAGTCTGCACTTGGCTCTGTGGCACAGACCCGAAGCGGGCAGAAAGCACAGTGTGCACCCCTTCCCCCAGCCGGGAGAGGAGCCTAAAGGCTAAGGCATCCAGCCAAACTCAACTCCCCCAGGGCCTATGGCTGGAGGGTCACTGCACACCAAGAACACAGGGGAACAGGCAACAAGTATTTTAAGGGCAGAGGTAGCAGAAACATGCTGCTTTATCCTATCTGCTCCGAAAATAACCCCCCCAGCCCCCACCCTTGGGTGGTCACGGGGACATATCAGAAGTCAGGGTTAAAGCACCATTTTATCCATCCCGTGTGGCACATGAATTCTCAAAGAAGAGTGTACACTCTCCTGTTACTATTGGTCAGTTACTATCATTGAACCCAAGAGTAGTGGTCCCTGAGGAGGAGGTCCCAGACTTGGAAAATGAGTATGTGTTTATGTGTATGCGTGCAAATGTGTACATTGTGCGTGCGCGCGCACACACACACACACACACACACACAGCATAAAGCCTCATACATCTGACACTTTGAAGGCAGGGAAACGCTAATGAAAGGAGCCATCTATCAAGCTCCCCGTGTGCCGGGCACTGTACTGGGTGCGTCACACCCAGCATTTTGGTGAGAGGTCTCTGTTAGGGGACTGGACAACCCCCAGAACTTGTGGATGTGACCTATTTGGAAAAAGGGTCTTTGCAGATGTCATTAAGTTACAGGCCTCTAGTTGTGATTAATCATCCTGGATTATCTGGGGAGGCCCTAAATCCAACAACCAGAAGTGAAGACACCCAACAAAGGCGAAGCCAGAGACCAGGCTGACAACACCCACAAGCCAAGAGCTACCTGGAGCCACCGGAAGCTGGAAGAGACCAAGAACGGATTCCTCCCTAGAGCCTCTGGAGGGAGCAGGGCCTTGCCGACGTCCTGTCCTTCAGGCCTCCAGAGGAGTGCAAACAGATTTCTGTTGTTTTAAGCCACCAAGTTCCTGCATCTTTGTTCCAGCAGTCCTGGGAGGCTAATGCAAGACCCATACACTCTCGTCCAGCGGCCAACACATATTCATGAATTATCTGGTCACAAAAATGTTTAACTAGAGTCTCCTCATACCATAGCCAGTTCCATTCACAGATGGCAGACCTGGGATGGTAACATCCATCCTAGAAGGGAAGCAGTGGACTTTCCTAAAAAAGGTAAGTGACCTAGGGGCGCCTAGGCGGCTCAGCTGCTTGAGTGTCCAACTCTTGATTTCAGCTCGGGTCGTGATCTTAGGGTTGTGGGATCGAGCCCCGGGTAGGGCTCTGAGCTCAAAGTGGAGTCTGCTTTAGAGTCTCTCTCTCTCTCAAACAAATAAAACTTTAAAAAAAAGGGAAGTGACCCAGCTGAGGGGCCCAGGAATGGGTATTTATACAAGGTTCTCCAGTGGAGTCCCTAAGTAACGCTGAGAGCTTTTAGCAAGTACACGTGTTTTTTCCCAGGAGCCCTACAGAGGAAGCAGACAGTGGGAGAAGGGGTCTGTCTGCGCTGGGACGAAGGTGAGATCTTTGGTGTGAGAAACATCACCACCCCTGGAGTTCCCCAGGTGGGGATGCACAAGGTAAGAGCTCACCTGCCACGTAATCCTGGGGCCCCGGACTTCCCAGATCACCACACTTCTAAGAGCTCAAGAAAGGGGACGATGTCCACTCCTCAAAGGCACACGACATACACACATTTTAAAATGCACAAGAGGCAAACTGTGAGATGAAAGCGCATCAACTTACACATAGAATCCTTGAGAATTATCAATAATATCATAAATCATCTGCGATTTGATGGCACTGAGCTTCTCCATGGCTGCTGCACCGCCATTATTCTTAATCCACTCCAGGACCAAGCCCATGACGTAGATGCTGAAATAAAGATTAAAAATCCATCTAGTTCTGTTTTGCAAAAGGGCAAAGACATTCAGAAAAAAGGTTTAATTATAGACTCCTCTCGAGCTCACACCAATCCCTACCTGTCCAGCCCCAGCCCTAATGCAAACTCTCCTCTCTCATTGCACCAGGCGTCCTCAGGACCCTGGCTCCCCACCCCCACCCAGTTAACCCCTTCACTTCCTACCCTCACAGAGCCCTCTGCCCGTCTATCCCATAGTTTGTACTATTCACTCCCTTACTTTCTATTTCTCTGTGTCTGTGACTTAGACTCCATGACTGTGGAAGACCTGAAGCAGCGTTCACCTTTTCTACCCCCGAGCCCTCCCATGCGGCCCTCTACTTGGCGGGAGGCAGTGTGGCAAGATGCTAGGAGCCCAGGCTCAGAGTCAGTCCTGACTTTAGTCCCACGGCTGCTGCCACTAACTAAGAAGACCACTCAGGATTATTCACCTTGGGAATCCAAACCTTGGCTTTCCCACCTGGAAAGAGGGAGGCCTACCACCCTATGGGGGACACCTGGCATTTTAGCTGCCCTGATCCTCCTAACCCCACCCCCACCCAACAGGCAGAGCCAGCTGGGTCCCTTGTCCCCTGGTCTCACAGCAGGGCTGGGGACCTAATTGGGACAATCAGAGCCCTCACTGGGACTCTCTGACTTGGAAGTGAGGACAGAGAGGCAGACCTGTGTGTTGGTGACAGTGTGAGTCTCTGAAGAAGACTCATCTGAGAAAATGAAGTCAATATTCCAGCAGAAAGAAGCAATGATCAGAAACAGAGAGCAGATGGGGCGGGGTGGGGGGGGGGGGGAAATCTGGGTCCCTGGTTCCAGGAGCCACGGCCCCTCGGCTGCTCATGGAACTTGGGAAGGTTCCTTTCTGAGCCAGAATGTCAACTCTGCCAGCTGTAAGACCTCGGGTCCCGAGAGGACTAGGGAAGAGAGACTAGGAGATGGGTTGGGGAAAGTGCTTAGTGCAGGGTCCAGCACCTGGTAGCTAGGTCACACAAGTGTAGACAGTGGCATCTTCATTACGAAACCCCCAAAACTAAACCAAACACACACAGTGTTGAAGTGCGGTGGGTGGTTTCCCAGCAGTCTTCTGAAAGCTCGTCTCTTAAAAAGGTACCAAGGGCTCCGTGTGCACCTCCCTGAAAGTCTGTAGGGGCAGGAACACAGGTGTCCAAGGGAAGAGACTCCATCCTCTTGAGCTGGGAATATGAAGACCAGCTCTCAGCTAGGCACTCTCAGGGGTGGGACAAAGCCAGTCCCCCCCGCATGGGAATCTGTGCAAACTGAGTTGCCAGGAGTCAATGCCCAGTGACGATCCAGGATGCTAACCCCTGGACAAGAGCTACCTTGTTTATTAACACCACGGGTCTCTTTCCACCATGACAGGTTGAAGCAGGAGATCACCGGATCTGGAAAACACTCGAACAGCCAGAAGCTGGTGCCAGGGGAAGCCCGAGGCTCTGGCCAGTTCATTCACTGTCTCAACCTGGTAGGTAGATGATCCAGGTGTTTCCACACCCAGAAGTTAGCAGAAGTCAATGCCAGGCTGCTCGGTAGGCAATGGGCATCCAAAACCATGTAAAAGGCTTTCCGGAGGGCACCTGGGTGGCTCAGTGGGTTAAGCCGCTGCCTTCGGCTCAGGTCATGATCTCAGGGTCCTGGGATCAAGTCCCGCATCGGGCTCTCTGCTCTGCAGGGAGCCTGCTTCCTCCTCTCCCTCTCTGCCTGCCTCTCTGCCTACTTGTGATCTCTGAAAAAGAAATAAATAAAATCTTAAAAAAAAAAAAGGCTTTCCGGAGGCTTCCGTGCTTGAGGAATGAGAAACAGTAGCTAGTGGCAGAAAAGGAAGGAAGGAAGCAGAGAACAGTCCCTGAGTAATTTAGGGCCACAGCTGTAGCTCTCTGGATCGAGACTGAGAATCAGAGAGACAAAGAGAAAGAAGAAAGAGGCCAGAGTATTTCCTAACATCTGTTATGGGGCCAGACGCCCTGCTAGCTGTTCTCCCTTTTACTCATCACAATAATCCTGAGGTCAGAGCTACCATCAGCCCATTTTACAGATGAGGAAACTGAGCTTTGGGGATCTTAATTTGGCCAAGATCACCCATGAAGTGGCCGATAAAAGCCAAGATTACAACCGGGTTGCTCTGACTCCAAAGCCCAAGCTCCTTCCACAGTAACCAAGGCATCTGGTTCAGGAGGGGCTCCGGGACCCCCCACCACTACCTCCCCTACTCGTGGGGCAGCCCGGCTGGCACCAAACCTCCCAGACACAAGTGCCAAGTGTAGGGGCTACAATAGCTTCACGGCACACGCGTGTGCATGTGTGTTCCAGACAGGATGCTGCCCGCCCACCCCTCTGTTCAGGAAGATGCTCTGGAATTCCCATCTAACCCCAAACTGCTCACTCCCCCACAAACCCTGCCCCGTGATCCAAGCAGAGCCACGGGTGCCCGTTCACTACTCTTCAGAGGCCACATTTTGCTTCTACCCATAGCCCTGTGACCCTGGAGTTCCCTTACTGCTTTCTCGCTATTCAAGTCCAAGGCTGCAGCAAGGCCCAGGGCAGGCCCCCAAACCCAGCCAGTCCTCAGCCCCAACACACCTCCCTCTCTGTGGCGGTTGGGCTCAGACTCACGCCCACGCGCTCTGCTGATCTTAATGAGATCTGAGCAGCCGATGAGCAGAAATCACCCCCCACCCCCACCCCCGCCCCCGCCCCGCTTCATTCACACGCTGGCTGCCTGGAGCCGGTGCCCCAAGCCTCCTGTGAGGCCTCAGCCTGAGGCAGACCCCTCAGAAGGAAGCAGGTTCTCCCTGAGGCTTCTCATTCATGATTAACTCAGATTGCTACCCCCACACAATCCAAACTCTTCAAAACACAGGGGACCTCGATGCTTATGCAGTTCTGCAACTTCATCTCCGTTCTCCCCACACATCGGTGGGACGTGCCTGATTTCTGCCTTTACTTCTAAAACGCCACCGGCTTCACACAGCAGCTAGTTCACCATCTAAAGCCGCCTAGTGATAAGTAACTCAATAAATCACAGGAGATCCACAGAATACCATACAGCACCTCAAAGGGGAAGAAAGAAAAAAGGCAGACATTTAAGCCGTATGAGTGTAAGAGTATACTGCATGTGGCATATTGCTGGGGAGAAAAAAAGAAATCCACAGAACAGCCCATATGGTAAATTTCCACTCGCAGAATATATGGCTCTGGGTACTTGCATAGGCCCAGGACACACAGCAGTTAACAGCGGCTACCCCAGCAGTTTCTGCTCGCTCCAGAAACCTTTGCTAAGAACACATGTAAATTTTTTTAAGTAATACAATGTACTCTGTGTGCTGAGGCTTACAGAAGCAGACCAGAGGGGTGCCCAGGGGCTCAGTCGGTTAAGCATCGGACTCATGGTCATGATCTTGGGGTTATGAGATTGAGCCCCCGGTGGGGCTCCATGTTCAGCGGGGAGTCTGCTTCCCCTCTCCATCTGCCCCTCCCGCGCTCATACACACTCCCACAAGTGTGCACGCTCTCTCTCTCTCAAATAAATAAATGTTAAAAAAAAAAAGAAAAAGAAAAAGAAAGAAAGAAAGAAAAGCATACCAGGAAGTCCTTGGGAAAAACTCTCCCTAGCTGTTTGTTCTGAAGAATCTAACTGCAGAGGCATATCTGCCTCTGGGGTTCATGGTGAGTGAGGCTAAGGCCCTGGGGCAGCCCCACGATCCTACTCTGCTGAGAAACGTGGGCTTGATAGATGATGGGGTTATTTTGTTTCTTCTTGGTTACTTTACTTACCTCCTATTAGAGCAAAAACAAATTAATACTCACAGGTTCAGTTAGTTGTGGTAAATAACTGTTTTTGTGGGGACAGAAGGGAAGCTTAGGCATCTTATTGTCTGTTCATTCGTGGGCTCCAGTGTGATCTACTAAAGGGTGAAAACAGAATGACCACGTGATCCTTTCTTCCACCCCAATTCACTGCTCAGGGCTACGGTCCACTACGTGAAGGCCCGTTTACCCAGCCCAGTTCACACAAAATGCCCAGAGCCTGTGGTCATTCAGCTCTGGTTTTAAAAGAAAATACATAAGTAAATAGAGGCTTCTTTTCAAATATGGGGCCTTTTCAAGGACTTCTGTGTGACACAAAGTTCGGAAGCCTTCGGGCTGCCTTATCAGCTCACCGTCAAGAACTCGGGGAGAGGATGTCGCACGAATCTTCCCCTACCTTGGAGCTTATTCTCACTGGACAAGCTGTAATTTTCTAATCTTGAGTGTTTAAGTACCGCGAATGAATCTGAAGTTTTTCGAATCATAGATTTAGGGTAATTGCTCAATTGTACACACTTTTATTTTTCTTTCAAGGTGAAAGAAAGCAAAGCGACACCCAGTGGGGGGTCTTGGTCAGCATACATTTAACCCAGACTCTTTCATCGCTCCATTTTGACCATTCTCATCAACATTAACAATCCTGCCCTGGGGTGGTCTCAGTTAACACTATTCTGATCTGCCTAGGGGAAAAAGTTTGACCTGCCCCCCCTTTTTTTTTAAATTTTCACTTTTTTTTTTAATTTTTTAAATTTATTTTCAGCATAACAGTATTCATTGTTTTTGCACCACACCCAGTGCTCCATGCAATCCGTGCCCTCTCCAATACCCACCACCTGGTTCCCCCAACTTCCCACACACACCCCCCCCCCCCCCCTCAAAACCCCCAGATTGTTTGACCCTTTTCTGCCCTTGTTTCTGGCTCAGCAACCCCCTTAGGGCAGGAAAGCTCTGGGGAGGCAGTGTCCACCCTCCCCTACCGCCCACCACACCACCCTCCCCCAGGCGACCAGGTGACCAGCTGACCTGACTGGTCCAGGCCTGGGGCTGATGCCTGCGAGGGGCTGGGAAGGCAGTGCTCCTACATGAGAGCCACTGAAAGGAGCCCTTTCTCTCTGCGTGTCTAAGTCTGACTCCAGACCTTGTTATCTCTTATCATTGTCATATTTATTAGACAGACTGACCTGCTTTCTCGCCGAATTTTCACCCTAATATTAACAAACAGCATTTTATTCATTCATTGCCTTTTTCAGAATTTGCTTCCCAGCAACTCGTACTTACCAGAGAAGGTAGCAGAGGGTGTGCCCTCCCCCAGCTCCTCTGGGCGTTCCTCCAATCTGAACTTGCCAGCTTTCAAGCCACATTTTCAGGGACAACATTCTCCTTGCCTCCTCCTGGAGCCCATGGTGGCCCCTGCCTTGCCCGGAAGGACTCGCCTAACTGCGAGCCAGACCCTGGCCCCAGGGTGGGGACAAACACCCCCTGTCACTGTGTAACGTGGCATCTAAGACGCTTCCCCAGGGTCCCTGCACCTGTGTCTTCACTGCTCAGCACAACCAGCTCCCGTGTCCAACTTGGCCAGTGATCCCTGGTTGTTTCACTGGCTGGAACCCCCAGAGACAGGACAGATGGGGTTGAGATTCAGCCCCACTGCCGCACCCCCCCCTTTTTTTTTTTTTAAGATTTTACTTATTTCACAGACAGAGATCACAAGTAGGCAGAGAGGCAGGCAGAGAGAGGAGGAAGCAGGCTCCCCACTGAGCAGAGAGCCCCATGCAGGGCTCGATCCCAGGACCCTGGGATCATGACCTAAGCCGAAGGCAGAGGCTTTAACCTACTGAGCCACCCAGGCGCCCCTGCCCCACCCTTAACAGGCATTTCAGAAACCCTTTCAACCACGGTGAAACAGCGGGGTTTACAGCTGTCCGAGAGGGTAAGCACCAGAACACCCCATTCCCTGAGGAAAGCAGGAGACACAAATGAGCTGCTGTGCGTCCCCGTCCGCTGTGCAGAAATCCAGCAGAAAGTTCCATCAGAAATCTAACTTTGAAAAACAACACCTTTCTTTGCTATAGCCAAGTAGGTGGGAGATTTTTCTACAGGCAGCCCCGTGGGGGAGAGCTCTGACAAAATCCCAGCCTGGACAGAACCACTGCCTGACCCAGCCCGAGCCCACCCCTCCCACCCGCCACAGAAAACCCCATGAGTGGGATAGCTAGACTCTAACGGTGACCTAGTCTCCTAACACGGGATCCTTCAGACACAAATAAATGCACACTGATAACTGCGCTTGTGGCGAGCATGAAGGTACAGGGTATACAGGCCCCGGGTCTGGAGCCAGGCTACCTGGGTTCAAATCCCAGCTCTGCCGTGTCCTCCAAGTATGGCCTCTGCTTCTTTGCTTGCAAAATGGATGCTACTTCCTAGGGTGCTTGGGAGGATGAAAAGGGTCACACACATAAAGTGTTGGCATTCTACACCATTATCTGCCCTGTGGCTCTCCCCTCCCCTGCCAAGCCTCTGGGAACTAACACCGAGGCAAACAGCAATAATAATAATACAGCAGCTAGCTTGCATAATCACCAGTGCCAACCATGAAGTGCTTTTCGTATATGTTCTCTCCTCACAGCAACCCAGTTGGCAGGGTACTGTTATTACTCCTGGAGGAACTGGCTGCACAGAGAGGTTAAGTGACTTGCCCAAGGTCACACAGCCAGTGAGCACTACAATCCCCCAGGCAACTGTTAAATCCTAGGTGTCACAAGATTTTCACAAAATATCTGAGGCTAGCTGTTCAAAGATCATGCGGGGCATGGGGGGCAAGCCTTGCTCTTCCTGAATGTGTTTCAACACCCTTTTCTCACTTGGTTAATGGGAAGCCAAGCTTACAGGGCACCTGCAGACTAGGTGAAAAACCAGAATGGTGTTTTTTTCCAAGCCAGTATGTTTGCTGCCACGGCGGCCAGCTTCGGGCAGGCCTAGCAGGGCAAGAAAAAAAGCCGGGGAGGCCTGGCCTTTCAAAGTCCTTTTCCAAAGCTTCGCCGGTTGTTTGAGATACAAGCCTGCCACTTCATCTGCAGAGAGCGTCTGGGTTAATGGTGAACCACTAACGCTATGGAGATCAAACAAAACACCACCCCCAAAAAGAAAGGGCAGGAAAAACTGATCTGAGTGCACAGAAGGTTAACAGAGAGAGAGAGGCGGGCTGGGCAGAGAAGCCAGATAGGATGTCTGAACTACGAGGTCACTGGTTCATGAATACACTCTCTACCTTAAAAAGCTATCTGTCTCCGCTTTGATGGGAAACAGTGAGACCCCTTCCATCAGTCTCCTGCCCCCTGCCGCCCCCCAAACCCCCACCAGAGTTCACCTGAAGCATGGGGGCGTGTTGTACAAGGAGCCGTTTCCAGCCTGTACTTTGTATTCCAAGATCGAGGGGCACTCTCGGAGCGCGAACCCCAGCAGGTCTTCACGGATGATCACTACAGTGACCCCAGCAGAGCCCACGTTCTTCTGCGCACCGGCAAAAATCACGCCGAACTGAGCAAGAGAAGACACGCTATTGTAGATACACACGGCCATTATTCACACATGTAGCCCCATTTCCTAGTCTCTTTCCAAAGCACGAGGAGCCAATTTTATTCCAGTTCTGCTCAAAGTGCATTCCGTTCTCTACTGGCATCTCCACCTGGGACAGCACATCCGTCCTCCCCAGGTCTGGGGCCTGCAGGTTAAGTATGTGCCTGGTCCTTTTCACCAGCAAGGGGCTAGTCTGAGCATTTCTATAAAGATCTTATACATATTCATCTTCGCTCTGTATACCTCCTTTCTACACCCAAGCCAGTATTTAAAATGAGGCTGCTGGGGCACCTGGGTGGCTCCATCAGTGAAGCATCTGCCTTCGACTCAGGTCATGATCCTTGCGTCCTGGGATCGAGTCCACATGGGACTCCCTGCGCATCGGGGAGCCTGCTTCTCCCTCTGCCTCTGGCCCTCCCCCTGCTAGTGTGTGCATACTTGCTTGCTCTCTCTCACTCAAATAAACAAATAAAATCTTTTTAAAAATTTAAAATAAAATAAAATGAGGCTGCTAACTGTTCCTGGTAACCAAAAGAAACCATTCTTAACGTATTCATGTTTGCGTAAAAGGACAGTCAGAAGATGCTGAGAAATAATAGACAAACTACCTGAGAAGAAATTTTAGCAAACAGAAATTAAGCTAAATGAACCTTTAGCTTAAAGGAACTTCAGAAAACATTGTCCTATAAGACACACAGCCCTCTCCCACCTCCCCCCACGAAACCCTTCTAAACAGCAAATGGCATCCCAAGTCCGAGGGAAGAGGGTCTGGCCCGGAAGGGAGTATGTCACAGTTAGCATTGTTGAGAATCGCCAGTGCACAGATCTGGTAATAAAAAGCAAGCTACAAAGAGAACGTGGGAGAACCACCCCATGGAATATTATTCAGCCTTAAAAAGGAATGACGTTCTGACACCAGCCACTGCATGGCTGATCCCTGAGCCATTACTCTAAGTGAAATGAACTTGACACGGAAGGACAAATATTGCATGAGTCCCGTTTTATGAGGGAGCTGGAGAAGTCCAGTGTGGAGAGTGGAGGCTCCCGGGACCTGGGGCAGGCCTGAGGACTTACTGTTTCAGGGGCAAGAGTCCCAGTTTGGGAAGATAAACAGTTCGGGAGACTGATGGAGGTGATGTTTGCACGACAGTGTTCATGTACCTAATTCCCCTCAACTGTACATGCAAAAATGGTTAAAACGGTAAATTTTATGTTATATGTACTGTACTACAATATTTTTTTTTAAAAGGCAGGCTACAATTTAGTGTGTTCGTTTCTTTTTTTTTTTTTTTAAGATTTTATTTATTTGACAGAGAGAGAGAGAGATCACAAGTAGGTGGAGAGGCAGGCAGAGAGAGAGAGAGAGAGGAGGAAGCAGGCTCCCCACTGAGCAGAGAGCCCGATACGGGGCTCGATCCCAGGACCCTGGGATCACGACCTGAGCTGAAGGCAGAGGCTTTAACCCACTGAGCCACCCAGGTGCCCCAGTGTGTTTGTTTCTAAATGCTTTACAGTTATTACACGCCCTCACGGCACACACCTGAGCTCACTGCTCCCCTGCCGCCTTGACGTGCCTCCTGGAAAGTCCACGTGTCCTGTGGATGCTCTTGGAGTTGAGGTGGGCTCAAGGTAAGGTGGAGCACATTCCCAGATCCCCCAAGCTTGGATCATCTGCAGCTTCCCCAGAAGTCAGCGAGCTACTCCCAATGTATTGACCAAAACATTTCCCAAGAGGCACCCTCAAAGGCAGATGAAATTCCTAAGGACTCCGTGTGACTCTGTGAGGCTATCATTAATACAAGGTGGAACCCATCAAGACTCACACGTCCCGACAAACCACTATAAACAAGCAACTTTCAGCCAGGGTATCGTAAGTTGTCTTGGCTTCAGGGTCTCTGTTGGCCCAAGACATTCTGGGCCTTTCCTTGTTCTCATATTTCTTAAAATGCTCTCGTGAAATCCAAGACACAGGGGTTCCCCAAACAGGCCCCTTTACACTCTACCTTGGAAACATCCACCAGCTTGGAGAGGAAGTTTGAGGACATGTCGCAAACCAGCACTGCCCCCTTGACATCAGGGATGAAGTCAAACTCCACTCCATGCACGGTCTCGTTGGCGCAGTAATACACATAGGAGGCGTCTGGGCTGAGGTTCCAGGTGCTTGGATCTGGGATTTCTATCACAGAAGAAGAGGTGGAGAGTCTGTGCTTTCATTCCTCTTTGCTCATGTAGATGGGAATGGCCAGGAAGGACAGCCCTCCCCTAGCTGTGAAAGGCTGATTCCAAAGTCCTCCCAACAGAAACCACCCTATCCATCTTATATTATAATTCCCATCAACAACCTAAAAGGATGATCCATCCCATGCTCTTGATGGTTGTTGGGAGCAACTAATCTTCAAGAATGGTATGGTGGAAATTTTTCCTATTACCCAGTATCCATCCACCCTATGTCCACTGATTTCCTTCTTGGGGCTCCAGCCGCCCCAACTCAGTCCATGTAGTTCCGGTGCAGTCAGTTTCACCCGCAGCCACATGACCGAATGGGAATGGGACACAGGACATGTGAGGCTGTGATTGGGAATGCTTGAGCAAACGCATTGAAACTTGGGAGAATATGAGGTCAGGAGCATCCTCTAAAAGGGAAGGGACTGTGGAGCCATCACAGAGGAGACCAGGAGAGACATCAGGACCTGCAGACATTACTGGGGCCCTTGATCAAGCCATACCTAAAGCCAATCAGCCATAGGCTCTTCAGCTGAGTAAATCAAAGAATACTCATTCTGTAGCAGCCAGTTAGTAATCTTAACAAGGGAGACTATCCACTCTAAATGGTATCAAATCAGCTACCAACCAGAAGGAATTAAAAACTGCAGGTTGCCCTGGGCAGGGATAACCAGGTATCTGAAAAGGGACCACCCACCCAGCAGCATTTGTCTACATTCTATTATCACCGTAGAGCTCAGATCCCGGCACTTACTCGTGTAACTCCCAAGTTTGGGGTGGACGATATTCACAGTCCCAAACTTCTTGGCTTCTTCTGCGGCCTTAGCTGACCAAGAGCCTGTTACCACATAGTCAGCACACCTTCCTGCTTTCCGGCCAATCAGGTTTAAGGGGACAGCACTGAACTGGCCAGACCCACCTCCTTGCACAAAAATCACCTTGTAGTTATCTGGAATGGCTCTGGGCAGAAGTGTAGGAGACAGTAAACAGAGACACACAAGGTCAAAGAAAGAATGAGCGAGGCTCTACCAGCACTTTACTTTGGGTGGATATACTACAAGAAATGTGGTAAAGTCCCAGCCCTGCTTTGCCTTCCCCAAAGCCCTTCCTTGGGCTCCCTGTGGAAGCCTATGGGTACTTTTTGGCGGGAAGCTAGTCACACCCTGCTGTTCCTTTAGGGAATCACCTTGCTATCACTCTCAGTCCACACAGTTCTAGGGTGGCCAACCTGACTCCAGAGGATGAGCCCACAAGCCAAGATGGCCAGCGGAGTTCAGTTCTGAGACCTTTGCTCAAACTTCTGGAAAAGATAAATGGTCTCTATTGAGGGAACAAATAAACTAGCTAATCCTGCAACCACTGGTGGCCATCTGGTGAGGCCAACACATCGAAAAGCAATGCCAGGAGATGGAAGAAAAGACCTTCCTGGACATCACCTGAGCTCCTCCTTCATCGCTCCTGCACTGTCTAGTTACACGAGGTAATACATTTCCTCTTCTGCTGAGAGTTGGGCTTCTGCAACCAGAAGTCCTAAAAACAGACATGTGCTGGTCCATTACAGGAACCGAGTGGACCCTAGCAAAGGATCTGAGATAATGTATTAGGCTTAAGCACGTCATCACATATTGATAAACATCGAGATTACCAGTGAATATTTTTTTATTCCAGCGTACAAAATTAAGATGTTTTCTGGAATAGCTGCAGGCAGTAGAAGGCCAGCCCCAGAGGGACTAGGCCATGGAAACTGGACCCCAGCCTTTGAGGAAGCTCAGAGCTTAGGAACAAAGGCAGATGGCTGGGGACAGAGATCCAGCACAGAGGTCTGAGTACCAAAGGGCAGGGCAATGTGAGAGGGTTTGAATGGGTGGTGTGCAAGTAAGTATCTGGTCCTGAACCCCATCTGCCCGCTATCATGCAAGCTAGCAGGCAGCTCGCACTGGGAGGCTCTAAACACGAGGTTCTCAGCAGCTGGGAGGACTGGCAGCCCAAGGCACCGTTCCAGGTTTATGTTATTCAGACACCAGATAGATAAGCAGGCCAACACCTGGATGGAAGGACACGAGACACAGGCCCAGGTACAGGGACACAAGGCAGGCACTTGGTTAGGAAAATAAAGGATCGGCCCAGAAACTGAACTGGGAGTCTGGTCCCAAGAGGTTTGCAGCCATACGGGTCAAATGCCACATCTTCTGGGCCGGGGCTCCAAATACCTGTTCCATGAAGGATAGCCTTGTGCTGTGAACATGACATGGAACCCAACAGGCACAACCCATGTGAGGCACCAAGCAAAGGATGACCGGTTCTGGCCACCCACAATGCAATGGGCTCTAGTGCTCCTCACAAAAAATGGCACCAGCAAGGGAGCCTGGGTGGCTCAGTGGGTTAAGCCTCTGCCTTCAGCTCAGGTCATGATCTCAGGGTCCTGGGATTGAGCCCCCCAATCAGGCTCTCTGCTCGGCGGGGAGCCTGCTTCCCTCTCTCCCTCTGCCTGCCTCTCTGCCTACTTGTGATCTCTCTGTCAAATAAATAAAATCTTAAAAAAAAAAAAAAAAAGGCACCAGCCAGCCCCACCTGAAGACTTTTATCAAGCCAGTTCAAAAGGAAAGTAATAGTCAATACAATTCCAATCGTGTTAATGAAATCATGCAAACTTGCACCCTTAAAATGTTAACAATAATTACTTCTGACGGATGCGGTTATGGAAAATTTCAGTTTAGTTTGTGATATTCAGTTTTTCCTAAACTTTCTACCATGAATATACACTAGTTTTATGAGCAGAAAACGTGTTGTTGTTGTTTTTTTAAGACTTTATTTATTTATTTGACAGACAGAGATCACAAGTAGGCAGAGAGGCAGGCAAAGAGAGAGGAGGAAGCAGGCTCCCCGCCAAGCAGAGAGCCCGATGCGGGGCTCGATCCCAGGACCCTGAGATCATGACCTGAGCTGAAGGCAGAGGCTTTAACCTACTGAGCCACCCAGGCACCCCTGTTTTGTTTTTTTTTTTAAAGATTACCGTATTTGTAACATTTATGTGACTATACTTAGACAGTATGTAAATCTATCCCTTAAACAGCAATCTATTTAAGAGTAAGGTTTCCTGGGACGCCTGGGTGGCTCAGTTGGTTGGACAACTGCCTTCGGCTCAGGTCATGATCCTGGGAGTCCCGGGATCGAGTCCCGCATCGGGCTCCCAGCTCCATGGGGAGTCTGCTTCTCTCTCTGACCTTCTCCTCGCTCATGCTCTCTCTCACTGTCTCTCTCTCAAAATAAATAAATAAAATCTTTAAAAAAAAAAAAAAAAAAGAGTAAGGTTTCCTCTGCGTAAGGAAGAGTAGTGCAGATAAGCTAAGAGGGATCATTTGAGAAGTTCCTGGAGTGAAGAGCTCTTAAAATTACCCAAAGAGTCTGTTAAAGTTGAAGTTTCTACAGAGATTCTGATTCAGCTGGGCATGGTCGGCCCTGTACTTGGATTTTTTAAAACCTGCCCACAGGCAGGTGACTGAACAGGTACTATGAGGCCCTTGCTTTAAGAACCAGTACATTGACCAAGATGACCATTTCTCTGTTATTTAAATCCCTTTTAAGCCTGAAAAATCTTTCTTAGATATAATGATTTCAAATCATTGGAAACACCATTTAAAATAAAAACACACAGGGGTGCCTGGGTGGCTCAGTCAGTTAAGCATCTGACTCTTGATTTCCACTCAGGTCATGATCTCAGGGTTGTGGGATCGAGCCCCACATCGGGCTCTCTGCTTGGCGAGGAGCCTGCACTGGGCATGGAGGCTGCTTAGGATTCTCCCTCCCCCTCTCTCCCTCTAAAAATAAATAAATAAATAAACAAATAAAAATAAAAACACAAACACAGGATGGCAAACAAGTAAAAAGCATTATATATTAATTTAGTGAATTGGGGAAAACTCTTCAAAAGATTATTTTTAACTATGAAATATTCTTAACACACAGCCAAGTAAAACTGTTAACAGATACTCACATACATAGATTATCAACCAAGAGTAACGATTCTGTTTAAAATTTTAAACTTACAACAATTCCCGCACAAGATTCTCTGCGTTGTTAATAATCTTGGCAAAATCCGACGACCTGTGGCTCATTTCTGTGGAAGGAAAGATAAATAACAAGAAAAAAAAGTTCCTGTTTAAAACCAATCACACAGAAGGAACGTTAGAAGTAGCTACACAGGGCGCCTCAGTGGCTCAGTGGGTTAAAGCCTCTGTCTTCGGCTTAGATCATGATCCCAGGGTCCTGGGATCGAGCCCCGCATCGGGCTCTTTGCTCAGCATGGAGCCTGCTTCCTCCTCTCTCTCTCTCTGCCTGACTCTCTGTCTACTTGTGATCTCTGTCTGTCAAATAAATAAATAAAATCTTAAAAAAAAAAAAAGAAGTAGCTACACACTTTGCAAATAAGATGATAAAGGGAAAACTCAGTTATTTTGCACTCAAATTGTGGGCCAAGGCTCACTTCGTTTAGGGGGAAAATCCAAACTAATTTTCAAATTGCAAACATTGGAGCCTTCTGGTCACAGAAGAATGATTTTCAAGCGGCATACTCATTGAATGAGCCATTTACTAATTCATCCTTCCGTCCCTGTGATTTCTCAACATCCTTCTCACAAATATGAATCCGTGTGCAAGGGCTGCCCTAAAGAAACAATCGCACACAATTCTGCTCTGTGGCTCTCACTGCGCAGAAACCCCAGCGTGGCTGGGACCAAACCCACAGGAACAAAATTTAATAGCAGTGATCCTACAGTTAACCCTATAATCTCTCCATATTGTGCAGCCTTGGGAGTTACAAAAAAAAAAAAAAAAAAGGAAATTAAAATTTAAAATGTTTAAAATTCAAAGGGCCCCTTCCTCAATGATAAAGGAGAAACTTAATGCAATTATTAAGGTGCAAGATCTGAGCAAAGGCTTATAGACTTTTAAACTTTTACTAAGTTCATTTTCAAGTTCAGTAAAAGAGGGCTGGAGCCCTGGGATGCATATGTTCGGCATCCCTCTGATCTCAGATGCTATAAATAGCGAAAGTAATCATGAAGTGGTAAACGGACATACAAGAACCTCTCACCAGCATGTATGCTGATTTCAAAATTGCTTCTAGGAGAACATGGGTGGCTCAGTCAGTTGAGCGTCTGCCTTCGGCTCAGGTTGTGATCCTGGGGTCCTGGGATCAAGCCCTGCGTCAGGCTCCCTGCTCAGCTTAGTGGGGAGCCTGCTTCTCTCTCTCCCTCTTCTGCTGCCCCCATCCTCATGCTCTCTCTCACTCAAATAAATAAATAAAACCTTTAGAAAAAAATTTTAAAAGGTTTCTGTCAAACATGCCACCAAAGTTACTAATATTTAAAAATATATTTACAAAGGCCTAAAGGAGACAGAGTTGAAAATTCAAGGCAGATGCATTTTCATCAGTTCTCTTTGGAACCTGGATATTTAGAGTCAAAAAGTGAATCTTACCAAGAACACTAATCCCAATTCCTTTGTAGTCTAACAGTTCTTTTTGGATCTCTAACAATACCTAGAAGAAATAAGAGAAAATAAAATGATTTGAATATTCGGCCCAGAGGTCTGCCTCTGGACATCAGACCAGGGAGGGAGTCTACCTATAGAGCCTGTGAGGTCTGGAAACTTCTGTACCACCCATGGCCAATCCCCTTCCTTCCAACCAGTCCACAGAACCCTGCTGATGCAACTTACACACAAGTTAAGTGTGAAATTATGTCATGTGATTGATATTAAAATACAATTTTCCCAAAATTTTCTGATGACAACCCTTAACTATCAAGAGAAGACCTTTGGGAAAAACCAGATTCCCCAGACAAGTCTGCTCCACAGTTACGCTTACCACTCTCTGAAAGCAAAAGTGCAACAAAATGCATTGAGTCCTGGGTTCAGGGAACAACAGATCAATTGGGCTGAAATTAAACAGATAAATCAATTTCCCATCTTGCCAGTCTAAGGTGCTCAATTGGGACAGGTTGGGTGTACAGAAATTAGGAAGCTTGGCCTTGAATAAGATCAATCCAGGAATAATGACATACTGATCCCTCTTGCCAACAGAGCCATGCGGGTGATACTCCTGTCCCCAATTTGCAGAAGAAAGAGATCAGCAGAGGCTCTGAAGGGTAGGCACCTAGCCAGTCTCTTGACCCCTCTACTAAGATGACTGCAGCCCCTTAATCACGTTCTACCTTACAGGGACACATGGGCAGGTGGGACCCAGTGTACTGGCAATTCCAAAGAGTCAGGAAACAGGGGCACGGCTCACCACCCCTTGCAAAACACAGCTGACCTGGGAGGAGCCCCATGGCTGTTTTCTCCCCCAAAGTGTGTAGAATGCAAGTAACTACACAATGAAAAAAAAAACAAAAAACGACCAATCCTTTATTTATTTATTTATTTTTAAAGAAGACAGATAGAAAGTCTTATCAGAGATGAATGCTAAAGTGTTTTTGTGAAATGACATGATATCTGGGATTGGTTTTAAAATAATCCAGGGGCGCCTGGGTGGCTCAGTCGACTAAGCATCTGCCCTAGGCTCAGGTCATGATCTCAGGGTCTGGCTCTCTGCTCAGCAGGGAATCTGCTTCTTCCTCTCCCTCAAATAATAATAATAATAATAATAATAATAAATAAATAAATAAATAAAATCCAGGGGCAGGTAGGGAGAAAGAGGGTGTAGATAGGTGCTGCAGGTTAAAATCCTCAGAGATGTGTGCATGGATTCCCCTGCCTACTTCTGTGTCTGTGAGAACTGCCATAACATGCAAAGAGAGGGGGGAAAGCTCTAAAAATGTACACGAAACAGGTGAGACAAGCTCTCTGTAGAAGCACCCTGCCATCAAATTTCCTTGAAAGACAGAGACTAAATCAGATGTCACACAACAATCTAAACTGGATGGCAACTTGTCTGAAATACAACATTTAACAATAAAGAATTAGGCAAAAGAATTCCTGGCAAGGGGGGGGTAGTTTAAGAATTTGTCATTGTTGGGGCACCTGGCTAGCTCAGTCTGTGGAGCATGTGACTCTTGATCTTGGGGTAGTGAGCTCAAGCCCCATGTTGGGTGTAGAAATTAATTAAAAATAATAATAGGGCACCTGGGTGGCTCAGTTATTTAAGCGACTGCCTTTGGTGCAGGTCATGATCCTGGCGTCCCAGGATGGAGTCCTGCATGGGTCTCCCTGCTCAGCAGGGGGAGTCTGCTTCTCCCTTTGACCCTCACCCCTCTAATGCTCTCGCTCTCTCTCAAATAAATACACAAAATCTTTAAAAACAATAATAATATTAAAAGCTAGCATTTAAAAAAAGTATTTGTCACTGGTTTTGCAAACTATGGGATGATTATTATTATTGATGATTATTATTATTAGCACTGGCCGATTAAACACACTTAATGAATCCTTTCTTTGGTGAACACAAACAGATAGTAAAGGCATCTTTGAACACATTTAAGACGGGATTTCTCTTACAGGCAGTATCCCTTGAAATGAGTTTATGATCCAAATCATTACAAAGAGTTTTAAAGACTTCTACCCAAAAAGCATGCCCCTCTACTCCAGTGGAGTTTATTTTTTCAAACTGAAGAATGCAATCACTCTTATGGGTCACAACACATTTTTTAAAATAGAACAGACTAGCATGGAACACAGTACAAAAGTATGTATGTCATAGTTATTTAGGCTAAATATTTCATAGGGCTTTAATTATCATTATATACATACACTTCGTCATTTTGTAAAATATATTTCTCATTGTGGTCACGATGAGCAATAAAGTTTGAAAAGCTTCTCTAATCCTTACAATCAAATCAAATCAAAACTCATAAAAAGTAACATCTGCCACTTCCTCCCACCCCCTCACCCCTCAGAGAAGGCATCTGAGGAGAAAAATCCTCCCAAGAAATTAAGAAATAACTGTATTATTGATGACAACTTCCATTATAACAAAGGCATAAGAAATTGCACAGGGAGGGACACCTGGCTGGCTAAGTTGAGATTCTTGATCCCCGGGTCCTGAGTTCGAGCCCCACGGGGGAGAGAGTACTTTTAAAGAAAAAAAAGAAAAGAAATAAAAAGAAATTGCACAGGGGAACAAATACTCAGAAGACTCCAAACCACGGAGACAAGACAAAGGTGAGGAGGTACAAGAAACACTTGCACAGCTCTAAGCAGGGAAGGAATTTCGCCTAAAACAGGCTGCAGGAAGTGGGAAAAACCAAGCCTTGCTCTTTCCACTACTATGAGCTCTGCCCCTAGGAAAGCACGAAGTCCTTTCCCTTCTAAAATTGTTAAGATTCTCTGTTCTTACAACACAGAAGAGGCTCTATCCCACGGAGATTTCTACTCTGTTCAACAATAGATAATTGTGAAGCACTTGGCTAAGCCCCATGTTGCTACAACATAGTATCAGAGTCAATGTGGTTAGAAAAATAAAAATATAACAGCAGAGATAGCAGCTTGTCAATCAAGGCACACCACGAACTGTCTTCTTCACAGTTGGTGGAGGGGGGGGCGAGGGTGGACTGAAGATGATGTGGGAAGGAGAATGGGCGTTTGCGGGGAGGAGCTGAAACCTGGCTAAGGGCCTAGGAAGGCAGGGAGTGAGTTCCACTTGCACTTGAAAAGTCTGGTCGTGGCCCCGGGGAAAATTCAATCATTCCATTTCCTCCGAAACAAAGTGAAGCAAACTGGGCTGGCAGCCCACTGCCTACCAGAATTTGAATACTCGAATGCCTTTAGGAGTCAAGCCAATTAAAATTAAAAAAAAAAAAAAAAAAAAAAAAAGACTGAAACCAACTGAAAAAGGCGGGGGAAGGGAAGGTTCTCTTGGGAAACAAGGAAGGAAAGCCAGGACTGAAGGCTTTCAAATTTACATTTCTGAAAAGCAATGCTCCCAAGTGCTGGCTAAACCAAACACTCCTTACAAGGGGTCAGGCGCGGGCCTCCAGTCTGCAATCCCCTCCAGTTTAACGCGCGATCCCCATTCACCATTCACTCAGTGTCCATGCACGGATCCACTCAATACTGCCTGGCTCGCAGCAGTGCCCTGCAAGGCGAACCCAGCGATGAGAGCGTTTTGCGCCGCGCCGCGCCAGGGCCCAGGACTGGAGAAGGCACAGCCCGGGAGTCTGCAGGTGCGCTGCGCCGGCGAGCCACGTCGTGCAAGTCGCTCACCGGCAGTCGGCGCCAGGGGCAGCTGCACAATCATGTCGCCCAGTTTCCTTCTCCCAAGTGCATTCTTGCAGAAGCCCACTTCCGAGGGGTCCCGAACTGGACGTGCACGCTGGCGCAGAGGGTTCGGAGGGCTCCGGGCGGGGAGAGGGGATCCTAAGACCTCGCGCAGAGATGCACAGCCACCCGAGCACCGGCTCCCGCTCGGACCACACTCCCGGCGCGCGCCCGTGGGGACTTACCGAGCGCGGTAGCTTGGCAGGCCCGGGCCCGAAGTTGACCACCTGCGTTGGGGCGCTCATGGTGCGGCAGCGTAGGCGACGAGGACAACGGAGAGAAGCGTGCGCGGCGCGAGTCTGCTGCGGGCGCAGACCATCTGTCTTCTTCCAGCGCCCAGCCGGCGCCACCATTGGCCCGCGCAGTAGCAGGCCCTGCGCTAATTGGTTCGCGCTACGGGGCTCGCATCCCCATTGGTCGTGCTCAACAGCCAAGGCCCAGGAGCAGTTGCTCCTCCTCTCGTGTACTGTTTCAACTCTTTTCTGATGAATGCAAGGCGCGCGGGAGATTGCAACAGCCATCGGACTCCGCAGAGTGGGCGGCGGGAAAAGGCTGCCCCTGCCAACGTGAGTTAGTGCTTCTGCATCCTGGATCAAGTCCGTTTCCGCCCTCCAACCGTCTCTCTCGGTCGCACCGGAAGATGTGGAGGAAATCGCTCCCCAATCCAACCACCTCTCCTTCACCAACCCTTGGGTTCTGATGCATATTTCAGAGCCAGCAGTTATTAATTCACCAAGCTTTTCTGAGCTCCCCCGCGGACCCCAGATACTCCAGTGGAGAGGCAGGGCTCCCAAGAAAGAAACTGGCGTGTGAAGGATGGGCCGGGAGTGGGTGGGTGGGGAATGAGGTTCTCCGCACGTGCCCGGCGGCCAGGAGTTCCAGCAGCATGAAAGGATGGAGGCAGCCAAGGACTCTGGGAGGGGCACTAGCCTGGGACACCTGGATTGCACGCCCCCCCCCCCCCGGGAGACCTTGTAGGTTGCTGATTCTCCGTTTACTCCTGTGAAAAGAGCGAGCTAGAACTGACTTCAGCTCTCAGTTTGCGCCACCGCCGACAAGCTGTGAGTTTAGAAACGTGAGGAGGTATTAACTGCAATACGATATCCCTAGGGACACAGCGCAAGCCTGGGGGAGAGGCCCTGAGCCAGGCCGGGCGCAGAGCCAGAGCTGCTCAAACTTTTACACAGATGCATCCCTCTCAAAAGAACCCCCATGGGGTTCTGAAACAAGGAGGCCCCCTTCCCTATAGGAAAGACATTTCTTTGAAGTCTGGAATTTCATCATTTTTTAAACTACAAAGTTTGCCTTCTACTCCATCATGTAACCTAGTTTCTTTGAACATAAAAATATTGTACCAAATCTTTGAGCAAAATTGATGCTCCAGGAATATAAGCAGTGCCCATCCTGGAACTTAATCTTAACACCCTCCACAGTGTCAATTACCCCAGTGTGAAAAGGCTTGTAAGCTAGCAGGGTTTGGGGCTTTTGCTTGTTTTTTTGTGGTATGTGGCACATAGGGCAGGGGGCAGAGGTCCTGCTTTGGATTTGTGAGTTGGAGGGCAAAGTTTCTAGAAAAAGCTGAAGTGAACAAGGTCACTGCTTTCCATAGCACCTTCTGTTAAAAAACTGCAAAATTGAGCAAAGGATATGAATCTCAGTCCATAAACTAAGATGTGCAAGAATCGTCACTTATCCATTATTTTATATCATGACTTACCTGTAGAGCCTTAGCAGTTAGTCCCCTGGGGAAGTGGGGGAGCTGGCCTTCCTCCTTCCTGGAGTCCCTAACCACGGGGATTTACATGGTCCTAAGGTTTAGGATGGAGGGGAAAGCAGACATCCATTTAGTAGTCCTCCATGCCCAGAAAATATGGCTGAGTTGTGTCCGCCCTCCAGGTTTATATGGCGGGTTCAGCCAATTAGCTCTCTACCACTTCCATGTCTCACTAGGTGATGAAATGTGGATGTTTTTGGGTTTGTGAATGAAGAATGAATTCTTGAGAGCTTTTTGGGTCCAAAAAGGTGATTGTATTATAGCACAGAGACAGAACCCATGGGTAGAAAGAGTTATACCAGGATTGTGAGGAGATTATATATACATATATATATAATCTATATATATGTATATATATAGATTATATATAATACACACACACACACACACACACACACACACACACACACGTTTTAATGAGCGGGGTTTAGGGATAGTGTATGTCTCCAAGGAATGTGGAAACAAGGCTTTCTGGTCCTTGAGGGGCTCAGTGCCATTAAGATAAGGTTATTTTTAGTCTTTCATAAAACATAAACGTTAAGGCACCAAGGCAGCTGTGAGTTCCTTGAGGAAGGTCAGGCTCTGCACGTCTCAGGTATCCATCAGTGGGCTGTCCCCTCAGTGGACTGTCAGCGATTAGGAGATTTAGTTCAGGCTGGATTTCTCTTGCCTTTGTTTCCCTCATCAAAGGGACACAGGAAATTTGGGTGGGGGGTTGGGGAGGCTATCATCTCACCTGCCAACACCTGTCACATTCAGTCATTCCACCTAGGGCCTTACAGTTTCTGAGATGATTACAGGGAAGTGAGGCACATAGACCCTCAACTCAGGGACATCGTTGTGAGTGTGCTTGCTATAAAGGCGCACCCACAACTTGTGTCTTCCCACAATGTCAGATTTATTCAACCATAAAGCAAAGTTAAATCACAATTAGAAAGTGGGGGTTCAGGATTCCAAACTCAGTGACAGTTCACCATATGATTCAACTTGGCTTCTTACACAGTGCACAGAGCAGGACAGAAGACAAACCACACAACATACAGGATAACAGAAGGGAGCAGGAAGTTAATGAACCAAATGTGAAGTCAGTCTGTGGGTATGAGGCTGAGATAAGGCCACAGCCTGGTCCCGGTCAATTCTTGGCACTTACTGCTCCTGATGTTCAAGCAGGGAAGGCTTCCAGTTCTGTTCGGAGATCAATCAGGCAGAGCCTTTGGCATCAATTGCCTTTTTTAAGTGGTCAGACATAGAGGTGTCAAGTCTGAAGATTCTTCCAGTTTACTCCCAAATCCTCCCCTTTTCAAAGGGATTTAGTCAGTTTTGGGTCTCTGCAGACCTCCTCTGGTCCTGCTGCTTCTCAGTTCTGGGGTGTCAGCTGACATTGGTCCCGGTGATACCTCCTAGCTGCAGTACCTTAACTGTTTGCATCTTTGCTGAACACGGGTCCTTGCTTGACACAGGCTCCTGCTTGATGTGACGGACTCCATTTTGCCCTCTACAGACTTGTAGACCTCTGCCTCAATCTCTCTCTTCCTCCCAGCCCAAGGGAGCCTCTTTTTCATCCTAGAGAGAATCCACTTCTTTCTGTTTCTTCCTCACACTCTGTGCACAAATACCTTTGGTAACTGGTTCTAAGTCTCCCCTGCTGATTTTGCAATACAGATGTACAAGGACAGCCCGGAGAATTCCTGCATTTCAGGAAGGTCCCTATCCCCTTCTAGTGGGCTGTGTTGAGTAGGTAAAAAGAAGCTTCTTTATGAAAGACATGTGTTGTAAATGTTAATTTCCAGAAGTGTTATTTATTGGGCCCTTATTCTACACAGGTGAAAATGCTGCCGTTTCCAGTCAGATTGGCCGTCCCATTTCCTGAGGCATGAGGAGAGAAGGCAACTGAAGAGAGAAGAACCCCATCTGGAATGAGGTGAGATTATTTCTGTTGCCCTTTTTGTAGCTGGAGCTGAAGATCCTTTTTCTGTATCATTCATTATTCCCAGAGGAAATGAGAGATGGACAAGGCAGTCATTGTAGTTTAAGTAGCAAAAAAGAAACAAAAAGTCAAAATCCTAGAACATTCTTCGTTCTGACCCCAAAAGACAGAAAAAGTTACTCATCCTACTCATTTTGCTTACCTCAGTTTATTTCTGTCCCCTACTTTGCTTCATTTTTAAAAATTGTGATAAAATATACATAACATGAAATTTACCATTTTAACCATTTTTAAGGGTAGTTCAGTGGCATGAGTACATTCAGTGTTGGGCAACCATCCCCACCCTCCACCTCCAGACTTTTTCATCTTCCCCATTGAAACTCTGACTGTACCTATTGAACAGTAAGTCCCCACTCCCCTTCCCCCAACCCCTATAAACCACCATTCTGCTTTCTGTCCCTATGCACTCGATGGCTCCGAGTATGGAGTGGAACATACAGAATTTGTCTTCTGTGACTGGCTTATGTCACTTAGCACAATGTCCTCAAGGCGCATCCATTTTGTTCTATTTTTTTAAACTTCTTTTAGGAGACTCTATTTTTAGAGCAGTTTTAGGTTCAGAGGAAAATTGAGAGGAAATTACAGAGATTTCTCATCTACCCCTTGCCCCTACACACGCATAGATAGCTTCCCTGATTATCAATATCCCTCACCTGAGTGGTACATTTGTTACAAATCAGTGAACCTATATTGACACGTCATTATTACCCAAAGACCAGAATTTACATTAGGGATCGATGTTGTTGTCACACATACTGTGGGTTTGGACAAATATATAATGATGTGTATCCACCATCATTGTATCATATAGAGTAGTGCAGTGCTCTGCCCATTCATCCCTCTGTCTCCCCCTCTTTTTTTTTTTTTTTTTAATCAGTTTATGTATTTGAGAAAGAGAGAGTGAGCATGAGCGGGACAGGCAGAGGGAGAGGGAGAGAGACTCCCAAGCAGACAGTGCACTGAGTGCAGAACCTGACACTGGGTTCGATCTCACCACCCTGAGATCCTGACCTGAGCTGAAACCAAGGGTTGGATGTTCAACCAACTGTGCCACACAGACACCCCTCCCTTTTTAAAAAAAAATTTTTAAAGTAATCTTTACACCCAGTGTGGGGCTCAGACTCACATCCCCAAGGTCAGGAGTCACATGCTTTACCAACTGAGCCAATGAGGTGCCCTCCCCTTTTTTAAAAGATTTTATTTATTTATTTGTCAGAAAGCATGCTCACATAAGCAGGGGGAGCGGCAGGCAGAGGAGAAAGCAGGCTCCTTGCTGAGCAGGGAGCCCAATGTGGGGCTCTATCCCAAGATCCTAGGATAATGACCTGAGCCAAAGGCAGATGCTTAACCGACTGAGCCACCCAGGTGTCCTCTGTCTCCCTTTTTAAATGATCAGTATAGAGAGCATTCTACTGCAAGCTTTGCACAAGTAAAAGCTCTAAGGGAATCATTTTAAGAGAAATGCTCTCTGTGGACCAGTGGGCAAAATTACACAGGGGACTACACACCACTTGTATCTTCAACAGCCTGAAAAGATTCTGGTATGGTAAAGGCATTAGGATTTTTTTTTTAACCCGAGAATATACTTATTTCAGTACTTTTTCTAAGGAGAGGAGCAAAACTCCTTGCCACCATCTGTCTGGTGTGTAGACGTGGTGTTCGCCACACCCAGCCAGGCTCACAGGTGCATTTTTGGATCAGCACTCTTCACCTGGGCTACCTCATGCCAGGGTTCCACACAGAGGCATGAAAATGGCTGCAGAGCGCCTTGTTTAATCACCTGTCCGGGTCTATATGTGTCAGAGTGCCTGGGCGGCTCAGTGGATTAAGTGTCTGCCTTCCGCTCAGGTCATGATCTCAGGGTCCTGGGATCAAGCCCTGAATTGGGCTCCCTGTTCAGCGGGAAGCCTGCTTCTCCTTCTGCCACTCCCCCTGCTTATGCACTGTCAATCTCTCTCTCTCTCTCTCTCACTATATCAAATAAATTAAAAAAAAACAAAAACCCAAAGTCTATGTGTACCTATTATAGAAATCATCAAGTCTCAGAATAACTACTGTAGTGTTAGTGATGTGGTGGTGATTTTATTTTTTCCTTTTATTTATTTATTTGTTTTTAGGATTTTATTTTTAAGTAATCTCTACATCCAGCATGGGGCTCGAACTCACGACCCTGAGATCAAGAGTCATGCACTCTACCCACTGAGCCAGGTGGGCGCCTCTCCTTTTATTTTCTTTCTGGGGGCCAGAGCAAATACCAGACAAAGGAAGGAGATAGAGCAAAGCCAGGGTAATGGGGGCAGAGCCCATGTAGGACTCAGAACTTCCTGTTCCTGCTCCTTCTTTTTCTCATCCCCCAAACTAAATCCCAACTCCAACACACACTGCTTCAGAAACAGATGGTGGTTTTATCTAATTGATTGACTAGCTTACATTTGGTACAGAAAGGCAGCGAAGATTAATAAAAAATAGCAAGAATTCAGAGCTGCAAATGAGAGCCATTTCTGTAATCCTAGAGGTGAAATGGAGGAAAGGCAGGGTGGGCAGTGCGGCTGGAGGGCAGTGACTGAGAAGCATGGGGAGCCCAGCTCAATACATCATGATTTATGCACATGCTGAACTGCTGTACCGCTATTACAGGTGATGCATGCGAAGACCTTTATTATTTTTTAAGATTTATTTACTAGAGACAGAGGGAGAACATGAGCAGGAGAGCCAGAGGGAGAAAGAATCTTCAGAAGACTCCCTGCTGAGCGTGGAGCCAGACACAGGATTCGATCCCAGGACCCGAGCCAAATCAAGAGTCAAACTCTCAACCGACAGAACCATCCAGGCGTCCTCCTACGAAGACTTTTAATGACAGTATGAAAAAAATCAAATGAAAACAAAAGCCGCTTTCCATCACTGCAACCATGAACCAGCTCCATTCTGCAAACATAACAGTGATTCAGCCACTTAAATTAAAAAGGTCCCCTTGTTGGGGTCACAGTTCCTACTCACAACTTAGGCAACAATTTATAGTCCCAAACCAGAACATTAACAAATGCATTCAGTCCCATTTATTCATTCCACAAATACTGCATTCCTACCATGTACCTCAAAGAATGCAGGCATGGTCCTTGCCCTCCCACAGCTTCTGCGGTTTGATACGTTTATAGAGAATCTTTTCCTATTTTGCAGATGTCATCAGCTCAATGAGGCCTTCCACGATGACCATGATAATATCAAAACCTCGCCCTCAACACCTGGGGCTCCTGATTACTCTTACCCTGCTAACATTTCTCTTTTTTCCAAAGCATGAATCACCTCTCACATGCAATAGAATTCGTCCATTTATTATTTATTCGTGTGTATGAAGGGAAGGAGAAATTCTTCTCTATCCTTCAGGGTCTTCCAGCTGGACTAAGAATTAAATTGACATGAGACCCATTCCCAGGAGGAAAAAGCAGAGTTTTATTACATGCTCATGGAGGTCTAGTAATGAAATGGGGACCTAAGAAATGACCAAAGCAGGCAGATTTCATACTTCTTAGACAAAGAGACAATAAACCTGTGAGAAATTGACAGGACAAAGAGAAGTTAACTGCGAGCTTCACTTACAAAGGAATTCTCAGCTGAGTTTGGGCTAGGGTAGTAAATTAGATTAGTAAAAAGTAACAAGGGTTGTTTATTCAGGCTTCTCTGCTCTAAATTTTCCATCTCTCCTGAAAAGGATGTCTCTTTACGGCCTGGTAGAGGGAGGGGACTTTTCAGAGGAGAGTGTTATTTCCTGCTTTCAGGGGGATGGGGGAGGGGCTGAGTGTCCTTCTTGCACAAGAAACTTTTTTATTTTTAATAATCAATATGCCAAAGTGGAACATTTCGGGGAAGCCTGTCCTTGGCCTCTCCACCTATAGCCTGTGTGGTAGAATTCAGAGTCTGTGGATTTGCTGGTACACCTAGATGAATGTCTAGTCCAGGGTAAGCTCACAAGGATTTGTTGAATGAGAAAGATTGAGATTAAAAATACTAGATCTGGGTGCCTGGGTGGCTCAGTTGGTTAAACAACTACCTTCGGCTCAGATCATGATCCCGGAGTCCCAGGATCGAATCCTGTATTGGGCTCCCAGCTCCACGGGGAGTCTGCTTCTCCCTCTGACCTTCTCTCCTCTCATACTCTCTCTCACACTCTGTCTCTCAAATAAATAAATAAAAAGCTTTTAATTAATAAATAAATACTAGATCTACTATGATAATTTTCCTAAAACAAAGAGGTCTGTCCCAAAGTTGAACTCTCTTCCTCTAGGGACAGAAAGCTGCTTGCCTTTATTTATTTATTTTTTTTAAGGTTTATTTATTTATTTGAGAGACAGACAGAACCTGTGCCCAGGCGTGCAAGCATGGGGGAGGGGCAGAGGGAGCGGGAGAATCTCAAGCCAACTCCCCCTGAGAGCGGAGGCTGATGAGAGACTCGATCTCATGACCCTGAGATCATGACCTGAGCTGAAATCAAGAGTCAGACACTCGAATGACTGAGCCACACAGGTGCCCTGCTGCATGCCTTTAGTAATAAATGATTCCCCACCCCATTCTGCAAGGTTTCAGAGGAGGGTACACCTTCCCTCACCGTCCTATTCAATCTCTTAGCAAGTCTATTGAACCTCAGAACTTTTCTCCACCCCATCACTTCTCTCTGTTTCTCTTGCCTAGCCAAACTCCCATGGTCTCTCTCTTCCTAGACTCCTAGACCTGGCCCCCTTGCATTCACTTTGCCCTCTTAGAATCCATTCTTCAAACAGAGCAACAGTTTAAAAAACACATATGAAAAAACACACATGAAGTAGATCTTATCACTGCCCTGCTTAAAGCCTTTAACATCGGGCCATTACCTTTAGAAAAAGACCCAAATTCCTAACAGGCCCACAAGATAATACCTGGCCTGGCCCTTGGTCCCCCTCTTGGCTCCCTTTTACTCCGTCAGTCCCGGAAGCCTCTCAAGCTCTTTCCCTCCCTGGCATTCTCTGGCCTCCCCAAGGCTGGCTCTGCCCATCCCACAGTCTGCAGTTCACACCACCTCCCACATCTTGCCTGGTCACCTCAGCCACAGTAGCCCCAGCAGACCCTTTGGCTCCTTACCATATTTCCTAGGTTATTTCTCTCAGAACTTGCCAGTCTCTGAAATATTGTATACTTTGTCACTGTCCACCCTCTCACTAGAACACATGTGCTCTGAGAACTGAGACCACACCTGCCCTATTCACGCCGTCCCCCCAACATCAGCACAGTACGCACTTGGTAATACTTTTTGAGCGAATGTCCAGGGCAGGAAGAAGGAATTAACAAGGCTGACAGTCTTTGTTGCTAGGAAAAAGAACTTGCATCCTAATGCTCCAGAATTTTCTACAGTGAATATTAAAAACAATAATCATTTTTTTAAAGTTGGTTATTTTTAGGGGCATCTGGGTGGCTCAGTTGGTTAAGCATCTGCCTTTGGCTCAGGTCATGATCTCAGGGTCCTGGGATCGAGTCCTACATCGGGCTCCTTGCTCAGCGGGGAGTCTGCTTTGGCCTCTGCCCCTCCCCCCACCCATCCCACGTGCTCATGTGTGCGCGCTCTCTCTCAAATAGATCAATTAATTTTTTTTAAGTTGACTATTTTTAAAGAGTAGGTGGGGACAGGCATTCGACCATGAGAAAGTCTGCTGATCCTGGCCTACCACTTTGCCACATGGGGACTGCTGGGGCCCGTCCTGCCCAGGGCATGTGCCGAGACTGGAAGGCTTCCTTCTGCATCGAGTATGAACACGTTGCCGTGCAATTAGAATTCTAGGCAAGTGTTTTCACTGGTAAGGGAGGCTGCAAGGGGGAGTTCAGCAAACCTCTCACTGGCACTGGACCTGTCCGCACTGCCCTGACCTGGTGCAACCCCCAGAGTTCACAGCAGCCCTTGGTGAGTTGCAGGTTGTGGAAATGATGCATTTTGTCAGGGAAGAAGGGGTCGATAGAGGAGCAGGGGGGCAGGGGGTGGAGACAGAGTGTCTGCAGAGCCGCAAGGAATCTTGGAATGTCATCTCGAATCATCCACCCACACATTCTCAGAGCCAGGCTTTCCCAGCATTGTCCTGGGGCAGCAGGGAGGAAAATGACTTCCCCCTATAGTCCCTCCCCTTTGACTGCCTGAGGATTGGGGTGGAGGTTTACAGAACTGAGGAAGGGGATGAAAGATTGAAGACTTTTTAATTGATAACCATCTTTATATTGATGATGTCAGTCCTGGCATCCCTGTAACTCATATCGCCAAAAATCCTCAGGTTATACAGGATGACCTGGTGCCAGGCTGGCCCCCTGAGTCTCAGATCTCTAAGCATGACTAAACTTCCTTGCATTACTAACCAGGTAGACTGACCCTTTGGAACTCAGAGGTCGCAGGAAACTGTCTGCACTCTAAACGCCAAGGTTATAGATGGAAGAAAATGACCAAGTGTGCTTCTGAAGAATAAAATGAAAAGCACCTGTCCTCTTTCAAACATCAAGGGATGCTTCTCAGGTATTAAACTGAACTACTTCTGGTGTGTCTTACATCTGTCGTGGACTGTTTACAGCATTCACATCGTAGATCTCAGGCATTTACTGCAACTCCTCCAGCTTCTGATGAGGGAAAGGGATGGTTAGGGCTGGTCCTGCCCTCTGTGGCTCCATGGCTGCTGGGGACTAACACCTGGTCCCACCTGGCAGAAGGAGAACTGAAACCCAGATCAAGGATCTGTCTAGGGTCACCAAGAATCTGGTCATTCAAGCCAAAAAGATAACAAACCATTGCATTTTGAGTCCTGAGAACATACCCTTTGTCTTATACACACTTCCTTGCTTTCAAAAATGACTTCAGGGGGCACCTGGGTGGCTCAGTTGGTGAAGTGTCTGACTTCAGTTCAGGTCATGATCTCAGGGTCCTGGGATTGAGCCCCACTTTGGACTCCCTGTTCAGCAGGGAGTCTGCTTCTCCCTCTGCCTCTGCCTGCTTCTGCCCCTGTTTGTGTACTCTCTCCCTCCCTCTCTCTCAAATTAATAAAGAAAAACTTTAAAAATACTGGGTGATGGACACTGGGGAGGATATGTGCTGTAATGAGCACTGGGTATTATAGAAGACTGATGAATCACAGACCTGTACTCTTGAAAGAACACATTATATGATAATTAGTTGAAGTTAAATTTTAAAAAATTAAAATTAAAAATAAATAAATAAAGATCACTTCGAGGTGTCAGCAAGATTATTTAAATTCTCCCAGAAGAGCACAAGCTCAGAAAATACAAACTGAACCCTGGGTGATCTGAGATCTAGAAAGGAAAGGGCATGGGCTGGGGAGGGAGTTGCACTCGCCCCACTTAGCCCCACCTCTGCTCCTCCAGGAAAATGCTACGACCTCTCCAAAGGGCAGGTAAGAACTTCATAGAGTGTTCCCGTGCCTTTTGACAGGCATTGCTCCCCTGTTCTGCCAGCCCCGGAACTGATCCAAGGTATCCCCAGCAGCCTTGGTTACACTTCCCCATTTTTTCCTGTAGCTCTGTGGTCCCTTTCCATCCCAAGCTCATTATCACCCAATTTCATCCACTTACCAGCAAGTTAGCCGCTGCTGTTAGGCTGGTTTTCAGTCCTTCTGGAATTGCTGAGTAGAGGAGCAGGGTGGCAGAGGGTGACTCAGAGGAGAAGCACCGGTGATGTATGTTTAGAGACGTTTGTGTTAGAAACCCAGTGGTTGGAAGAGTCCCTTTTCTTCCCTACTTTTTGAACTCGGTGCATTTATACACAGCCTTGGTCCTCAGGGAAATATCTGGCACTTTGCCTTTGTCTTCTTGGATCTCTGTACCTAGGAAAAATGTTAACAGCATGTGAAGTTTTCCAGAGGCATATTTAAACACGATTGCTTTTAAAATGTTCAAACATGGGCGCCTTAGTGGCTCAGTCAGTTAAGCATTTTCCTTACGCTTAGGTCAGGATCCCAGGATCCTGGGTTCGAGCCCCATGTTGGGCTCCCTGCCCAGCGAGGAGCCTGCTTCTCCCTCTGCCCCTACCCCTGCTCATGCTCTCTCTGTTTCTTTCAAATAAAAAAAAAAATATTTTTTAAAATAAAAATAAAATGTTCAAACATTATAGAAATTCAGAGCATAGGCAGAGAATGTCCAACTTTGAGACACTTATAGTTTAGGTACTGAGTCTATTTTTTTTTTTAAAAGACTTTATTTATTTATTTGACAGACAGAGATCACAAGTAGGCAGAGAGGCAGGTAGAGAGAGAGGAGGAAGCAGGCTCCCCGCAGAGCACAGAGCCCCATGTAGGGCTCGATCCCAGGACCCTGGGATCACGACCTGAGCCGAAGGCAGAGGCTTTAACCCACTGAGCCACCCAGGCACCCCTATTTTTTGAATTGGTAATACATTCAAATGGTTCAAAAATCAAACATATAAAAGATGTACGGTGAACATTTCCTTATCCTCCACCCAGCTAGCTCCTATCTCAACTCCACTAGTAGATACTTTTGTCATTTCCTTTCATGTCTTTCCAAGTTTCTTCAGCAAATACAGGCAAATATAAACATATAATTATTCCCTCTCTCCCTATTACACATAAGGTAACATAAGCACTGTTTTACATCTTGCTTTTTTATTCTACATAATAGATATTAAACAAATTTTGAATCAGAATGTTAAAAAAAAAACAGAAATAAAACCATATGCTTATATGTGCACATGCATACACAGGGGTCTGTGTGTGTGCCCGGACATGCACACGTGGGCACACACACGCACACACCCTTTTGTTCTCCCTTTCTTTCTTTCTTTTGTATAACTAAGCAAGATAAATGAATTAAACTGATGATTGTTCAACCTACTCCTCTCCATGGGCCAGAGGAAGAAATAAACCAGGGATAAGATCTGACGAGAAGATTCTGTTTGATGGGTCGTAGCTGAAGGTGGGAGTAGGTGAGCCCATGGAGGGGCCAGAACTGCTCAAGTTCCTGTCTTGCTTGCTCAGAAGAAACTGTGAGATCCAGCTGCTTTAGAGACAACCAAATTTGTAGATGTCTATCTTCTTGGAACCATTCTACCCTTTGATTCTTTCTATCACTAGGAAACGAAAATTAGAGTACACCGAGAGAGAAACTAGAGAATGGGCTTCTTCTTCTTTATTCTTTATTAAATACAATGTCAATATAAATACAGACCTCCCCCATCTGTCTGAGAATAAGACTTCCCCACAGTCCAGATAGCCTCAGGGCCCAGAACTGGTGGAGCTCACTCCTTAGCAGGCAGCCAACAAAGGCTTTTTGCTATGAAGTTCAGCCAACTCTCTGAAAGCAGAATTATTGTAAGGAATCCTCTGACCCATTTTTTAATTTCTCCCAACACAAACAAAAACTAAAAGTTCATGGGTCAACCAATGATAATCTTTAACTTTTTGAGCACGTGTGCGCACACACACACACACACACACACACACACACACACACATGCTTCAAAGGAACAAGCAAGCATATTTTACAGAGGGACATATCCTTTTCAAGAGACACGACACTACTCCCCTTCCTCACAACACAGACAAGATATTTCCTGAAAAGAACAGAGAAACCCCAAAGTGTTTTGTTTAAGAACAACAATTCCAGGCTGTTGAGAGGCTCTTACATAGTTAGGTTGGGGGAAATCACACCTACACAGGGAGTTTTTCCAAGTCTTCCAAAGTGGCAACTCCAACCACTGCCCAAACAGCAGGACTCAACTCTGTCTGCATATCCCCTGCATTTTGGGCCACTTCTGTCCTGCAAGAAAACATCAGCCCATGCATAGTAGCATTGAGCCTCAGGAGGAGAAAACGCCAAGGACAGTTGGTGATGCTTCTTTCTTCTGCCTTCTTTTTATGCCCTATGCTGTCAATAACAGGTATCCTCTCTTTATTAAATATCTGATATCTCAGCTGGGGAGATAGGGGGTGCACCATCTCTTCCTGTCTTACTCCATCTAGCCAACACAGGAAGGACTAACGTTTAAACCCTGTTAAAATGAGCAAGACTTGGGATGCCTGGGTGGCTCAGTGGGTTAAGCCGCTGCCTTCGGCTCAGGTTATGATCCCAGGGTCCTGGGATTGAGTCCCGCATCGGGCTCCTTGCTTGGCAGGGAGCTTGCTTCTCTCTCTGCCTGCTTGTGTGCTCTCTCGCTCTCTCTCTCTCTCTCTCCTTCTCTCTGACAAATAAATAAATAAAATCTTTTTTAAAAATGAGCACGACTCAGGCAAAGAATTAAAGGGAGAGTTGGGGGTCAAAACCAAGAGAAGACTCAGTAGCATAAATCAAACTGACATTTCGATAGTTGAAAGAATATAAGCTGAAATGCCCTATGGATGGTATTGTCTAGCTCCCTCGTTTTATGGAATTCTAGAAGATAACTCATCTAAGACGGGGCAGTTAGTGATGGAGCAGAGTCCAGTGTTCAAGCCTGCTTCCTGCGACTCCTTGTTTTCTCAGGGAAGTCAGTAGCCTAATGTTGCACTGGTTTATCTTCGAGGGACTCTCCCTATCCTATGGTGCTGGGTGGCCCATGTGGGTATGTGCTGGGCTGCATCCCTGGACTCTTTCCGCTGAGAATGATAGAAACTCAACTCTGACCAACTCAGGCAGAGGGGAAATGAATCCATTCATGGAACTGGGAGCCAAACCTCAAGGCGGTGGACAAGGGGGAGGCTTTGCTTCATGGACAACCTGGACAAAAACCCCCATGCACTGTCAGCTGTGTATTTGCACATATCTTTGTCCCCCATTTTTTTTTTTCCACATCATTTTGTTCTCTCAGACTGGCTTTCTCCTCAGGCCTGAAACCATGGCCAGGGACTGTCCCGTCTTTGCCATGAGAGAAGGGACTGTCTTCCCTTGCTTCTAGTTCAAAATCACCTTGAAAGGACTCTGGGGCCTTTGGGTCACACACCTACTCCTGCACCCAGGGGTGTGGAGCAGTAGGACTGGCAGCACTCCAATACTGAAGTGAGGTGGGATCAGCTTAATCCCACAGGGGGATAGTCTTCCCAGAGGAAAGGCAGAGGGCTGGGAAAGCAAACACTATATATCCCCTCTCCTTCCCCTCCTTTGCATAGCTTGGCTTGATGACCTCATCTCAAATTCTGTCAATAATCAGAATTCTGAGCTGTTTTGCTGATGTACACTGTCTGTCAGACATTCCAGTTCATCACCCATGCAGGTAAGACTACTCAGTATGAGGTATTGGCCCAGTGGAAAACCAAGTTTCAACAGAAAATCAATGATTAACATTTTTATCCTGTACCAAAGTGCTGGGTGACATTACAAAAGAAAGACATTTTTATTTTAAAATCACTAAATCCTTAATGCTGCAAATTGCACATGACCTTAAATGAACTCAGAAGATCATACATCATTGGGAAATACTGATCGTGTAAGAACTCTGTATCCTAGGGCTTCAGCAAAAAAAGAGAAAAAAAAAAAGACTCTGTCTCTCTTGCCCTTCCTGTCCTGGCATCTCAGACTGAACTTCTGAGATTTATTAATTTCATTCTTCTCGGCTTAGACAACTCAGAGAGAAGAAATACTTCACCCCTTCTTTTTACTGGTAAAAAAAAAAAAATACAGAATTGTTTCTTCTGCAAAAATTCCAATGACTCTTCAGTTTCATTTATGATTTTCTTTACCACAGATATTTTTCAGCCACAGGATTCCAGAGTTTTCCAGCATCTCACTAGTCTCAAATTATATGAAGGCCGGCAGCAGCAGCAGACACTCAGGGTTCCTTTCTTCATAGGAGTGGAGGCTCAGATGTTCTGCGCTGACGCTGCCCACTGGCCACAATTAAAGGCTTCGAGAGTGAGCCCCCGATGCAAGGGGCGTTCATCACAATCTCCCCAAGGATTTTTTAAAAAATTGTGGTAAAATACAAATAACCAAAAACTCTACCATCTTACTCATTTTTATATGGACAGGTCAGTAGTATTAAGTACATTCATATTGTTGTGCAACCAACCACCAGAAGGCGTACACCTTGCAAAACTGCAACTCTTTACCCCGTTAAATAACTTCCCCTCCTCCCAGCCCTGGCTGCTGTCATTCTACTTCCTGTCTCTGTGCATGTGACCACTCTCTTGTACGTCGCATAAGAAAAAAAAACAGTATTTACTCCCACAGGACTACCACGCTCACCACACTTCTGACACGGGAGGGGTGAGCGCTTTCCCCCACCAAGCAATTCTGCTACACCAGCTGAGAATCCTGCAATTTAACTTGCTTCTGACCTTTCTGCCTCATGTTAGCATCAGATCCCACAGGGCAAGGGCTCAGTTCCTCAAGACTTTCGATGCCAACAGCAAGGAGTAGGTCACCAAGTTACCCACGTCTTCTGTCTAACTTGGCTACAGCTAGAGGTTGCATGACCTTCTCCCCCGTTGGATTCAACTGTTTGCTAGAACAGCTCACAGAACTCAGGGACACTTACTTATATCTACAAGGATATAACAAAGGATATGGAAGAACAGCCAGATTAAAAAAAAAATACATAGGGCGAGGTCTGGGAGGGTTTTAAGGGCAGGAGATCCTGTGCCCTGTATGGCACATGCCACCCTCCTGGTACATGGTTGTGTTCACCGACCTGGAAGCTCTCAGAAGCCTATACTACTGGAACTCATTTTGAGGTTTTCTCACGTAGGCATGATCAATTATTAACTCCATTTCCAGCCCCTCTCTTCTCTTTAGAGAAGGAAGAGCCGAGCTGAAAACTCCAAGCTACTAATTATGTCTTGTTTCTTTGGTGACCAGCCCCCATCCAGGAGCCATCTGGAAGCCCACCTAGAGTCACCTCATCAGAACAAGAGATGTTTCTAGTGCTCTTATCACTTAGAAAATAACAAGGGTTTTAGGAGCCCGGTGCCAGAATTCAGGAGCCCATGTATATAGATTTTAAATATATGTATTTTAGAGACCAATATATCTATTTTCTATTACCTCATATATGTATATACCACATTCTGTTTATCCATTCATCCATCAGTGGATGCTTGGGTGCCTTCCACATTTTGGCTACTGTGACTAATGTTGCCATGAACATGGGTGTGCAAGTACGTATTTGAGACCCAGCTTTCAGTTCTTTGAGGTATATATTCAGAAGTGGAGTTTCTGGGTCATATAATAGTTCTATTTGTAATTTTGGGGCAAACTCCATACTGTTTTTGGTAGTGGCTGCACCATTTCACATTCCCACGAACAGGGCACAAGGCTTCCTCTTTCTCCATGTCCTGACCAACCATTGGTACTTTCTGGAGTTTGTTGGTTTGTTAAAGTAGCCATCCTAATGGGTGTGAGGTGGTTTCCCTAGGATTTCTAACTGGAACTGAGGGAGATGGTCATTCTCTCCAAGGACAGAAGCCGTGGTGGTGGGACTCCAGAGTTAAGTATTATATTTTCTTGACACGTGAAGGAACACAGCATGTGTTGTTTTGGGGATGCTAATTAATCCTACTGTTCTTCCAAGTTTGAACCCAGCTGAAACCTATTCACAGAATCCCAATAGGCCCTAGGGGATTAAAGTAGCCACCTCAGTACTTTTCAAGGGGGAACTGCAGCCTAGGAAGGAGGGCCAAATCCAAACTATCTTTAGATAGTTCCTTCTTCCTTCACTAGATGGAATGGACTTACCAGGCAATGGCAGGCAGTGGGGACAGGCAGGATCCAAAAGACATCCAGAAGGAGGAGGCTGAACCTGTGTGATGAACAACCCCCCTGCTGACCTCAAACAGGCAGAATAAGGCCCTCCATCTTGGGAGAAGGAAGGGCGCCTGACAAGGAGAATGAACGCTGAGAGCCTAGAAGTTCTGAGAAAGCAGACACTCACCTTTACGGACTTCAGCTGACCCAAGAAGGGAGGGGAAAACATCTCTCTCCTGACGTCCCCAGTGTTTCTAACATTTGGGTTTCTTAACACAGAGGGCTCAGCCCTATGCGAGTGCAGCCATTCTTCCTGGGAAAACGTTGAGTGCTCCCCGGCCTCATCAGCGTCCCCTTGTGAGTCCTCCTGAGGTCAGCCATGGGACCCCGAAGGCTCTGAAGTGGGTCTCAGTGGAGCACGGATTAAACTCCCCCAAGCCCATCCCAATGCTCTGGCCTCAAAATGCACTCCGCAGTCTGTCTTCCATCTTGGATTTTCCCAGGTAAGGCATTCACTCATTCGCTAGAGCTCTCTGGACATTATGCAATGAATTCAAATGAGGCATAAATCCACTCCAAAGAATAAATGTCGGCTATATTAAAATGCCCTGATTTGAACTGTATGAAATGCCTCACATTATTAAATTCTCAGGGAGGAATTAAAGTCTAAAAAAAAAAAAATTAATATCCTTTCTCTTGAAGGTTGAGCTCTACAGAAATTAAAAATCCACAATTATTTCCTGCCCACTTTCCCTTCGGTTCGGGGTCAGTCCGAGGGGGCTCGTTCAGCGACGCCGGGAGAGTCGAATTCTTTCCACACAGTCTCGGCTTCCGGTTCTCCAGGAGGTCGCTTCCTGTGCCGTTTGTGTGGAGTCCCTGACTCATAAACGGAAACTCAGCTGGGAGAGACCCACGTTGGCGGGGTCGGTCCTGCTGCCACGGAGCACTCCCCACGGCTTGCACAGGGCCAAGGCCCGCCCGGGAGCTCGCCTCAGAAGCGGCTTCTCCTCAAAACCCACCTCAGGGAGGCATCTCAGCCTGCTGGGAGGTTAAGACTCGCCTCATTCTGGCAGGCACCCTGTCTCTTCCTCACCGGCCTTTGAAGTCCCTGAGGAGATGAAGCTGCTGCTGATTCCGCTGAAGTCCCCGGCAAGGGCTGAAGCTGCAACCTTAAGTGTTAGTCAGACGGCCGCCGGCCCGCCAGGCCCATTTCTCAGCCAAGGCGTGAGGCATTGACTCTCCTTCAAGGGAGAACGGGGGAGACCGAGACATCGGCGGAGAGGCATCTTTTGTTGTAGAGAAGAGTGACAGGGACAAACCCTAAGTGATTACAATCTCTCTGTGAATTGTGGAACAGAGTTAGCTCCCGTGAGTGGAAAGTTCGATGCTGGTCCTGTTTATAAAAGGAGATACCTGAGTGCTTGCTTCGACAGCACATTTGTTGAAGTTGGGACAAAAAGGGAATACCTTAAAGGTATGGCAAAATCATGGACAACTGAGGGTTGTAGGCCTGAAGCTTTATTTTAACCTAAAGCACTAAAATCTTAAGCCCCAGTAAAAGGTTCAGGGTAAATCTGCTCCTATCAGTGAAAGAAAACACCAAATTTCACCTTATCAGTTGTATTGAAAACCCAGGCCTTGAAGACTATGGACTTCACTCTGTATAAGATGAGTGATTTCTGCAAAAAGTTATTAGTATTTATTTTTAAGTAGGCCTCATGACCCTGAGATCAAGACCTGAGCCGAAACTAAGAGTCCAACGCTTAACCAACCCAGCCAGGTGCCCCTGGAAAACGTTATGTAATTTTTAAAAAATTCTAATATTTAATTTTTAAAAATAAAAAATGAATGGAAATCTATACCAAAAATTTGAGGCATTAGCCAATTTAAACTTATTATTTAGTTACAAGATTATTACATTAACTACATTGGAGAAGAGAGCAACTATAGAAAATAATATGAGCATCCATAAAGAACGGGAAACCAAGAAAACCATCTTCCACAGCTTCAAATTTGCCTTTCTTGCCAATCAACCCAAAAAACTGCCAGCTGTTCACTTGACTGTAAGCAGTAGCTTGAACCAGGGTATGACTGATAGAAAGGGTATGAAGATAACACCTTTCACCCCTCATAGGTTTTCAAGTCTTGGAATAATATGTGAAAATGTCTCCTACCTGATATACAGTAAGGCCCTAGATTCTTTACTGCTTTCCTTTTTTTTTTTTTAATATTTTATTTATTTACTTATTTGAGAGAGAGAGAGCATGCACGCAGAGGGGCAGAGGGAGAGGAGAGAGAAAATCTCAAGCCGTCTCCCCACTGAGTGCAGAGCCCAACATGGGGCTCAACCCCATGACTCTGAGATCATGACCTGAGCTGAAATCAATAGTTGAGAGCTTAACTGAGCCACCCAGGCGCTCCAATGTAGTAGGTTCTTAAGAAAGATTTAGTTGGACTTTGGCATAAATAAATTAGAGCTATTCACTAAGTTGATTTTAGGTTCTTTTTTAATTTAAGTATTTTTGACATACAACATTTTGTTAATTTAAGGTGTACAACTCATTGATTTGATACATTTGTATGACTGTCATTTTAGCGGTAGTCAGTACCTGTACCACATCACACAGCTATCATTTCTTTTTAGTGGTTGGAGTAATTACGATCTAGTCTCTTAGCAAGATTGATGATTATAATACAATATTGTTGCATTTATTTACTACACTGCGATTACATCTATAGGACTTACTTAGTACTTGTTATAAGTTTGTAGCCTTACACAACACTTCTCCTATCCCCTCTCCGCATTTTTGTGTTTTCACACCATGGCCAAATTTTATCACATAAGATAAAATGACCTGGGATTATCCAGTTTTAAGATCCTTGTGAAGTTTTGTTGTTGGTTCTTCTGGCATAGAGATAAAAGCCTCCACAATCAAGGACGTTGAGGACTGTCTTTTGGAGACCTTAAAATAAACCAAGTAATCCTCACTAGTCACTCAGGAACAAAGTTAATGATTATCTAATCTATAAGAGGTGTCCTTATCTAATTCTAAACTGCTTGGTTGTTTTTCTGTTTTTCGCTTTAAATTCACACTAGTTTAAAATTTACAAACTGTCCTAAGAGGGAATGAGCCCTTTCAACCCTTACAATAAGTACATTATGTGCCTTGTGAGCAGCATCAAGTGAGGCCTTAAATCATAGACATTTGCCTTTTTTTTAAAATTCTTTGACCAAATTACATTTTTAAGATTCTGCATAGATGCATCAGTGTGAAAACTTGGGCTTTCACTGTAATGAAAAGGTTTTTTGTTTTTGTTTTTGCTTTTTTTTTTTAGAGGGGAATCTCACATAAATTACCTCACATAAATTACCAGCTCAAGAAAGCTGGGCTTTGCAAGGAATGCACAAATGGAGAAGGACTTTGCCCCATAGAGGAACGAAGCAAAGGTGGGAAAGCCTTGCATTTTACACCTGCTGCAGTTTGGTCAAGAGTGGGCAGAACTGAATGTCTGAAGCATTCTCCCCACTGTTTTCATACCACAGGTCATGACCCAATAGTGGATTGTGAAACCTACTTAGTGGGTTGCAAACAGAATTTTCTTTAAAGGAATAAAACAGAACAGAACGTACTAGAGTGTCACTAGAAGTACAGTAAGAACTGTTTGATGAAATTTTCCACTCACTATGTGTGCACACAAGGCAGTAGTGGGCCAGGACAATCACCTTTTCCTTTGCATAAAGTATGAATTTTACTGTGGGTTGTGGTTTAAAAAAAAAAAAAAAGCAGTTTGAATATACTATGAAGGAAGCCGCCAGGGGTACAAAGCTCTGAGAGGTTACATGGTAAAGCTCATTTTCCACATGGATACTAGGACAGACATTTTAAAAAATAAATGGACACAGGACATACAGGATGACAGATCATATGTTTGTATTTTCCAAGGTCTCTGTGATGAAAAGAACTCAGGGTCATGAGTTCAAGTCCTACATTGGACTCCACACTGGGCATGGAGTCTAAAAAAAAAAAAAAATCAAATAACCTCAAGTAAGTGGAGTAAAATATGAAAAGCCCCCGTTTGTCCCTCCACATAGTACTACTGCCTTCTGCAGAGTCACCTTCAACAGCTTGATATGTATTATTATTTTCTAGGCACGCACAGACCCAAATGTATATCATATGTGTGTAAACAGGTTTTTAACCATATAAATGTAAAAAGTGTGCAATAAGTATTATGGCAGTACTTGTTTTTCGTATCAATACGTCCTTTTTATCTTATTTTTTAGGTAATCTGTACACTCACCGTGGGGCTCGATCTCAACACTGATATCAAGTTGCATGCTTTCCAGACTGGGCCAGCGACGTGCCCCATATCAGTACATCTTAAAAATATTTCCATGTCCATACTACAGAGCTGCTGTTTTTATCTGCTGCAGAGTACTGCATGGTAGGAACTGATAAGTCCTAATCCAATAATTTCCACATTTATGTACAATTATATTGTTTCTTTTTTATTATTTCAAAATATGCTTCAATACACATTCTTATTACTGACTCTTAGGACACTTGTGTAAATATTTCTTTAGGCTGGATGCTTAGAATCATGGTTATTAAACCAGAGGCTGGACACGTTTTAAATATTGATATACACTGCCAAATTGTCCACCCCAGAAACTGTATGGACTTAAACATCCTTCAGCAATGAGAGTGCTCTTTGCCCACATAATCTCCAGCACCAGCTGTCACCAGTCATTCTGTATCTGCCACTTCAAGGACTGAGAAATACTATTCCACTTTAATTTTTGATTTCTTAGGAAGTTGAATGTTTATGTTTTTCTATATAAAAATAGTTTTATATCCTTTGTCCATTTTTTTCTCTGGTTTATAGGGTGCTTTTATTAGCTATGCTTAACTTGTTAGGTTTTACATATTTTCCCAACCTTTGTCTATTTGTGTACAGAAGTTTGACTTTTTTTTTTTTTTTTAAGATTTATTTAACAGAGAGAGAGAGAGAGAGAGAGAGACAGAGAGAGCGTGCAGGGAAGCACGCACAAGCGGGATGGAGAAAATCTGAAGTAGACTCATGCTGAGCTTGGAGCCTGATCTCAGGACAGTGAGGTCAGGACCTGAGCTGAAAACAAGAGTGGGACACTTAACCCACTGCACCATCCAGGCGCCCCAGAATTTTAACATTTTTTTAGTGTGGACAAATCTATCAGTTTTTCTTTTGTGGAGACTGGGTTTTGCATCTTGTTTAAGAGGGCCTTCCTCACCCCATTCATTAAAAGTCGTTTTCCGATATTTCTAGTTATTTTTGTATTTCAGTGTTTAACTCATCTGGATTTTATTTCTTTTCCATGGTATGAAAGAAGAAAATGTTTTCCAAGTAATGACTAATCAGAACATCATTTACTGAATAGTTTAAGTCTTCCTTACCTATTTGTAATGCCATTCAAGTACTAAATTCCGGTGTATACATATCTCTGTTCCTGGATTCTCTGTTCTGTGCCTTTAACCTATTTGATTATTCCTGTGCCAGTACCACACTATTTCATTAACTTTGGCTCCCTGGACTGCTTTGATTTCGATAATGTTTTATGCATGGTCTTCCAGATGGAATTGTGATCAGGTTGTCCTATCCATTTAAAAACCTTGTTTTAGTTATATGAAATTGCTTTGAATTTACAAGTTTATTTGGTGGAATGGACACATTAACTGTGTTGGGTCTTCCTCTTAGAACTGTGGCATGCCTCTCCATTTGGGGTGAGTCTTTTTTAATATCCTTCAGCATAGATTATTTTTTATTATTTTTCATAGGCGCCTTCACATTTCTCTGTTAACCTTATTTCTACACGAATGGGATCTTCTCCTCCATACATTTCCTAACTGGTTATTGCTGGTGTATAAAAAAGTTTTTGGTATTGGCGTTGGTGTTGTGCCCTGACTGCTTACTGAGCTTCTTGTAAATTATAATACCATGCCAGTAGATGATCATTAGTTTCCTTTTTGTCCAAAAACATTTATTTACGGTGGCAACTGTCTTACTTTGTGTAAGTAAGTAAGGAGAGGGAATCTCAGACTCTCTGTGGAGCGCAGAGCCTGACTTAGGGAGTGATTTCACGACCCTGAGATGAACTGAGACGAAATCAAGAATCGAATGCTTAACCAGATGAGCAACCCAGGCATCCCAGTATTTACCTTTTTAAAAGAAGTTCTCATACTACCTTTCCAATTTCTCCTTAATTACTTGGTCTATTTACATTTTCTACTTCTTATGTATTTTTAGTTCTATGTTTTTTTGAAGTCCTCACATTTCATCTAGTTCTTTCAAATTTATTGGAATGAAGCTATATAGTCACATTAGGAGTAAATTGTAATAGTACTCCCTTCTAATTAAAAGTCTCTAGATGTACGTTATCTTTCTAAAATTATTCTCATTATATATTTTTGTTCGTTACTTCTTGCTATTTTTATATTTTTCAAAGGTTTGCCTTTTAGTGGTTTTTACTTTAGAACCTTTTAATTTTATTGATCAAAACATGTTTTCTATTTTATTAATTTCTGCTTTTAACTTTTTAAATCCCTTCTTTCAGCTTACCTTGTTTTCTGGTTTCTAAAGTTAAGTTTTATTTCACTAATTTTCTGACTTCTCCCCTCCCTCCTTCCCTCCCTCCCTTCCTTTCCTCCTTTTTTTAAAAGATTTTATTCCTAAGTAATCTCCACACCGAGTGTGGGGCTCAAACTCACAACCCAGAGATCAAGTTACATGTTTCACTGACTGAGCCAGCCAGGTGCCCTTATTTTCAATTTTATTTCTTAAAAAATAAGTCAAACCTATAAATTTGCCCCAACATGTTATTTAGCAGAATCTCTCAGGTTTTGAGAAGTAACTTTTATTCATTCTACATTGTCTATAATTTGTTTTGAGTTCCCCCATCAATGAATTAATGAAAGGTATAAAAGGTAATTAAAACATTTCCAAGTAGACTAATTTTGTTGCTAGTTTTATTACATTTTGCAAAGAGAACACGATCTGTAGAATCTTTGCATTTTACAAGTTTTCCCCCTCATATCAACCATTTTGATTATTTCATAGATCTTCCAAAAGAACATGTATTGTATTCATGGTGGATATAAGATACTTAGGAGATAATACCTTCCCTATCTTGACCTATCAGTGGTAGGGGGTGGGACCTGAGTTTTTTGCTTTAACATTATTATACAGTGCAAATGACATGGGAGGGGGTGCAGTTCCATGATTTAAAAAAAAAAAAAGATTTTATTTATTTGACAGACAGAGAGAAATCACAAGTAGGCAGAGCAGCACGCAGAGTGAGAAGGGGAAGCAGGCTCCCTGCTGAGTAGAGAGCCCTATTTGGGGCTCCATCCCAGGACCCCAAGATCATGACATGAGCTGAAATCAGAGGCCCAACCCACTGAGCCCCCAGTTCCATGATTTTTGACCTATGTATGGGTTCGTATTACCACCACCACAATCATAATCACAATCATAATCCAGAAGTTCATCACTGAAGGGTACACCTCTGCACAGCCTCTTTGTAATCAAATCACCTCCCCTCCCCCCAAACTTGACAACCACAGATCTATCCTCTATCACTATAGTTTTGCTTTTTCAAGAATGTCAAATACATGAAATCATGGTGTATGTAACTTTTGGTCTTCTTTTTCTTAGCATAGGACTTTGAGATCCATCCAAACTGTTATATACATAATTCATTCCTTTTTATTGCACATGTGGATACACTATCATTTGCTTATTCACTCGCCTGTTGGAAGACATTTTGGTGATTATGAGTGGAGCTGCTATAAACATTCATGTACAGGTTTTTATGTGAACACGAGTTTTCATCTATTTAGAGTGAACACCCAGGAGTGATGGTGGCGTCATATGGTATGCTTAATGTTTAGAGACTACCAGTCTGATTTGAGTGGCCACCTTATTTTGCATTTCTACCAGCAATCTATGAGAATTCCCATTGCTCTGCATCCTTGTACCATATTTTTTTTAATTTTAGCCATTCTGATAAGTGTGTAGTGGAAGACCTACTGATTTTGGAGAGATGTGCTAAATCCTCTCTCATAACTGGCTTGTTCATTTTTCCTTACACTTCTAAAGTTTTCACTCTGTAAATACTGAAACTGAGTTTTTAGGTTGCAGATGTATTTTAAAAAATCTTTCAGCAAGGGTTGCCTGGGTGACTCAGTTGGTTAAGCATCTGCCTTTGGCCTGGGTCATGGTCTGGGGTTCTTGGGATTAAGCTTCATATCGGGTTCCCTGCTCATCGGGGAGTCTGCTTCTCCGTCTCCCTCTGCCCCTCAACCCTGCTTGTACTCTCAATCTAAAATCTTTAAAAAAAATAATGTTAAGAAAAATCTTTCAGCAAACTATAATTTTTATTAGTCAAAAAGAAATGCTTTGGGCACCTGTGTGGCTCATACGTTAGGCATCTGCCTTCAGCTCAGGTCACGATCCCAGAGTCCCGGGATCGAGTCCCATGTCGGGCTCCCTGCTTGGCGGGGAGCCTGCTTCTCCCTCTCCCACTCCCCTTGCTTGTGCTCCCTCTCTTGCTGTCTGTGTCAAATAAATAAATAAAATCTAAAAAAAAGAAAGATAAAGAAATGCTTTTTGTCTCCTTTAATGGTTTTCATTTTGGATTCTATTTATTCTATTTAGCCAGAAGTTAACAAAGCCACATCCACTTTTGTTAGCATCTACCTGGCATGCCTTTGTCTGTTTCTTTATAATCCATGATAATTTAGATTTGCTTTTTGTAAATAGTGCATAGTTGGATTTTGTGTTTTTACTCAAGTCTAAGGAATCTGAGTATTTAACCTACTCACACTTATTGTGAGAAAAGCATTTGGTCCTCTCTTTTTTTTTTTTTTTCCTATATAACTTGTTGCTTTTCTCTTTCTTGACTTCTCTTAGATTTTTAAATTCCAATCCCCATTCCTGGTAGTTGGTAGCTATGAAAGTTGTTGACATGTATTCGCTTCTCTCTCCTTGTCTTGGCACACACTAAGTCTGCACTCTGCTTCCCTGCTCTGAACTCAGGGACGGCCATGTGACACTCTTTGGCTAATGAAGTGTGAGAAGTGGCATGTGTGCAGAAGCTGTAAGTCAGTGAATGTTGCCTCACTCTCTTTTTCCTTGGGTATTACAACCAGCAACATTCTAAATAGGGATGCTTCATCAGCTGGCTCCCAGGTTAAAGGTGATATGGAGCTCACTTTATTTTCCCATAGGCAATAATATTCATTCAGACTTTTCTGATTATAGATATCTCATGATTACAGAGGGGAACAGCAGGTCCCATGGCATCACTAGTTGCTTTGATTTAAAATCTTATCATGGGGATGCCTGGGTGGCTGAGTGGGTTAAGCCTCTGCCTTCAGCTCAGGTCATGATCTCAGGGTCCTGGGATCGAGCCCCCCACATCGGGCTCTCTGCTCAGCCGGGAGCCTGCTTCCTCCTCTCTGTCTCTGCCTACCTCTCTGCATACTTGTGATCTCTGTTAAATAAATAAATAAAATCTTAAAAAAAATAAATAAAATCTTGTCACAGATTCACTGTTCAGTTTGCTTAGTAATCCTTAGAGAAAAATTTCTTTTAGTTGTTGAGTAAGAAGTCTAATGCTGAAATCTTGTGTTTTCTCATTAATTCCCCAAGTATTTGTGTGCTTATTATATGCCAGTTGCTTACTACTTGTGTAATTACTATACATCTGAGTTTGTGGAGGACTTGTACTTTTCTTTCATAATATTTACCTTTCATCCCTTTACAGAGCATATTGGGGGGATCTCTCAAATATTCCATCTCATGAATTTAAGCTTCAGCTGAACCCATTCTGCGATCTAGCCCATCTTCTGAGTGGTTTTTCATAAGCATATTTTTAATTTCTAGAAATTAAATATTTCTTTGTCCTAGCATCTTATTCCTTATGGATACAATATCCTTATGACTCTCTGAAGAACTTAATCATATTCATTTTTAAATTTCTTCTGTTTCTTCTACTAATTACTTTCTTGAACAGGTTAATTTGTTTTAATTTGCTCTTTCCTTTTACAATACTGGTTTTCTTCCTGATTCTTGGCATATTTATAGATGCGGACCTAAGATTATAGTTTGAAGTGCTTTTCCTCAGCCAAATAATTGTTTCACTTTCAGCAAACACAAATGCTGATCATGGCATTCTGGTGATTCGAAAGGGAGTGGCTGGTCCCCACAGCCAGAGTGAATGGGTGACAGCACATCTTCAGTTCCTACTTGGAGTCATCTGGATAACACCCTTCTTCTCTGATCCCAGTGTGTTCTGCATTAGAACTCCTACCTCAAAGTAGGTAGGAGCCTTTCTGAGCCTTAGCCTGGTGTTAAAGTCCAGAATTAGGTGCTTCAGAGGTGCGAGGAATAGCTGAACCGTTTCACTCTTTAATTAACTGATCCTTCGATAATCTATTTTTTATCTTCTAGTAATTCCACTGTTCATTTTCTGGTTTTCCAACTCTGCTATTAATCTATTTTTAATATTTCTCCAGTCATTTCAGTGAGATTCTGGAAGAGTAAAAGAATGTGTTCAGTCATCTCTGTTAAGTGATAGGCTCCAGCATGTAGTTTATAATCAGAATCTTTAAAAAAAAATGTCATCGCCTATCTTGCTGATCCTCTGAAAATCTTGAGATTAGGGATTATCCATTTGAAATAAGACTTCTTCATGGACACAGTACTGGACAGGAATGGAAAAGTAATTATTGCAATAGTAATTATGACCCTTTGTAATTATGTGTGGATTTAAAGGAGGAGTACAAACTCTTTGCTACAATATCACATCTGACACTGTTTTAAAAACTTCAAAAAACTCCTCTTTGCATAGGCTGCACATACTCTGGTAATCACTCAGCAAAGGTACACAGTAACTTCTCAGTAAACGTACAGGCTTGTAACTTCCTCTAACCCAGATGAAAATACTGTATTTCAGTGAAGTGACATTGCTTCAGGTGTAGTATTAGAAGTTTAACACCAAACTTCTAAAACCCTCACTTTAAATGACAAAATATCCACATTGATGATTCTTTTTTTTTTTTTTTAAAGATTTATTTATTTGAGAGAGAGCGAGTACCTGTGCAGGTGCATAAGCAGGGGGAGGGGCAGAAAGACAGGGAACCTGACAGGGGACTCATCCCAGGACCCTGAGATCCTGACCTGAGCTGAAGGCAGACACTTATCTGACTGAGCCACCCAGGCACCCCGATGATTCTTAATGAAATCATTTCAAACGATTTTTTTAAAAGTCACATAAACGATGCAACAATTTTAAAACTGTAATTTTGTACTTGTAGGTCTTTAAAAAACTGTGGTAAAAGAAAACTGAGGTTATCAGCATAAACTCACTTAACTTCTACTTCTTCCTAATGCTGTTTCACCCCAAACTTGCCAGAATTCATCCCACTTGAAGAGTACAAGTCATTCTTAACATATTTTGCAATGTTGAACTGTATCCCTGTTTTTTCCTTACCATATTTCCGTTTTCCCAGTTCCCTAAGTTACTTATCTCACCATTTTGCACTGCATGCATGGAGGTGAGCCGCCTCAAATTCACTGAGCAATCAAGTAATCTACATCCACACCCGTTCACATCTCTTTCTTCCGGTCCTAACAGCATTAACGCATCTCATGCTCCCGCCTCCCTGGCTCCTGCCCCCCGGATGAGCCTTTCACTCCTCAGCATCTTCACTATCTTTGTCAAGTTCGTTCCTTTCAATCTATGAACACTTAAGTCACTCTCAGTCTAAAAAAATTCTTTTTGAACTCATCGCTTCCTCTTTTCATCCAGACTCCTTCAAAGAGTAGTCTATACTCACTCTTCAGTGTCCCCTCAGGGTGGCCCTGTCCCCTCAACTTGTCTCAATCTGGCTACTTGTCTACCACTTCACTGAATTGACTCCCTCCAAGGTCACCAGGAACCTAACTGCCAAAGCCAAACACATTCTCTGCAGCATGACACTATTACCTATTTCCTCCTTCTTGAAATGCTATTACTGCTCTCCTCAAAATCCTTTCTCTGCTTCTGACTTAAACTTTTTTTTTTTTTTAAAGATTTTATTTATTTATTTGACAGATCACAAGTAGGCAGAGAGGCAGGCAGAGAGAGGGAGAGGAGGAAGCAGGCTCCCTGCAGAGCAGAGAGCCTGATGTGGGGCTTGATCCCAGGACCCTGAGATCATGATCTGGGTGGAAGGCAGTGGCTTAACCCCACTGAGCCACCCAGGCACTCCTGAAGATGCTTTAAAATTCAACCTGTCCAAACCTTAACTCTTCTCCCTAATGCAGTTTTATTTTTTAAAAGATTTTATTTATTTTATTTATTTGAGAGAGAAAGAGAGAGAGAATGAGTGGTGGAGAGGCAGAGGGAGAAGTAGGCTCCCCGCCAAGCAGGGAACCTGACATAGAACTTGATTCCAGGACCCTGGGATCATGACCCGAGCTGAAGGCACACATAACCAACTGAGTTACCCAGGTGCCCCCCTGCCCAATACAGTTCTTACTCCCTCTATCCAACCTCCATGATACCATCCCCGACCTCAGCCACATAAATAGGAGTCCAGCCTCTGCCTCCTACTACCTCCTTACTTCCCACAAGCAAGTCTTGCTTATTTTATTTCCTAAATAAAATTCAAACTTATTTATTCCTTTGATATCTTATTTCAGACCACTTTTCCTCTTGTTATTGCCTAATTCAGAAGTTACCAAACTCTTGTTTGGTGGATCTAGTTGTTAGACACCCTTTTTAAAAAAGGATTCTAGGGGCGCTTGGGTGGCTCAGTCAGTTAATCAGCTCTTGATTTCAGCTCAGGTCATGATCTCAGAGTTGTGAGATCAAGCCCTGTGTCCGACCCAGTGCTCAGCGCAGAGTCTGCTTGAGATGCTCTCTCCTTCTATCCCTCACCACCCCCATCTGTGCACGCACACTCTCTGAATTAAAAAAAAGAAAAGGGATTCTATAATCAAATATGTTTGAGAAGGGCTGTGTAACCTATGCCTGCCTTAGAAATTCAGAATGACCGTTAGCTTGCAGTAGCCCTGAGAAGTCATACAGTAAAGAAACCTGCTTAACTTTAAGTCAGGGTTTCTCTTACTTTTGTTCATGGAACCCTTTCAGTAAGGACGGGGGGAAGTCTTTAATTTTTATTTGAAAATTAAAAAACGACACTCCTCATAAGAGTGTGGCATCATCTCTGATCATTCATGATCTAACATGCAATCCTCCACATGTCATTTCCATTCTTCAGCCCTTTTATTAGCTATTTTCTGAGGAGAAAGAACCAGCTCTGTGCAACATGGCTTGTAAGGCCTGCTGGCAGTCTCCTTGCTACCACTGTCTGAAGACATCCCACCAAATCTGAAATCCGTATCCAGCCTTCCCCAAACACATCCCTCTCATACCTTTGGCTCTATACTTCCGCTTATGCTGTTCCCTCCACCTTGAGGATTCTTTCCCTTCCTCCCCTTATTCACCTGTTTCCAACTAGTCCTTCAAGACTTAGATGTGAGCTCTTTAAATGACCTTTCTTGGCCCCAGTTCTCTCTTCTTCCCCAAACATGGGCTACATTCCCTAAGTGGTCCCATTAGAGGATGTGATCTCTGCTTGGGCGTCTCCTATTCTCATGCTACCTACTGGTTAAGGGCTATTATCTTTCTTTATTGTTTTACTCTCACAGCACTCAATCCATGATCCATGAACTCAACAGTAGTGCAGTGGTCCTTTGATAACAATCAGGCAGGGCCTTCTAGAAGAAATCGGACACACCAGCTTTTCTCTGATTTTACCTGTCAAGTCACAGTCTGGTTGAACTCCGGACTTACCTATGCATGTTCTACATAGGGAGGCATAATTTGGTCCTGAGATGTACATTCATATGTTCTTTACATATTCTGCCTTTAAGTACCTGACCTTGATGGGGGAGGGTCAGGCATACTTTCTGATAGCCCTGCTCTGCACTTGCAGTGCTCACTGGCTTTTCTCTCCATGGCTTCCTCAAGCCCTTCTTCTCTCTCTCTCTCTCTTTTTTTTTTTAAAGATTTTATTTATTTATTTGACAAACGGAGATCACAAGTAGGCAGAGAGAGAGAGAGAGAGGGAGAGAGGGAAGCAGGCTCCCTGCTGAGCAGAGAGCCCAATTTGGGGCTTGATCCCAGGACTCTGAGATCACAACCTGAGCCGAAGGCAGAGACTTAACCCACTGAGCCACCCAGGCACCCCAAGCCCTTCCTCTCTTAACAAGGTCACAGGACAACAAAGGGATTAAGAGCACAACATGGGTTCTGGTTCAAATCCCAGCTCTACCACTTATTTAAAGCTCTGTAATTTTGGGCAACATACACAATCTGTCTCCTCAGCCTCCACATCTATAAAATGGGCCCAATAATGGTTCCTTGCCTTATATAGTTGCTGTAATCCAGAAATAGGGCTAAGTACTTTGGCAAATGTTTGCTCCGCCGGTTATTATGAATTAGGATATGCCAGGGGCTTCTGGCCCATGATTTATAGTATTTCCACTTTTACCCAAATGTTAAAACTCCCCAGTTTATTACCCTGTCTTTTCTAGGGCCCTTATCCTGCTTCCTTATTTTTTTTCCTCCCTCCACAGGATATTAATTCCATGAATGTAAAGGTTTTGTTTTGTTCATTGCTGAAAGCAATAGCACCTGGAATAGTATCATACACATTAGGCTCACAGGAAATACTTGTTGAATGAAAGTGGGAGAGTGTCAAAAAGAAAACATATCCAAAAGTTTCATTGCAATAAAAAGAATGAATCTTTCCATTCTCTAACGGGTCTCTCTAACGTCTTCCAGTGCTATATTTTAAAATACCATATGCCACAATGAAAACATAAGAAATTTATTAAAATTTGAAGGCAAAAACATAATTTTAAAAGACTTAGATCTATGTCAGGTGTGATACAGTATGGATGCTTTCTTGAAATTCAAAATCAGATCCAAGAGTATCACTTTCAGAGTGTTCTAACAGATTGAGTTTACTTTTAGTCGTCTTGGATGAAAGAGTCACTATTCTACTTTCTTTCTTGCCAGAAACATGTTTTTTCAAAGACTCACTCTTAACTGGTTCATTAACCAAAGAATCATTTTGTCCGATTCCTTTACTATTCTGATTTACAGGTGAGTCAGAGCAAGAATGCAGATCCTTTCTGGGCTGTTTTTTAGCACAATATTTTTTGGTATATTCACCTGTTTTGGTAATTTTCTCTGAAGAAGATCTGTTATTTCTAGACAATTCATCTTCTTTTCTTTGGCTTCCAGTTCCAGACATCAAATCTGCTGAAGGAGAACATGTTCTAGCAATGAATTCTTTGATAGAGTCCTGCTGCTGTTCATTGACTGGGACTTCCAGGTTGTCTCTAGAAGTTTCTAAGGGCTCCTGCGTGGAAACGGGCACACGGAAGGAGTCGAGAGGCAAAGGAATTCTAGCATCACCTGTAATTTTCTGAAACTGGAGAGAAAAACAAAAGATGACAAAACAAAAATTCAGTGATGAACAAAGTCAACCATTAAAAAGTTGAGTCCATAACCTCAATACTACTCTGTGATCGTATTATTAAGATAGTCGTTGATTGGGGGTGCCTGGGTGGCTCAGTGGGTTAAAGCCTCTGCCTTCGGCTCAGGTCATGATCCCAGGATCCTGGAATCAAGTCCCACATCGGGCTCTCTGCTCAGCAAGAAGCCTGCTTCCCCCTCTCTCTCTGCCTGCCTCTCTGCCTACTTGTGATCTCTGTCTGTCAAATAAATAAAAAAAATCTTAAAAAAAAAAAAAAAAAAAAAGACAGTCATTGGTTAGTCAGAAGATTTTAGACCCAGTTTTTTTCTAATTCTATCTTGCCCGTTGATTTCCAACTTAACTTTGCTATACCCAAGGCAATGACTACTACATTTTCAGACTTTGTGTCTGGGATGATTAGTGCTCACTTCCCTTTCCCTCATTAAAAATAATAAAGTCCGGGGCACCGGGGTGGCTCAGTGGGTTAAGCCTCTGCCTTCCGGCTCACGTTATGAACCTAGGGTGCTGGGATCGAGCCCCGCATCGCACTCTCTGCTCAGCGGGGAGCCTGCTTCCCCCACCCTCTGCCTGCCTCTCTGCCTCCTTGCGATCTCTCTCTCGGTCAAATAAATAAATAAAATCTTAAAAAATAATAATAATAAAGACCCATTCCCTAAGAAAATTAGTTTCTTTTCTATCCTCCAGGAACATGTAAGGAGTATCCAATTTGTGATGAGACTATTCTCAAGCTGTCAGTTCCCAAGCCTGTCTAAGGCTGGCTGAGATGGAAGATGAAGGGAAGGCTCCAAGGAAGGCCGGGAGAAAAGCAGATGGGCTGTCCGCTCTCGCTTCCCTAACTGGGAGGCTCCCTAAATTACACTGTCTATTAGTTATGTCTGGATTACTAAGTAGAGAAGATTATCCGTATCAGTACTTGTACCTTCATTAGTGTTCCTTCATTGTAAGCTGACTGCATACAAATAGAAACCTAGATGAAATATGAATAGAATAGACATTTACACAATTTAAAATTTGGAATGTTTTCTCTAATGTTTCATTTCTTTCTTCACTGAGGATAGTTTGCTTTATATCATACATTTGCAAAAGACCTATCTTTCTTATTTGTAACTACACGGTATTATGAAATGGGTCCGAACTTACTAATTTCACATCTGGAAAGGACACCCAAAACGCTCTTCCCAAGTATGTGAGTTAAATAGGGATAGAGCATCATTATTTTCTCTCTGACTTGGTAATTCCCTTTTGGCTAATCACCCGTAGAATCATTATGTTCTTTTCTATCCACTTACTTGGATATTTTGCATCTGTCCTAGAGGGTTCTGCTTTGATTCTGGTTTTTCTTCTTCAAGTGCCTTCTTTTCTTCCTTAGGCAGACTACTAAGAGTAGAATTCATCTGGGGACGACCCAGTAAATGAAAATCTGACTGATCTATACCAGCCATTGTGGCAAACTGCCCAAGCCTGGACAGGAGGAAGGAAGGAGTAAGAAGCAAAGGTTATTATAATTCCATGCAAGCAGCTTTGATTTCCCTGTACCTATAATCATGAAATACCCTACTCCAGATACAAGCCCCTATTCTCTCCCAAATTCTGAGCCCTTCTAGATTCATGCTTTGGGACCACATCAGCTCCCACAGCCTCTGCAACCACATCTCAACCACCAGCTGATTTCTTACTCCATTTCAGCCCTTCAGCTTCTAGTAAGCACCCAGTGCATCACCTCTCACCTCACCCCCACTTCCTGACCACCTTTCCTCCAGTTTCCAAGAACGTGTCCATTCCTTCCTTCCCAACACCAACCCCTTCACCCACAAAACATTACTCCATCAATTTCAATCTCCAGTTCTTTCAGTATCTTCCTTTAGCAAAATTGTTCCTGGTTGAGAATGATTGATCTGTATCTATATGTGCCCTGCAGATTAATAATAATTTTTGTGTATAGGACAAAAACCACTGTAATTCAAACATATTTTACAAGGAAGATAAATAAAAGGGAAGGAAATTCTGATGCATTCTGGAATATTTTCAAGTAAAATTATCTTCATGTAGTCTTTCCCCAAAACTATACCTACAAATTATCTTATCAACAGGTTATTATTTTATAATGGGCTCTCTCCTCTACCAAAGCAGGTTTACCATTTTACATTTCTTTTAATTCCTCACTTAAAAAACACCCTATATTACTCAAGACAACTATGGAAGCAATGAAAATTGCTCACATTTCTCAGTAAACCATATTATAGATGAAAAGAGAATCATGCCACGGAGAGAAATTAACTAACCCGGCATCTTTAAGGAGGTCCAAGAAAGCATGGAACTTCTGAAAAGAATTCTCAATGCTGCCCAAAACACCTTCATCATCCAGGATCATGCTTGTCAAGGACTGTGCATGCAGGGCTTCAGACAAAGAGAAGTTTATATTTCTTAACTGGGCATTTTCATGTTCCAGCTACAAAAGAAAATTGAAAATGTCTGACATGATTTTCTTCCATTGTCCTAAAAAAAAAAGTTTTTAAGCAATAAAACTAAAATAAAACAGTTCAAATGTAATTAATTTGTAATTACTATTTCTGTCTATAAAGACAGTGACTACATCACTGAAGAATCAAAACCCAAAGGGGCTGCCTGGGTGGCTCAGAGGGTTAAAGCCTCTGCCTTCCCTCTGCCTTTTGCTCAGGTCATGATTCCAGGGTCCTGGGATAGAGCCCGCATCGGGCTCTCTGCTCAGCAGGGAGCCTGCTTCCCCCCCCCCCCACCCCGGCCTCTCTGCCTACCTGTGATCTCTGTCAAATAAATAAATAAAATCTTTTAAAAAAAAATGACATAAGTGGAGGGGCTCCTGCGTTGCTCAGTAGGATATGCTCTGCATTTGACTCAGGTCCTGACCTTAGAGTCCTGGGATTGAGCCCTACATGGGGCTTTCTGCTCAGCGGGGAGCCTGCTTCTCCCTCTCCTCCCTGCTTGTGCTCTCTCTCACGCTCTTTCAAATAAATAAATAAAACCTTTAAAAAAAAAAAAAAGAATCAAAACCCAAATATACCCAGCAAAGTTTCCTATATAACACTTAGGTGGTATATAAATAAACCAAAGTAACTGTTTTATTAAGGATCTTTTAAAAGATCACTTTTCTAACTGGTTATATTCATAATAGACCCTCATTTACATTAGAAAAATTAGTTGCTTAAGGTTCGCTTTAAATTAGAAAGTGAATTGCTTCTCGGGCCTTTTGGCTAAGATCAAGTGTAGTAACTGTTCTTATCAGTTTAAATTAGAAAGTGAAGTAGTCTGATTTCAGCAAAGCATATTCCAACTTTGCTGGACATTAAGGATTAACTTTACTGAGCAAAATATTAAATGGCTAAGTTTAAAAGTCCTAAATCATACCCAACTTATTAACTGTACAATGACTAATATCCTCCTTGGCTTCTTGAAAATGTTTCCTCCCTCATGTGACCCCTCCCCCTCACCATCTATTCATCTAAAGCCACAGGTAAACCTGATTAGTATTTCTCAGAGAGGCTCTTTTGTTCATGACAGAGCTTGTACCTTACAGGTGCTCAACCTTTATGAATGAGTAAATGTTCGTCAATCTCATGTATGCACTTGGAAAAGTTCCTCCCAAAACTCACCTTAAAATAATCAATTACGTTTACCTACAACTTCTGAGCTTATGTCCTGCTTCCATGCACAGTAGCCTAATGTAATTCTCATAGTATATATTTTTATTTTTCATTGCATTCTTAGTTTTCCAATATTTTATACGTATTTATTTAAATTATTCAGTCAGTAAATAGTTTCATCATGTCTTTTATGTTACTATATATGCTTTATAAGCATAAATCCTTTCTTTTCTTTTTTCTTAAAAGATTTTGTTTATTTGACAAAGAGAAAGATAGATATCACAAGTAGGCAGAGAGGCAGTCAGAGAGAGAGGGCGAAACAGGCTCCCTGCTCAGCAGAGAGCCCGATGTGGGGCTCGATCCCAGGACCCTGAGAGCATGACCTGAGCTGAAGGCAGAGGCTCAATCCACTGAGCTACCCAGGTGCCCCCAAGCATAAGTGCTTTCTTGAACTGAAGCGTCATAAACAGAAAATAAGCTAACATCATGAAAACACACATGCACCAAAAAAAACCCCTAAGATTTTACTTTTTTTTTTTTTTTTTTTAATTGCCCCTCGCCCAAAATAGGTGACCTCAGTGCAGGGCTTGAACTTACAACGCTGAGATCAGGACCTGAGCTGAGATCAAGAGTCAATGCCTAACTGACTGAGCCACCCAGGCATCCCTAAGATTTTTCCATTTTAAAAACATTTTTTTGGAATAGAGATCATATGACCCCTAAATATAAGTAAATATAAAGGTTCATATGGTACAACCAATTCACAATATATTAGTTTTAGAATTTATAAACTGCATGTGTATGCCTTAAGATCAAACAAAAATAAAACCAAAACACTTTCAAAAGTATAAGAAAAAAACTTGTTTACCTCACTGACTCGTTTATCAGCCTTAAATCTTATTACTCTTTCCTCCTTCAACTGCTTTAGGCACTCCTCCAGTTTCTCCTAGTGTGAAAAAATAGAGTAAGTATTATAAACAATTCATAGTATCATATCCAAAAGCCTTTCCAGTTATAGATCTCACCAAGGATATAGGCACAGAGCCACAAGTAGACTCACACTTCAGGATTTTTTTTTTTTTTTTTTTTTTAATTTATTTGAGAGAGACACAGCGAGAGAGGGAATACAAGAGGGGGAGAGGGAGAAGCAGGTTTCCTGTTGAGCAGGGAGCTGGATGCGGGGCTCAATCCCAGGACCCTGGAATCATGACCTAAGCCAAAGGCAGACACTTAACAACTGAGCCACCCAGGTGCCCCAGAGTTCAGGATTATAATCTACTACTTATGATATCATACCGTGCTGGTGAAATTAATTACCAAAAATATCAAATTAGCATATTAAAAATTTATTTGAATCCAATACTTTTCAAGATAAATATGTGGCAGCTCACCACAAAAGGCATATGTGTATAATATAGTTAAGTCTGAAATAAATAAAAAACTAAGGCCAAAAAGGGAAAATTCTACTTTTATTAATAGGTCCCTTTATAACAGAAATCTTATTAACACAGTTAATCCACCCAAATTATGTTATTGCAGATTCAAATGCATTTTTTAAAAAGTAAACACTTTTAAAGCACATAATAAAGCCCTTAGTAGGAATTTCTGGGATATTAATTTAATCATCAAAGCCCTACAAGGAAAGAACAACTATTAACTCCATGTCTTTTTGCAGGTGAGAAAACAGAGGCAGAGAGAAGTAGAGTAGGACACCCAAGACCATGTCACCTAAGACACTATGTTGTAGAACCACATTCTGAACTCAGGAAGTTGGGTGCCATGCCTGTACACAGAAGTGGTAATTTCCCTATTCACCAATGTCCGTAAAATAAAATGCACATTGGTAACCCCCCTTTTAATTTCCAAGAACAAGACACTTAAAGTCCTTGCAGGGGTTGGCAGAATTCTAAGAGAGCCCCCCCGAGCCCCAAGATTCCTACCTGCTAAACTATAAATCCTCCCAGTTAATCAAATCCTAGTCTAGTGCTGCAGTGAAGGGATTTTGCAGATGTAATTAAGGTTCCTCAAATCTTTAATTGATCTTAAGAGATTATTCTGGTGGATGTGACTAATCAGGTGGCCCACTGAAAGGGACTGGGGTCTTCCTTAAGATCTAAAGTAAAAAAGGGACAAAGGGGGATTCTCTGTGGCTGGCTTGGAACACGTCAAGTGTGATGTTGTGGCAAGGAAGGCAGGATGGAGGCCTGTAAGAGCTGAGACTGTCCCCTGACATCCAGCCAGCACGGAAAGGAGGATCTGTATCCTACAACTCCAGGAACTGAGTTAGGCCAGTGAGCTGTGTAGTTGGGAGTAGGTTCTTTCCCAGAGCCTCATGATGGGAACACAGCCTGACTGACATCCTGAGTTCATCTTTATGAGATGAAGCAGAGAGCCCAGTTGTGCCATACCTGGACTTCTGACCTACAGAACTGGGAGCTCGTCAGCAGGTGTTGTTTCAAGCCACTAAGTTCACAGCAGCAGAAAATTATTACTCAACCCTCAGGTTCATGAACAAAATAAATGACTGTTACTGTTTTAAGCCACTATTTTGGGGCTGGTGTCTTATGCAGCAATAAATAAATAAAATACCTATATTTATTAAAACAAGGGGGCATATTTATATATTTTAAAGGCTTTTGAACAGTCACTTAAACAAAGAATTTCAACTTAAAATTTAGTTTGCCCCTGGTGCATGTGGGTTGAGGGGAGGAACTCTATTATATGCTGTCACTGAAAGAGGAAACTAGAACCAGCTTCTGGACAGTGAGTACATACCAATGATCTTACACCTAGGAATTTACCCTAAGGAAATCACCAGAGATGCGGCAAAGATTTATCTACCGACATGTTATATGGGACTGTTTTAGAACTAAATCCTAGAAGTAAGCTACAAGCTTCCAAATTGGGTTAGTTTAAATAAAAACAGCATACCCATTTGAAGAAATGCTCTGTGAAGCCACTAAAAAACATTGACAACAAGAGGTCTTAACCAGAATTAATGAATGGGCCTCAGGAGTTCTATATACTGTGTGTTTTTTCAGGGAAGATAGTATATAAACTTAATCTAAGATTCTCTGGTGTACAGGAGTATTTAGTGATAGGACAAAATATTTTTGGTATCTTTTTATGGCAAAAGGGTAGATTGGGTGTGTGTACATATAGAGGTGGCTTTGATTTTTTTCAGTAAGTTTTTCATTGTTTTAAAAATTTTGCTCAATGAACACACACTTTATACTCAGAACTTATGTTTAAAAATTTAAAAATAGTCTAATAACTTCAAATTCTTTAATGTTTCATTATACAGTTGAAGCCAGCCACATTTTTAAAGGGAACAAAGACAAAAAAATTACAAAATTCCTCTACTCACTTATATAATGGTTTTGATATTTAAAACTTAGTTCACAGGGGCGCCTGAGTGGCTCAGTTGGTTAAGCCACTGCCTTCAGCTCAGGTCATGATCCTGGAGTCCCAGGATCGAGTCCCACATCAGGCTCCCAGTTCTGCAGGGAGCCTGCTTCTCCCTCTGACCTCCTCTCTCTCATGTTCTTTCTCACTCTCTCTCTCTCAAATAAACAAATAAAATCTTTAAAAAAAAAAAAAAAACTTAGTTCACAGAAATTCTAAACAAACACCACAATCAAGGCAAGTACAGACTGAAATGCTCCATTCTCAACTGGCTCTAAGATGAACAGCACATTGTGCAATTACATGACATGGCTTCTCCCTCTAGTGGAGGGAGTTAGAACATCACGTTGGCTTTTCATGAGAAAGTGTACCCTCCTCCTCCAAAGTTTTAAGTAATTCATGCTCTTTAAAAAAATATGAAACCGTACGAGACTTGTAATCATAGGAAACAAACTGAGGGTTGCTGGAGGGGAGGGGGATGGGGGGATGGCGTAACCGGGTGATGGACATTAGGGGGACACAAGATGTAACGAGCACTGGGTATTATGTAAGACTGATGAATCACTGAATTCTACCTCTGAAACTAATAATACATTATGTTAATTGATTGAATTTAAATAAAAAATTTTTTCAAAAGCTCAATGTCTACATTTAAAAAAAATATTGTACCAAAAGATTAGATAATAAAATTACGTGGGGTGCCTGAGTGTCTGCCTTTGACTCAGGTAATGATCCCAGGGTACTGGGCTTGAGCCCTGCATCTGGCTCTCTGCTCAGTGGGAAGCCTGCTTCTCCCTTTCCCACTCCCCAGCTTGTGTTCCCTCTCTTGCTGTGTTTCTCTCTGTCAAATAAATAAATAATATCTTAAAAAGAAAAGAAAATTACATGACATTCGGTTATATAAATTAGACTAATGATCCTTCTTGTTATCTGCTCTCCTTCCCCTTCTATACATTGGCTAGTTTGATTCTTTTTCTGAAACAAAGCTCCCATCATACTATATCTCTCATTTTATGTTCAACCTTTTTCCATTGTACAGTAGACCAATCATTTTTTATATAATTAAGGGATTCATAGCCTTGATTTTTTAAAAAGATTTATTTTTTGAGAGAGAGCGGGCGCACCTGTGATCTGGCAGGGGAGGGGGGACAGAGAGAGTGAAAGAATCTCAAACAGACTCCCTACTGAGCAAGCAGCCCAACTCGAGGCTTGATCTCATGATCTGAGCTGAAATCAAGAGTCGTTCACTTAACCAACTGAGCCACCCCTAAACTTGAATTTTTTAATGGGCTATAAAATATTCCACTGAGCATTGTCTCTTGGTTCTATAAGCATTCCTGCATTAAACATTTAAATTCTTTCTAGCCTTCCAATATAAAACAAAATAACTATTTTTACACATGAAGGCCTTTTTCCACATGCAGAATAATTTTCTTGCAATAAGTCAATAAAAATGAGTTTAAGATCAAAACAAATGAGTATTTTTAAGGTTCTGTGATAATGATCTTCAAAAGATTCCTAAGATTTTAGATTGCTTTCAGCAATGTATCACTCGGTATATAACTTCTAGGGTAACTGTTGGCTTGTTTCCTCACTTTAGAGCGCAAGAAATTTAAGGGAAGGGGGTGTACCTTATCGCAGAATATGTGCCAGGTTTAAATTACAATAAGTAATTGCTGAATGAGATAAACTTGTGCCAATATGAGATCTATGTGTATAATTAACAGTTATACTTCTGGGGCACCTGGGTGGCTCAGTGGGTTAAGCTTCTGCCTTCGGCTCAGGTCATGATCTCAGGGTCCTAGGATCGAGCCCCGCATAGGGCTCTCTGCTCATCGGGGAACCTGCTTCCCCCTCTCTCTCTGCCTGCCTCTCTGCCTACTTGTGATCTCTCTCTCTGTCAAATAAATAGATAAAATCTTAAAACAACAACGAACAGTTAAATTTCTCTTTCAGATTGTATTTTTAAAAATTCTGAATCTCTGGCTAAAACCTGGCCCTACCCCTTAGCAGTATAACTTTGGGCAAGTTCAGGAACTCTAGGCCTCAATTTCCTCATCTCTAACATGAAGATAGGTTCCGAACACGACACAGTTCTTGGGAGGATTACATGAGTTAACACACACATAAAACTCAGAAGAGTGCTTGGTATGGAGGGTATGTTCAATTAATGCTAACGAATATATGTGAATGCAAATAGTAGCAAAGGACTTAAAATCAAATAGTCTCAACTCACTCACACATCCAGCCCCCTTGAGGCAAACTTTTCTTAAGCAGGTTTTAATTTTTTTAAGTAGTCTTTACACCCAACGTGGAGTTTGAATTCACATTTCCGAGATCAAGAGCGGCATGCTTTATAGACCGAGCCAGCCAGGTAGCCCTCTGGGCAGGTTTTAATTGTAAAATATGATATACATAGTAAAAAGTGCATCTTTACATGCATGCATCCCTAAAAATTCCCTTTGGTTTTCCCAATTCTTAACTTCACTAAAAGAGAATCATAGTATATCCAGCCTTCCAGTCAATATTGTTTTTAAAAATTAATCTATGTTGTTGCCGGTAGCTCTAGTTCGTTAAACTTTATTGCTTTATAGTTTCCCACTAAATGAATACACATAATTTAATTTTTGACTCTTAAGGGACATTTGGGCTGTTTTCAGTTGGTGCTAGTGCAAATCACACACACATCCTGTTGCAGCAGTTACTCTAGTACATACACCAGCTGGGCAGGGGAGAGGGAAACTGGTTGGGTTGTGGAGTAGTAACACAACTTAAGGCAATGAACAATGCTGAACGCTCTCTGAAGTAGCTATGTAGACTTATATGCCTATATAAGCAGGTGTGGGATTCCTATTATACTCCAGGTCTAGGAAACCCATAATTATCAGACATTTTTTGTTAATGGGATTGGAGTGTTGTGGCCTTTCATATTGGACACTTTTCTATGTTTATCAGCCATCTGGATTTCCTTTCTTTAAGATTTTATTTATTTGACAGAGACACAGCGAGAGACAGGGAACACAAGCAGGGGGAGGGGGAGAGGGAAAAGCAGGCTTCCCGCTGAGCAGGGAGCCTGATGTGAGGCTCGATCCCAGGACCCTGGGATCATGACTCAAGCTGAAGGCAGGTGCTTAACGACTGAGCCACCCAGGTGCCCCATCCCTGGATTTCCTTTCTTAATGAGCCTTTAGCCATTCTTATTTTCAATTCTTCTCTATTTCCAAGTAACAAACTTACCTGACCACCATGTCATGATTAAGTTTTAGACATTATTAACTTCCTACTTTACTAAATAAGATGTTAATTCATTTACACTCTTTTCCTAAGTCCATTTCTCTCACTGAAGTCACATCCCCATTAGTTTTTCCACTGGTCATGAACTCTTGAACTTGCAGTGATATCCTTAAAAATCTGTATTGTTGGGGCGCCTGGGTGGCTCAGTCAGTTAAGTGTCTGCCTTTGGCCCTGCATGGGGGGCCTCCCTGCTCAGTGGGCAGCCTGCTGCTTCTCCCTCTGCTTGCCACTAACCCTGCTTATATGCGCTCTCTCCGAGACAAATAAACAAATAAAACCTTAAAAAAATCTGTATTGTTAATTGACCATAAACTCTCCCAAAGTCCCACTTTGGGAATTCGACGTTCTTGCTTTTTTCCCTTCTTTCCACCTCTTGTTTACCTTCCAAACCTATCTTTTATGTTGTCAAAGCTGATATTTACATTTTGTTCTGTTTTCTGTTGAGGTGCTAACAGCAAATAGTCCCTGGTCCTACCAGGTATGTGCTTTCACTCCTTTTCTTCCAACCCCCCCACCTCCCACCCCGTCATGTTGCATGCTTTACTCCTCTCAGGCGAACCGGTTATTTTCTACTTAGGAACGAGAGCAGAAAGCTCCCCGGAAGCTCACGGTTGACTGCGAAGAGGTGGGTAGTCAGTTATATTAAGGAACCTCCCAAATACTCTTTTCTAGGGTGTACAACTGCACTAGGTGCCCTAGTTCTCCCCAGTTTTTTTCCTCAAATTTTTATTTAAATGCCAGTTAGTTACCACATAGTGTTACAGTGGTTTCAGTAGAATTTAGGGATTCATCACTTACATCTAACTCCCCAGTTTTTTCCAAAGTAAAATTATCTCATTTCAGGAGAATGAGGGTGGGGATGGGAGTCAACTCTCCCAAATAAAAACCTCCCACACCCGCTCTCCATATTTCAGTCACATTTTTACTAATTCCATCGTCTCCTCCCTGCGCATCTGAGGGTGGAGCTATTTCTGCCAGGGGGATCACATTCCCCTCAGCGGAAGCCAGTCCCTGTGTAATTCTAGGTTGTGGTGTTCCTCTGTTCACAGCTTCCCACCCTCCCACTTGTCTTCTGTCTTTGTAAAAAATGTTGAAAAATCCCTTCTCTTGATTGTTGTGGATATATTCTCAAAAATTTTGATACCAGCACTTTAATGTCTTATCAAAATGGAGAAGAGCTGAGAGGGTCCTCAGCACATCCTGAATCAGGTAATCCCTGGTTACAGTTCCTGACCTCCTTGGGTCTTCCCCAGTGCCTACTGCTGCTTTTAGAAGTACAATCTCCCTAGTGTCTTGGTGCCGGAAATGAACACATCTAAAATGACCATGACTGCAAATTAGACGGTCTGGGGTCTTGTCTCTACTGTGCAACTTAGTAACAAAGCACTTTAAGGGCTACAAATTGTAGGTGCTCGTTTAGAAGATAAAAGGGATAATTTGATATCAATTCCAGATTCGTCCCACTCGAACATTTTATAATTTCCCAGGTACTTAGCTTAGAATTTCCCTATGTTACTGTCCTTAATTTTTATTAGGAAAATAAAAATCTGGCTTTCTTTTTTAAAAAACCAAATAGTAAAAGGGGCACCTGGGTGGCTCAGTTGGTTAGGAATAGAAAAATTCCTTTTTGATTTTTCTCTGAATTCAAATGTCTATCTTTCACATTGGTCTAAGCCAAGGAATCGGTGAGGGAAAGACAGAAGCCATGTACAAGCTCTTCCAGTGTCCTGATCAGGCTTCCGGCTGCCCAATAACTACTAGGTTTAAAAAATTATCTCTGGATCTTTAAAGTGGTAACTTTGTACCTCTAATGCTTCTTGTTTTAAACTGGTTTTCTCAGGCTGCTCTTGAACACTTTCGGATGAGTCGTCGACCTCTTCAATTTCTGAGGAGGAAGGACTCTCTACTGTCACAGTCACCGGAAAATCTGATTGCTTAGAGAAAGAAGACAAGGTTGTAGAAGAGATAAAAATCAGATACCAAATATTATAGGACATTTAATAAAACTGATCTAAGGTATCATGTCATTATCTATAAATGTCTTCTACTACTTAGTCTAAAAGAAGCAATGACAAAGTAAAAAGACAGTGACTTATTTTTGCTGTCAATGTATGGAATTCTGTTAAGGTTAATATTTGGAATCATCCATATTATTTTTAATTTTCTTTCACATAGGCCGAGTGAGGAGTCAGGGTGAACATTTTCCTCAGACCAACTTTACACTGAAGATGAGACATTTACTCTCCACTGTACAAAAAGTCTGGAAGAAATGTAGTTTTTGGAGGAAAAAATCCATCAGTAGGGGAGTGGTAAGAATTAGAAGAATGATTAGAAAGTCAACATATCTAGTGAAAAAAAATTTTTTTAAAGTAAATCACTTAAACATACACAACTAAAATGGACCCATCAAAAATCTCATCGTATCCTCCTTCAGCCACCATAAGCCAGAACTACTGTAACGGTAACACAACTCTCAAGTTTCACTGCCACTGGAATGCAGTTTAGTATGTTGTTTCCAAACACTTGAAAACTGACCTGATCACGACCCCATAAAAAGTCTACAGATCAAAAAGAGGAGCGCTGGGATTGCCTAACTGCACAGAAGACAAGTCACTGAGGTGCCATTTTAACCACAGGCAACAAATCCCAGAGTACAGGAAAGTTCCAATGGTAGAAAGAGGTGTACACCCTTTCTTCTGGACATGCAGGGGGCAGGGCTCACAGCTAGGGTGCTCTTCTCCCCATCCAGCAGTGTTACCCTACTAAGAGCAACTCTGCAGTCTCCCAGCACAAGGGGGAAGGAGAACCTGACACTCTGACAGGAATGGCTGGTTCTAAGACCATGAGGCAGCAGGACAGGGAATGTGTGTGGTCTTGGTGAGAGAGGAAGTGCTCTGAGAGATGAGAGACTCTGGCTTCTTTATTTTGCCTTTCGGATCTGGAACTTACACAGATAGCCCTCAAATAACATTTCTTGAAAACATAAAAACATTCTTGAAAATGACAACTCCATGTGTTGGGTCAAGAATAGCGGTCAAATTCCTTTCACTGGGTTAACAGGTGACCTGTGGGCTGGAGAAATGGCTTCCCTGTTTACAGATGGAACCACAAGATGCCCAGTGTGTGTCACAGTCACAGAACTACATGGTGTCATTGGGAGAGCAACCTGACAAGTTGCAAATGGATTTATTTCAGAGAGGGAATGTTCCCTGTAAGGCTCTGTTTAGTCTAAAACACAAAGAGAATGACCTCCCTCTGTTCTCACTTAATCTTCTATATACGGTAAATATGAGAACTACATACCTGCAAATGATTATATACATCACGAGTTTTGATTAATGGAAAACCCCTAAAGAGATATCAACAAAGTAAGTTAAACATTGACGTGAACATCATCAGTTAATGCCAGTTAATAAAATCTGCTAGAATTATGTACAATAATACTATTAATAGTACATATGAATTTTGTATAAAAAAAATAAGCTCAAAATAAGGAGCCAGGAGGCTCTGCTACGGAGAAAACTAAACAGGGTTTAGCAGACTGGCTTGTCATAACTCCCTGAACTGCTGAGGGATGTCTTCACTTTCTACGTTCAGGTTGGTTTAGGCTTCCAATCTAACTTCTTTGACTAGTAATCATTCTCCAATTGACAACTCCTTGTGATCAGAATGGTCTTGAGATTAATAAGTATCATAAAAAGATGATATGAAATCACAAAGTCATAAAACTGAAGTGTAAAGACTGGAGCCTGGGAACTAGAGTTTATGCAATAATAATTCATATCACCATTTGCAATGGAGAGTACATTTATCAATATAATGTGAGCATCAATTATTTTAGAAAGTACCTACCTCAAGTCTTATTTAAAATCAAGTCTTTGTTTCCTTTTTTCTTTTTTTTTAAAGAATTTATTTATTTATTTGACAAAGAGAGAGACGCAGCGAGAGAGGGGGCACAAGCAGAGGGAAAGGGAGAAGCAGGCTTCCTGCCAAGCAGGAAGCCTCATGTGGGACTCTGATCCCAGGACCCTGGGATCATGATCTGAGAGGAAGGTAGATACTTAATGACTGAGCCACCCAGGTGCCCCAAGTCTTTGTTTTCTTAAGCAATTGTTAATCCCCAATTTCTTGAAAACTACCCCATAAATTATTTAAAAATAATCTATAGCAAATTAATTTACTCAGCAGGCCTAAAATTATAGTTTGACCATTTAAAGAGACTTTTATACTTCTAGGATAAAAATTGCTAGGCACCGTTATCCTCTGGATAAGTAATCAGCTAAAAGTAGTTAAATCTAATTTACTAAATCTGATTCACTAAAATGATTTAAGCCAGTTGACTGAGTTAGATTAAGTCTAATCCCTCCTCCTCATCCATTCTGCATTAAACTATTCTCCAGGCTGGAAATGTCTTTTTTCCCATTCCTTACATATCCAACTTCCTCCTCCTGCACTGTAGGGCCCTGCCAATTATACCCACCTTTAATGAAACCTTTACTCACCTGTACCAGTGGGGAGAATGTTATCTCTTCTTGACTCCCACAGGGTTACATTTGTTGTGACACAAGAAATAGCTTGCAACTCCCAATTATAACTGTTTTTGTTTTGTTTTGTTTTGTTTTTCTTCCTTCAAGGACTCATTAGGCAGAAGCCACAGGTGAGTTATTGTTTTTTCCTCTAGAGAAACCACTAGAGACCCCCCACATAATAGAAGCTCCAAAATGAAAATTTCTGAACAACTTAAGTTAGGAAGATATATACTCTACCTGCTCCTTTTTGCACGTTCCGCTGTGCGCCACGGCAGGAAACCAGACACGCCAGGAGGTAGAGGTTCAGGAGCGTAACACTCTTTACCAAGGGAGTGTTTTCTTCCATTGCTTACAGGTTTCTTCGTGGCCAATCCTGTTTGCAAAAGCATTAAAGGACAAAATCAAGATGCACTAAATGGTGACACAGCAATCATCACATGTTCACACTTTATAGAATAGGCACCTGCCAATGGTGCGAGGCCATTAATAACAGGATCGTTCTGTAAAAATGCTTTTACATAGACTAGCAATGTTTACACATACAAGTTCTCATAGAGTAACAAGTTATCATTTTAACTAAAATATATGAGATGTGCATAACATGCAAAAGTAAATAAAAAATACATCCCAAAGAATGAAACATGCACGATACACCTTATGTATCATGCAGAAACGTTCATTTTATTGAACCTCAGAATATCTTTGGTATTTCTGAATCTCAAAGATAGAGAAACACTGATACATCCCTGATTCCTGCCAAAGAGAATCTGAATTGGACCAAATTTCAACTTAAGTTTAGTTTTCCTATGTGAAAACAATCAAAGTAATAGGACTGAAAGCTGCTAAGTGGCAGGTAAGTCAATGCTACCCTCTGTAAGTCTGTCACCTTCAATGCTCATTTGATTTCATATAGAAAATGAAAAAGAAGTAAGACCCAATGGATGAAAGAGCAAAATATGGAGACTTGGTCCAATTTCAGTATTAAAAAGTCAAGTATCCTTATATGAAATGGTTAGTAGCAACAACTAGACCTACATGCCAATACTTTATTTAGAATAAACCATATATTAAAATTGACATTTAAATATTTTTTCTCTTACTCAAAGTAAGTAACATAGGTTTATTATATTTATTCCTCAAATCTATTTTACTATACTACTTTAGCAGCATTAGGGTAGCATGAGAAGTAAAGCATATGTAGCAACAGAGGGCAAATATTTCATAGAGTATAGCTTATTGATAATCACATGACCTTGTGTGATTTCTCTGGATAAATTTATACACCTCTTAAAATATATAAAAGTTCCATTCACTTTGTGTTATTTTTTGTTTTTAACTTAATTACTCTCAAGGAAAAATGTTCGTAGATTTGTGGTTTGTAGATGTACACTTCTCCCCTGACTTTCAGAAACTAATGCAAATACCATTTGTAATTAAATCCAAAATAATTCGCATGTATCTTAGGAGATACAGTTCCCATTAAAGTTCCTATCTTCTTTCTGCACACATGATTACAATGTGAATGTGACACAACTCACACATTTAACCCTATACTCACCTGGATCTAACTACATTGCCAGACACTGCTGTGGCTTACCTCTATGTCTCCATATAACTGAGGCAAATACAAAAAAAAAGCCCAAGAAATAAAATTACTCTTAAAATAGCTCAGTGAGCCTGTAAACTTCAGTTACATTTCCACTTTGTTTAATCATGCTAAGGAAAAAAAAAAAGATTTTTAATTTTTTATTCTCATTCCATGAAGTCCTATTATATACCACCAGATACTAAAATTACAGAAATCCCAATATAACATATATATTTTTTACCTATATATAATTCTATTTCTAATATTATATCAAGGGCACCTGGGTGACTCAGTTGGTTGGGCAACTGCCTTCAGCTCAGGTCATGATCTTGGAGTCCTGGGATCGAGTCCTACATTGGGCTCCCTGCTCAGCAAGTAGCGTCCTTCACCCTCTCCTCCCTCCTCCTGTCCACTCTCACTATTTCTGTGTCTCCCTTTCTCTAATAAATAAATAAAATCTTTTATCTAAAAAACAATAATATTATATCAAAATACCAGTTTAGACACTTTCAAGAATGTTTTACTCATGATGCAATTAGATTAATAAATCTATAAAATTAGATATAATAATATCTAATTACTGTGACATCACAAATCTCAGCTTCTTGCATATACTATTTTTTAATATATATTTTATATGTTTATATATTTATATATATATAAAACATATATATTTATATATATGTTTTAAAACATATACTATGTTTTAAAATAAAAATTGCTAGAAGAGTTGTTAAGCTTTCTTTTGATTTAATAACTCCTACTCAATATTTTATTGACCAAACAAGGAGATTAATGGAGAATCAAAAATATACCTTTTAATAGTAAAAAAAGAAGTCGTATTTATGGAGATGTTTACAGTACTATTAAAAAATTATATAATATTTAGGTTATTTTGAATTTTCCACTAATTTATTATTTATTTATTTATTTAAAGTGGGCTCCGCACCTGACATGGGGCTCAAACCCATGACCCCAAGATTGAGAGTCATGTACTCTACCTACTGAGCCAGCCAGGCACCCCAAGTCTTTCACTAATAAAAAATAGACTAAACTCAATGAAACCTTGTGAATACATAAAAATGTATTAACTACGAAATCATACAGAATTTTAATTCAATTTAAAATGAAGTGAAAGAAGAAAAATGGCAAATTTTATTCGAGCTCTGTGAAATCACATCAATATTCCATCCACCCTGTCACCTGTGTACCTACATTGTTTATGTTAATAGACCACAGGAAAAGAAAACTAAAATCTTAACCAAGAAATATATTCAAAATAATGAACTTTTTAAGAACACATCACTGGTTAATTTAAAAAATGGAAATATTAGCATCTCTTTTTAAAATTGTTTCTAATTCCATAAATTCTCATAATCTGTATCTGAACATTTACAGTCTTTCCTATAGGCAGTGTGGTTAATCCTGGTTGTTAATTGTTACCCTCAGTATCACACAATGGGAAGAGATTCTAATTTTAGCCATCGGAACACATACACGGCATAAGTTCTAGCTGCGTTAAAATGCCAGGAGAGAAAGAGTTACCAATTCTAATAGTAGCTTTCCCCTTCCGACCATTTCCCAGAATTATAGTTCTCTTTTTCTGTCTAGCAGTTTTGAATGGTTCCTTCACTGATGGAGAAGTTATCCACTGGTACTGGAAGAGAAATAAAAAACATTTATTTCAGTTACAGGTTATTTATAAGGGTTTGATCTCAATTGGAAATTAAGCTATTTTGAGTTAACAAAAGGTTTGCAATCTGCATTTCTGGGACCTCAAATTAAAGAATCACACAATGTTTTCAAAACAGAAAAGCCATTTGATTTGACTTAATTGATTTAAGATTGCAGAAAAATGCCTTGATAGTTTTATTTTACGAGGGAAAAAAAAAAAAAAGAAAAACACGCAATTAAAGAAAAATTCTTCCAAGAGAACTACAACAGGTTACCTCTGACTTGGCACTCCTTCCATTCTGGAGAACTTTTTTGATAACTGCTTTCATCACAGAATGATCTAAAGTAAAATAAATCGAAATTATAGTAATTGCTTCCCAATGAGCGGTTATTCCCTTTTAAAAACAAACAAATTATGAAAACAAATTACAAAAAAACCAAACTAATTACTGCTTTTCACATGAAACTAAATATAAAACCCACATTATGTGATTATATACGTATTTCCCCCTTTTTAGTATTCTAATTTCTTCCTCAGAAACCTAACACGAAAGTATGCCCCCTCCCATATTGCCCACAATGACTATTCTTTCGGCAGCAGCAAAAACGAAATCTAAACACTTTGTGTCTAACGTGGCTTTGGATAACTTTGGATAGAAAGCAAAAGTCTGGGCAATGTCCAGATGCTTAGGTACCTAAAGGGCATCTAGTCTGCCATACCAAAGTCCTGATATTCTCTCAAAGCTGCTCCTCTCATCAGACCCCCTTTCTCAGTGAGTGGTACCAACCGGTTGCACCTGTTATCATCCTGCACTTGCTACTTTATCACTATTTCCTTCATACCCCACACCCGATCTGTCTTATTAGCTACCCCCTAAAACACAACTGAACTGAACCGCTTCACCAGCCCCAACCTTCTACCCTAAGGCAAACCATAAACAGCCCTTATCTGGACTCCTGACGGGAGTCATAGTCTCCGGACCGGTCTCCCCATTTTCCTTCTTTATCTCTCCCCCACCCCCGGTCTATTCTTTACACCAGAGTCATCTTACTGAAACACAATCAAGCCTTTTCCAGCTCAAAACGCTTCACTCACTCAGAATAATCCATGTCCTTACTCTGGCCTTCAAGACCTTGTAAGATCACACCCCTGGCCAGCTCTGCGACCTCCCTGCATACCTCGCTCTCCCTCACTCAGAGTTCCGACCATGGTAGCCTCCATGTTTTCCTTAAATACTCCACCCACCCTGTCACCTACGTGCCTGTGTACGCATTGCCTCCAGGTCTCCCAACGGCCAGCCACTCTCTTCATTCAGCTTTCCCCTCAAAAGTAGTTTCTCCAGTGAAGCTGTCCCTCATCATATGGCATATAGTCCTACTGCCCCCTTCAGGGTCTTTACCTTTGGCTGTTTTGGTACTTCCCACCATCTAAAATCACACTACTTATCTGCCTACTCATTTCTACTTGAATTCCTCCACTAGAACATAAGCTCCAAGAGGGTAAGACTTTGGTTGACCCTGTTCACTGCCACATTCACTGCCTAACCTGTGTCTGGAACACAGAAAGGATTCAAAAATTACTTGCTACACTGAGAAATGAATGAAATGCTCTTTGCAGCAATGCAGAGGCGACAATTCTCCTGGTGGAAGCTAGCTCATAATCTAGGTTCGCCTTATTCAGTGGCAGCCAAGAGCAATTTACACGTATAACTCATGTTAGTCAGTAAATTATCTGCTAAAACACAGGAAAGTACAAGATTAGGAAAATACAGCATTAGGAAAGCAAACACATTAAGTTTTAAAAACTGTCAATACACGAACACATTCTGTTTTGTTATTTGTTCATCAATTAAAAAAGGAGTGACATACCAACGAGTGGATTTTTCCTTATATCCAGAACGACCAGAGTTCTGTTGGTTTCGAGGGCCTTTAGTAAAGCCTTTGCTCCTTCATTGGTGAGGCCACACTGCTGCAGGTCAAGTGCTTTTGAAGAAAGACAAAAGGTCACTTGCCAACTCTACACAGATTTGACACACATACAACTCTCACGTATTCATGTAAAAGCTCAGGTAAGATTTCTGTACAAGAAGTCATGGCAGGTTTTTAATCTTGGGTGTTGAAGAAAGAAAAATAGAAAAGTACATACACACACATATAATACAAAATCCAATAAAAAAATTCTTGGATGAGCCACGACTAGCCTGCTCTTAGTACCAATAAATGACCCAACATATTTTATAATTACAGAGGTGAAGAATAACTCTAGTCTGTGAGTGAAAAACCTCACAAAAGGAGTCTCAGGGGGCGCCTGGGTGGCTCAGTGGGTTAAAGCCTCTGCCTTCGGCTCAGGTCATGATCCCGGGGTCCTGGGATCGAGCCTTGCATTGGACTCTCTGCTCGGTGGGGAGCCTGCTTCCTCCTCTCTCTGCCTGCCTCTCTGCCTGCTTGTGATCTCTTGTCTGTCAAATAAATAAATAAAATCTTAAAAAACAAATGTGGCTCCTCATCAGCAAGGATGCTAGTGGCAGAGTCAACTTCACAGGCAAAAGCTGGGTGGAGCTCAGAGACCACGCTGCATTCTTTCAATACGATCTTGAGTTCCAAATCACTCTTAAAACTAGTTAAAAGGAAAAAGCCAAATAGCAGATATGTAGTAATTGTTAGTTTTAGAAAAGAAAAATAAAGACAAACGTCTAAGAGGGTATAAATAACAACAAATCCAAAGAATGTGTGAATAGGGAACTTATGCTAAGAATTTACCATGAGAGAATGACAGTCCACACTGTCCTGAAAAGGTCAAAGAACAGAACAAATGATCCTAATCTAGTAGTTCTGAGGCCGAACAACATACTCATTTAAACCAAAGGGATATCACAAAAGCACAAGTATAAAAAACACTACTTAGGAGGAAACTATCATATGAGCCTCCCCCGCTTTTAAAAAAAGATTTTATTTATTTATTTAACAGACAGAGATCACAAGTAGGCAGAGAGGCAGCCAGAGACAGAGAGAGGGGGAAGTAGGCTCCCTGCTGAGCAGAGAGCCTGATGTGGGGCTCGATCCCAGGACCCTGGGATCATGACCTGAGCCGAAGGCAGAGGCTCAACCCACTGAACCACCCAGGCGCCCCGTTATGAACCCTTTTTTAAAAGTATTGTATAAACCATTACACTAAAGTAACTGAGGTCTTTTAAAACCCCATGACACACAGAAATAAGCCAGGCATATGGAAACAACAGGATGCAATCCTCACAAACTTACCACAAAATGGACAAAGGATATAATTAACCAACTAGCCATATTAATAAAAATAGCCACTACATGTCACTAGTATGTAAACAGAATACGAATTAAAATAAAATGAGATTGTTCCAAGATCACATAAAAGGTCAAGATCACATAACAAAAACCTTGAAAATGTACATGCCGTTCTGACCTAGCAACTAAGAATTTAACCAAAGGAAGTAAGAGACGTAGGCAAGGACATGTATCAGAGTACTGTTTTTAACAGTGAAAACCTGCAAAGAGCTCATATATCTAGCAATAAACAAGCAAAATGGACCACGGCATATTCATATAATGGCAAGTCACTAAAAATGATGTGGGAGATGTAAATGTACGTTTACCATCTTAAGATGGTCAAACCATATTAAATTTAAAAAGCTATCAAGTTTGGAGTAATCCCACCTGCATAAAAAAGGAGGGGTTAAAAAAATAAAAATAAAATAAAAATAAAATAAAAATTAAAAAGGAAGGGTTATCACTTTTATAGCATTACAGTTTTTACTAGTGACACGAGCCAGCATTTGTGAGGGGAGAGGCCTCACGTGCACTGTTAAGGTGGATTATAAATTGGCACAGGATTTCTGAATGGGAATTCGGCAACGTGCAGTAAGTGATAAAAATATGTCACATTATGAGGTCTTTCCACTTTTGGTAACTTAATCTATAGAGCTACTGCAATGGTCATAGAGATGTGTTCACTACACATGGTTCCTGACAGAGCAAAGTACAAAGTGTTTAAAACTAATCGCAAAGGATGAAACTACTGTACACCGACATAATGGAGGACTATATGATGCATCATTAAGTAAGAGAAGAGCATGAAATAGTAACGGAACCATGAGTTCACTCTTCTAGTCTCTTGAGTGTATGAACATGTTTATAGAAAAACAAAACACTGAAGGTACGCTAAAATGTGTATTAAGATTATGAGTAATTTTGTTTAGTTACTCTGTATTTCCTATAGTATATGCAACTCTTAGAGAAGCTTAAAAGCACAGTAAAAGGTATTGGAAAAAATAAGGCTTAAAAAAATATAAATATAAATATAAATATAAAATATAAAATAATAAAATATATTTATATAAATCATAAATATAAATATTTATATTTAAATATAAAATATATTTATATAAAAATATAAAATATAAAATAATAAAAAAAAAGGCTTAAAAAAATCCCATGACAATGGTACCAAGCCAAAAGCTAAACATACTTAACATTTAAAAAATTCTAGGATTTACCTCTAAGCCATAAATCCTCACTGAGAGATTCTGCAAAAGCACTTGCGCCAAGGTCACCAATGAGCGTGTTGCAGTTCAAGGTGATGCGCCTCAGACCAGCCATACAGTCCAGATCAGGCCTCCTGTAACGAAGACTCTCGGCCCAGATTTCTTCGTGCCTTCTCATGGTCTGATACTTCAAAGATTTAACAGGATGAAATTAAGACATCTGGATAAGGAAGCAGGGTATGCCTACTGAGGACGGCTTATCATGTCAGACATTTATACGCACATACAAGCATATAAGCCAAGAGAGTCACCCCGAGAGGCTCAACAGTCAGTTCTAGCTCAAGAGTCTCAGGGACCCAGATTCTAATTTGCCAGTGATTAGATTCTAGCCAGGGAATGACCTGTGGCTGATTAGTTACATAAACTTTGACAATCAAATTACATTCTATACATTTTATTTTCTTTATCTGCCAAGTCAGGGAATTGGTTCTAAATTCTGTTATTGCTGAGGCTCTAAGTTCTATCATTCTGTCCTCCTGTGGTTTCCAGACCCTTGACTGGGCATCCTGCAGTAGACTTTCTGTAACATGGATCTACTTATTGATAAATTATACACACGAAGTTACACGTTCAGTTCTGCACATACACTTCACCTACGTTATAAACTACACGGTTATTTTTTAAATATTACAAAAAGAATATAGAGGTTCTGGTATTTTCTTTCCCCAGCTCAATGGATCTCACTATTTTAGAGTTTGCACACCAACTTAAGAGGCCTCCAGTATGCAAAGCCAGTTTGACCTCCCTCAGGAAATTGATGGTTTGATTTTTAACCACAGATAGAGTCGTAAAGACATATTCAGTTCTCTGTATTCATAAGACAAATTTTGGTAACAGGGAACACTGACTTTAAAAGAAAGAAATCTTATTACATGCTCAAACAACAAAAGACTCAAAGTTCCTATGCCAGTCTAAATGGAAAATCATTGGTGCCGTTTTTCTATGAACATTAACTTATAAAAGCAAAAAGTAGAAATCACAGCAAAACACTTTCACGGTGCTTATAATGTGCCAGGCACTATTTTATAAAAACTAGTTCATTTAATCCTCCTAATAAAGCACAGAGGCTAAGTAATGTGTCCATGGTCAGAAGCTATGAAACTGGTGAGCTAGAATCTGAAACTGGGATATTTGGCTTCAGAATCCATGCTGCTGACTGTTTTCTATATCTGGGGTCAACGGACTTGCTCTGCACAGGCCCAAATGTAAATTTTTCAGCTTTGTGGGCCATAAGGTTTCCGTTGCAAATACTTAACTCCACTGTTGTAGGACGAAAACAGCCACAGTCACAAAGTCAACAAATGGGCCTGGCTACGTTTTAGAAACACTATAACACCCGGTGATGGGCTGTTTCCAAGAACTAAAAATACATGAAAGTATTATTTATAATGTATTATACACTAGATCTTTTATTACTACAGTTAAATGGATTACCTTTCCTTAGTGGTAGAACCCCAAACTGAAAACTGGTAATAATCTTTCAACAAAACCAAAACTGTAATCATGTATATCAAAAGACAAGAAAAGATGTGCCATCTTGTATAGGAGTATTAATGTGCTTTAATTACAGAATATGTTTTCATGAAAGTTTAAACAGAAAGTCACCTTTAAGATCTTGGCCATGTGATCTGCTCCCTGCCATGTCAGATTACACCCCGTGAAGTTTACTGTCTTAAGAGTGATAGAGTTCTTTATACCTTGACAAATAACTAAAAGGAAAAAAAAAAAAACCACACACACGATAAGATGAAGAGCCCATACAGTCTGGTCAATTCTGACTTATTTGCTTTTTCTGAGTCTACCGGAGGTTTATAGCTGCAGTCTTAAAATCACTATCTACAATCTTCCCAGGCAACGGATGGATTGGTGCAGTCTAAAATATGTCAGTAATAAAGGGTTATTCTAGTTTACAGCAACAGTTTAATTTTACCTAGATGCTAGAATTGAATATTCTGAACCTGGCAAAGTTTATGCCCAACTAGTCAGTAAAGTACTCTGTACCTTTTGAGATATAAGAAAGAAAAAGAAAAACCTAAAAAGTCTAAGACTCTTCCCATATATTCCTATATTCCTATTTCCAATGATATAACCCAAACTCATTTATCAGTTACCCGTCAATTTAAATGTCAACTCTAAACCCAGAGTTTTATTAGGTACTATGCAATATACTAGAGCAATGTAAGACAGAACATGTCAAGTCTTAATTCCCTCAAATTAAAATGCAGCCTTCCTTACCACCCCAGACCACTAGTGGACACAGTGAACACACTAATTCTTCAGGACCCCAATCAACAATTACTTTCTCTGTGATTACTTCTATGATACCCACCCCCCACCAACACCACTGAATTTGCTGGCCTTTTATATACTCCCATAGCACTTTGCATGTATTTCCTATTTTAGTACAGAACACAGTGCATTTTGTCATTATGATTGCATACAGATGTTTTAACTATTTAAGGATAATGATTCTTTTGTCTTTACATTTTGCTATTTCCCTTCCCATAATTATTTCTTGATAATAAAAAGATGAATGAAATAATATAGTATATATTATACTGCATATATATAGTATTATACTACATATATATGAACAATATAGTATATACTTGTGTGGCTTGTGGCTTAACATAATCTAAGTGAAAATGGTTCGGAGAGTATCCAGCATGACAAACTTTCAGTGTACAGGTGAGAGGAGACCATGGTTTGATCAGGCATGGGAGACAATCCAGGCAGAAAAGGTACAGACAGCAATTAACACGCAAGCAGGGAGACGTGAGATCAGTCTGGTTGGAGGAGACTTAAAAAACATTGAAACTTACTTTCTAAACCTCCGTCTCCAACTGGGCAGTTTGCAAGAGACAGGTGTACCAGAGAGGTGGATTTATTCAATCCCTTTAATGAGAAGAAAAAGTTAAAATTTTTATGGGTTGAGTTTCCCCCCAAAGCAAATATCCAATGTTTGCAGGACACACTGGAGAAGCCTCACCTTTGTCAAGGCAGTCAAATCTCTCTCGCGCAGCACTAGTCCGTTCAGCTCCAGATTCTTGAGTGCACTTGATATACTTAAACAGCACTTGAGAGATTTACATAACTGGAAGGTCACATCTTTGTTTCTTATCGCAGGAACACGACTTCTGCAAACTTTACTTCTGTCAGAACCTAAAGCAAAATTATTGCAAAATATGTATTATCATCGTGAGAAAGCATCTGCTCTGTGTTCTTAAAGCCCTCTTTGAGGGACACATGTAAGCTCAAAGCATCAACCACACGAGATACAGAAATATAAACTATGGGTATAGAGGCTCCTATGAAAGCAAGATGCTATATCTAAGTGTGGCTTCAGGATCACCCTGAAGTTGAATCTAGAAAGGGAATGACCACATAGTCTGGGTGGGAGGAGCTTAACTGCAGAGAGAGCACCTGCGCAAAGACATCCAAGCCTGACACCTGCTGGCCATGGAAAATACTGCAGGTGGGGACGACTAAAGGCCAAGACACAAGGGGGAGGAGACAGAAATTACAATACAGAGGTTAGCCAAAGCAAGCCTCGGATAAAAAGCCTATGGCTTTTACCCGGAAGCTGATGAGGACAGAGGCTACCACTGGCACAGTAAAGGTGCCTCTGCAGGTTAGAAAAAAGTACCTAAATCAGACAGATTAGAAAAAGCACCTCTTCCTCAGGGTCAATTAGCCCCCTGGGGCTTGGCAGAGATTTCAAGCTTCTGTGCAGAGCAGAAACCTCGCAGCCCATACACAATAATCCTGTGCTGGTGAGCCCTTACAAGCATTATTTTAAGCATGTATTTTCATTTTAGAAGATCACTGAAGGAGCGCCTGGTGGGCTCAGTCGGTTAAAGTGGCGATTCATGGTTCCGGTTCAGGTCATGATCTCAGGGTCCTGGGATTGAGCCCCGTGTTGGGACTCCATGCTGGGAGTGGAGTCTGCCTGTCCCTCTCCCTCTGTTTCCATACCCCCCACCCCCGTCTCTCTCCTTCTTTCTCTCAAATAAAGAAAAACATCACTGAAGCCCAGTAAGCAGATGAACTGAGAGAAACTGAACTTAGAGGCAGCAACACTAGCTAGAAGTTGGCGAGATGAAGCGCCTGGGAGGCGCAGCTGATTAGAGGATCCAGTCTTGATCTCAGCTCAGGTCTTGATCTCAGGGTTGTGAGACTGAGCCCAGTGTTGAGCTCAGCACAGAATCGCTTGAGATTCTTTCTCTCCCTCTGTCCCTCCGCTGCTCATGCTCTCGCTCTAAAATAAATAAAATCAAAGAAAGGAAGGAAGGAAGGAAGGAAGGAAGGAAGGAAGGAAAGAAAGAAAGAAAGAAAGAAAGAAAGGAAAGGAAAGGAAAGGAAAGGAAAGGAAAGGAAAGGAAAGGAAAGGAAAGGAAAGGAAAGGAAAGGAAAGGAAAGGAAAGAAAAAAAAGAAGAGGAAAGCAAAGCCATCCTGGTGAGAATAAAGAAGCAAACCTAGGAGGTTGAAGTCTACAGCCTGGAGCCACTGGATGCAACAGAAAACAAAGGTTCAGGGAAGGAATTCTGAAGAGTGGTCTCTATGACACATTTTTCCTACGTTCAATGTGAAAAATTAGGCAAGATTAAGTATAGTGGCCTTGACTTTGAGGTCTCTTCCCACTGTAATTGCTTCTGATTACTTTGGATACATCGAGTCCCTTCAGAGGTGTGGAACAGTTACTACACCTGCATGAGATGAGAGAATAATGTGACTTCTCTTCACTAGGGGATAAATTGAAATGTCCTTGCAGAAGAGATAACAGATGATGTGAAACCCAGAGCCTAGAAAAAGCACATGACAATTGTTCAGATTTTTTTGGTTTTGGTTTTAAAGATTTTATTATTTATTAGTGAGAGAGAGAGAGAGAGAGAAGCAGGCTCCCTGCTGAGCAAGGAGCCCGATGGGGCACTCGACCCTAGGATCCTGGGATCATGATCTGAGCCGAAGGCAGACGCTTAACCAACTGAGCCACCCAGGTGTCCCAAGTGTTCAGGTCTAAAAAATATATCCATAGTCACCTTCTCTCCCGGATCTTCACATCCTGTGTCCTGGCTACTTTGTCTCAGCTTGTAAACATATTCAAGTGGGTCCATTTTATTTTCTATTTATTTTTTTATTTTAAGGATTTTTATTTATGTATTTACTTGACACAGAAAGAGAGACAGCAAGAGAAGGAATACAAGCAGGGGGAGTGGTAGAGGGAGAAGTAGGCTTCCTGCTGAACAGAGAGCCCGATGCGGAGCTCGATCCCAGGATCCTGGGATCATGACCTGATCGAAAGGCAGACACTTCACTACTTAGCCACCCAGGCGCCCCAAGTGGGTCCATTTTTTAAGATTTTATTTATTTATTTGACAGACAGAGATCACAAGCAGGCAGAGAGGCAGGCAAGGGGTGGGGAAGCGGGGGAAGCAGGCTCCCTGCTGAGCAGAGAGCCTGATGTGGGGCTCAATCCCAAGACCCTGGGATCATGACCTGAGCTGAAGGCAGAGGCTTTAACCCACTGAGCTACCCAGGTGCCTCCGACCAAGTGGGTCCATTTTAAAAAACATCCTTCAGGCTTAGGATTTTCTAGATCTTCTTTGGGGGTTACCTCAGTTTCTCCCGTACCTCAAACATTCCCCCATAAAGCCCAGATCTGCACCTGCAGCCCCGAGATGGCTAGCAGACATGCTGGGATGCCCCACCAGGCCCTCCTAAAGCATTAACGATGAAGTGAGATTTTCCTCCCAACCCAAATCCCCTCCTACTGTGCTCTGTGCCTCACAGAAAGATACCGCTATAAACTGTCACCCAAGCTTGCTGCCCTCCCCCGCAACTGGTCACCAGGCCCTGTCCATTCTATCTCTTTGATCTCTGAAATCCAGTCCTCCCTTTCTATACCTTAATTTGGGCTCTCAGATTACTATTTGTCCTCCTCCCAATCAACTGCCTTCCATATGGAGGGCACAGCAAGCTTCTAAATAAAAAAATCCATCTCATCATCCTTGTGTCTCCCACAACCATCGGGATAAACATCCAACTATTCGATAGGACAAACAAGGCCGCTGCCTGTGTGGCTCCTGCCAGGTTGGTTTCAAGTCTCAGGTCTCACTTCTAGAACCCTAAGTTCTTGTCCTGTACTTTAGTTTTGCCATATTTTTATATTTCTCAAACTTTCGCACAAGCAGCTCCCTTCTGCCATTTGAATAGCTTCTCACATCCTCAGAAAGGAGGCACCTCCTCCAAGAAGTCTTCCCTGAACATTCCTTTCATTGTTCTCTGCTTTGCAGCACCAGAGGTCACTTCTTCCAGAACACTGACTACTGTGCTTGTGTTTACTTGCTGCCTCCCCCAGTAGAAGAGGAGATCCTCTAGGCCAGGAGCCTTGCCTCCAACAGTGCTTAGTGCTGGCTGATCTCATCTAAGTGCCCAGAAACTTTATACAACTTGTGCAATTCTTTTTTTTTTTTTTTGGTCAAAAAGAATTTTAAAAAAAAATTCCAGTGTAGTTAACATACAGTGTTATATTAGTTTCAAGTGTACCATACAGTGATTCAATAATTCTGTACAGGGGCGCCTGGGTGGCTCAGTGGGTTAAGCCTCTGCCTTCCACTCAGGTCATAGTCTCAGGGTCCTGGATCTCTGCTCAGTGGGGAGCCTGCTTCCCCCTCTCTCTCTGCCTGTCTCCCTGCCTACTTGTGATCTATCTCTCTCTCTCTCTGTTAAATAAATAAATAAAATCTTTAAAAATAAATAAATAAATAAATTATTTTGTACGTTACTCAGTGCCCACCAGGGAAGTGTACTTTTAAACAACCTGTTAATTCTAAGAAGAGATGGAAAGAATAGTTTTAATGCCACTCTACAAGTGTGGGGATTGTAGTTCAAAAGTAACTCGCTCAGGCCACACAGAGTCTATCCACTATAAGATGTCACTAAAAATAATAATAAAACAAAAACAGCTTCCCCCCCCCCCCCAAGAGCTAGGTCTTACTCAAACCGAAACGAAGCAAAAGCCTGAGCTGTATCAGTTTTCCAAATCGCTTTGTTCTCTGTCAGGCTAACTCGTTCAGAAAACCAGGCAAGATCTGTCGAACGCTTAATGAGGCCCCAGACCGCGCTAAGTGCTCTACAAGCAATAACTCCGTGCATCTTCGCAATCATCACGTAAAGCGCGTCCTGTTGGCCCACATCACGGATGGGAACGCTGAGACCTACGGGGCCGTAACTGACTCACTCCGGGCCACTGAGCTGGTAAGAGTCCCCGGGGTACTGCACCCAGACCGCGGGAATGGCCACCCCGGCTGGTGCCCAGCCTCCACCGGGCACCGTCTAAAATCCCGCTTCGCCGCACCGTCACCAGGGCCCCCGAAGCGGGAACTACAAACCTGTTTCGCCAAGCCACGGCTGGAAGAAGCTCTTGATAGAGACTAGGGGCAGATCTTTATTAATCTTGAGGGTGCTCAGGAGCGGCGCCCAGTCCACGAGGCGCAGGCGGTCGGCATTGAAGTCCAGCACGCCCTCCCGCAGGCAAGAGCGCACCGAGGGCAGCGGCACCGAGTCCTGCAGCGCGCACAGGTATTCATAGTGCGAGAAGAAGTCGGCCGCACTGTCGCGGCGCAGCTTCACCGAGTCGATCATGGTCAGGCGTTGGCCTCCAGGGACGCCGGCGGCGGAGACAATGCCCGCAGGCGCCCGGGAGTGCCGGGTCGCTCACCGCCGGGCAGCTGCGACCCCGCGGCTACGCAGCACCGGCAGCTCAGCCGGAAGACGCAGGGTCCCCGGCCACAGCTACGCCAGACCCTCGACGCCGCGCTCCCGCACCGCCCCCCGCCCCCCGCCGCCGGCCGTTGGCTCCCGCCCGACCGCCCTCAGCCGCGCGGGACCGCGATTCGAGCCGGCGGGCGGAGCCTGCAGGGGTGGAGCGCGGAGACGTCAGCACGCTCGCTGTGCGTCAGCACGCAGGGGGAGCCCCGCCTCTCGTGGGGACCCGGCGTGAGATCAAGAGGCGGGTCCTCCGAGACGAGGGAGGTGCGGAAGGTAGGCGGTTTTCGGGATTTGAGGTTTGCGGAGAGGTTTTTCTGGTCGAGTAACAGTGAGAAATCGATGTAGCAGCACAGTTAAAAAGTGGTCTGAAGTTCTGACGGGTGTCTTGTTCGCACCGCCCAGGAGAGAAGACCCTTAATAAGGGATGTGCAAGCGATTTAGTGGATGTCCACTGCTGTCCATTAAATCTTTGCTGTGTTAATTCCTACAAGTAACTCTTCATTTTTGTAGTTTCGACTTACCTCACACGGCTGTTGGCATATTTAATGAGTTCCAAAGATTCAGGACGTTATTGCGATTACTAGTAATCGCTTTGTTTTGTGTTGACATTTAACTCTCTCATAATTGTATTCTGTCTTCTAGCCTTTTTTTTTTTTTTTTTTTTTTTTTTTTTAGTAAAACGATAGAAGTTTGTTAGATGAAGATATAGAAAAAGCTCTAGATTGAGAGGGGGTCCCGACAGGGTTGCCTTTAGGGTTGGTCTTTTATAGAAAGCTAACCAGGGAATGAAAATGCTTTTAACATTTCTTTCTTTTTTTTTTTTTTTTTAAGATTTTTAATTTATTTATTTGACAGAGAGAGAGAGCGCGCACGAGAAAGCGCAAGCAGGGCGAGCAGCAGAAGGAAAGAGAGAAGCAGGCTTTCGGCTGAGCAGGGAGCCTGATGCGGGACTCGATCCCAGAACCTGGGATCATGACCCGAGCTGAAGGCAGATGCCCAACCAACTGAGCCACCCAGGCGCCCTGCTTTTAACATTTCTATTGATATCACCACTGAGCAAGGACTATCCATAACACCTTCAATGGCTTACTTCCTTTTTAGGGTATGGTTGATTATCCCCCCGCCCTTTTTAAAAAGATTCTATTTATTTATTTGAAAGAGAGAGAGAGAGCACAAGCCAGCGGGGAGAGGCAAAGGGAGAAGCAGACTCCCTGCTCAGCAGGGAGCCCAATCTGGGTCTGAGTGGAAGGCAGATGCTTAACCAACTGAGCCACCCAGGCACCCCCCTTGCAAGTGATTATCATAAAAAGGCACCCACCCCACTTGCTTAGGGCAGGGTGGCTGGACCCACCCTGCACGCCCAAGGCATTATTTTCTTCTCAAAGGTTTTTATTTATTTATTAGAGAGAGAGGGAGAGCACAAGTGGGGATGGGGAGACAGAGGGAGAAGGAGAAGAGCACGCCCCACTGAACAGGGAGCTCCAGGCAGGGCTCAATTAGAGGACCCTGAGATTGTGACATGAGTTGAAGTCGGTTGCTTAACCCACTTGAGTTACCCAGGCCCACCCTCCCAGGCATTATTTTAAGCACTGTTTAAGTATGAAATAATTTAATTTTCCTAACAACTCCATAAGGAATATATGATTGTATATCCACTAAGTAGGTAGAACTCAGATAATTGGCCTCTGAACCTGCATTTGTATACAGTTTCTAGAACGGTGATAATCTTTAGGTGTTATGTTTATAGCATTCCTCTTCCACTATAGAGCCAAACTAAAATGGACTCACTTATGTCAGGGACAAAATGAAGATGGTCAATTGCCACACATAAAGGAAACTTAAATAATTACAGGAATATATAGCTCTGCTTAGAAATCAGCAAAGGACACCAGCCAGTCCCCGAATGCCAACTCTGATCTCACCTTCTCTGGACTTCCTTTTTCCCTTGACTCAGCTACCCTGATCCAAATAAGATAGAATACAACTAGGCAACCACTCAGCGGAAAAAACCAAATAACTTCTGCATTGCCCCATAAAAATCCCTTAGCCTGCGAGAGACTCAGAATTGATTGCTCCCAGAGGTTGAAGGTCAAAATCCTTGAAATAAGCTCATCTTTCTGTTTTGTTTTATTCAATATGTGGAGTTTGGTTTTTGACACCATCCACTGGTTAAGTGGGATCATTTTACCTCTCATTTACTGTATTTCACTGATCCATCCTGACATTATTCCCAGACCCCCAACCCAGCTTACTTTCCCGTGGAGCCTCAGTGCTGATGCCTTCTGCTCATCTCTAATACTGATCTTCTCTGGACCTGGTTTCAGGGCAACGAGTTTATTGGATCCAGTCACAGACCTGTTTGAACCTGGTCAACAACATAGGCTGTCTTATTTTAACTGCCAAGTCATTCTCATTTCTTTTTTCCATCCCTTTACTTAAAACAATTCACAAGGGCTCTTCCAGACCTCCTCTATTCTTTTCATGTCACCATTAGATACTGTGTCCCTGCTCTCTGACCTGAAGAAGATACCTCTTATTTCACCAGCAAAATAAGTTTTCAGGCACAGACTTCTTCAACTTCTTTCCATGAACTCTGGCTGCCTTCCAATCCATGCTTCGTAATGCAGCCCCGGCTTCCTGTTCGAATCCTTCCATGACTTCTCATTTCTCTTAGGATAAAGGCAATCCTCCTCACAATTGTTTAAGATATAGCTGCTCAATGTGGACTCACAGACTGGCTACAGTTGAGAATGGTTACTGTTCTGTAAGATGAGGAGCTTGCTTCATAATGTAAATGCACTAACCATCCTGTTCATTTCAGCAGATGAGATTCTCTTGATGATGGTAGCAGTGTGTTGGTACATTCTAGAGCAAGCTCCTTATCTCACTGTCCACTGGCATTTTGAGTGTCTGATCCCCTGATCCAGCATCACCTGGATGTGATGGAGGCATGATCTCTACAACCTCATCTTGCACCCCTCTCCCTTTCATTTTTCAGGAGTCTAGCCCACAGTGAACTCCTCTCAGACCTACATACTTGTGGTTCATTGTCCATGCTTTCCCGTCTACATGAATATTCCCTTCCATATGCTCCCGGTTAATGCCTTCTCATCCTTCTCATGTCATGTGTCACATTGCCAAGGAAACATTCCCTTACCTACCCTACTCATCAAATCCCCCAACCTAAGCTCTCATAACACCATGTCTCTCTCATTCATAGACTTCATCACATTTCACAGCCCATTTTTTTTATTAATTTTATTTTTTTTAAACATATATTTTTATCCCCAGGGGTACAGGTCTGTGAATCGCCAGGTTTACACATTTCACAGCACTCACCATAGCACATACCCTCCCCAATGTCCATAACCCCAACCCCCCTCCCCAACCCCCCTCCCCCCATCAACCCTCAGTTTGTTTTGTGAGATTAAGAGTCACTTATGGTTTGTCTCTCTCCCAATTCCATCTTGTTTCATTTACTCTTCTCCTACCCCCTTAACCCCCCATGTTGCATCTCCTCTCCCTCATATCAGGGAGATCATATGATAGTTGTCTTTCTCCGATTGACTTATTTCGCTAAGCATGATACCCTCTAGTTCCATCCATGTCGTCGCAAATGGCAAGATTTCATTTCTTTTGATGGCTGCATAGTATTCCATTGTGTATATATACCACATCTTCTTTATCCATTCATCTGTTGATGGACATCTAGGTTCTTTCCATAGTTTGGCTATTGTAGACATTGCTGCTATAAACATTCGGGTGCACGTGCCCCTTCGGATCACTATGTTTGTATCTTTAGGATAAATACCCAGTAGTGCAATTGCTGGGTCATAGGGTAGTTCTATTTTCAACATTTTGAGGAACCTCCATGCTGTTTTCCAGAGTGGTTGCACCAGCTTGCATTCCCACCAACAGTGTAGGAGGGTTTCCCCTTTCTCCGCATCCTCACCAGCATCTGTCATTTCCTGACTTGTTAATTTTAGCCATTCTGACTGGTGTGAGGTGATATCTCATTGTGGTTTTGATTTGTATTTCCCTGATGCCAAGTGATGTGGAGCACTTTTTCATGTGTCTGTTGGCCATCTGGATGTCTTCTTTGCAGAAATGTCTGTTCATATCCTCTGCCCATTTCTTTTTTTTCTTTCTTTTTTTTTTTTTTTAGATTTTATTTATTTATTTGTCAGAGAGAGAGAGAGAGCAAGCACAGGCAGACAGAATGGCAGGTCCTCTGCCCATTTCTTGATTGGATTATTTGTTCTTTGGGTGTTGAGTTTGCTAAGTTCTTTATAGATTTTGGACACTAGCCCTTTATCTGATATGTCGTTTGCAAATATCTTCTCCCATTCTGTCAGTTGTCTTTTGGTTTTGTTAACTGTTTCCTTTGCTGTGTAAAAGCTTTTGATGTTGATGAAGTCCCAATAGTTCATTTTTGCCCTTGCTTCCCTTGCCTTTGGCGATGTTCCTAGGAAGATGTTGCTGCGGCTGAGGTCACAGCCCATTTAAGATAGAAATAGAGATCACCATATGGTCCATGAGGAAGAGATCATGTCTGTTTTGCATCTCCAGGGACTAGGACAGTTACTACATGCTACATATAACTGTAGCACTAGTTACAATACTTCTTAAATGAACAAATGAATGTACCTAATCAATCATCAAGCTCTGGCAGTTTTTCCTTTATAGCATCTCTCGTACTCCTTTCTTCTATTTGCATTGCCATTATTCGCCATTTATTATCTTACATGTGGATTGTGATGATTGCTTCAGGCTCTCCTTACATCATTTATAAAGCTTCCCAAGGTTCATGGGTCATCCTGTTGCCCTGCCCAAACCTTCCATGACACCTGTTGCCAACACAACAAACCCCTAACTTTTAAGAATGACATTTAAAACTTTCCACGGTTTGGCTTTAATTTCACTTACCCGGCTTGTTTTTAATCTATGGGTCTAATTATCTCTACATCTTTGCTTCCTTCCAGCTCTGTGTATTGTGTCAAAAACTCTTCTAGTCACCACCCTTGTGCCTCCTTCTCTGGGAAAGTTTCACAGACAATCCAAGCAAGATATGGATCCCTTCTCACCTCTGAACTTGGGAACAGTTTAATAGGACGTATCTGGCACTGCCATAAGGCATCTACATCTTATCTTCCCTGCTGGTATCTAAACTCTTTGAGAGCACAGACACATCTCTGTGTTCTGTGCGGTTCTCAGCATTGCTGTTATACACATAGTCAACCTAGTCAGTGAATATTTGGTGAATGAATGTTGAATGAAATGAGTTCTCTGGCTCTTTCTGTCTTTTTCTACTTTTCAAGGTTCTGTAGTTAGTTACATTTGGACAATAGGCTGCTTCATAGCAACATAAAAACCCAGCTCACAGAGTGTTGCAAATAGCTGCTAAGAACATCCCTGCCACTTTAGAACAGCTTGTTCCCTCTCAAATGAAGAGCAGGATTCCATACTTATTAAATGCCTTTGTTCACTTGGCCTTTAGAGACACTGGGGGCATCAGTGCTCTATATTCAGCGAAATGCCTATTTTGATTATAATTTTCCCTTGTGAATAACAGCTATCCAAAGATGTTCCTGTACAATTTTTCACCCTTTTATATTCATAAAATGTATTTTAACTACATAAAAGCATAAAATAAATAGAATTCTACTTGTTTTTGGTAAAAGTATAGGGAAAGGTCTTTATGGCACATTACCAAACTTGTTTGGGGAGATTTTAACCATGTGAAATGTGTTAGAGAGGCACCAAGAGTTCAAGAATTCTCAAAATTCAGACACAGTTGCCTCGTATTGGCACAGTGGCAGCCATCTATATAACAATAATTTGGAAGATGCTGTATTAGTCCACTCAAGCTGTAATAATGTAGAACAAATCATCCTAAAACTTTAGTGACATCAGCAAGAATTTGGGGGTTTTTGATCTATGGACTAGCTGTAGTGACTGTTTCAGACCTCCTGGTGGCTGGTTTTCCTCCATGGTTGGATCCATTTGAGGTCTGTCCCACATACCTGACTCCAGGGCCCAACTGTGGGTTAGCTGCCTCCAGGGCACACACTTCTTACTGTGGCCACTGAAACACAAGAGGTGAGCCCACTTAAGCCCATTTAAGACCTCTGCTGGCATCATATCTGCTCACACTACACTGACCAAAACTCATCCCAAAACTCAACTATTGTTATTACATTGCTGGGAGAATTGGTGATGATAAGATGAGCACAAATGAAAGGTTTGAGATTCACATCTTCCTTACTAACATTGACAGTCAATGGAACATTCCTGGGGAACTGAAATGGTAGCTTTTTGTGATTTCTATCACATTAGAGTTTGCCAAAGCCACTTAAGTAAAACATACATAATATAGTACATCTCGTTTTAATTTTCCCCACCATTCCACTACGTATTATCAGTGTGGTACCTAACAGATAAACAAACAGAAACTGAAGCAACCCATTGCTAGCACACCTACTTCACAAGAAATACTAATGGAAGTTCTTCAGATGGTATCAGACTCAAACCCACAAAGACAAAACAAGACAAAGAATTCAGATTAAAAAGACAACATAAATTCACATTTCTTCTTTCTTGACTGATTTTAAAAGTACATAAATGTTATATTTATATTTAGATGATTATGCACATAACAGATAGAACTGTAGTATATCTGACAATTCAGACAAAGGAGTCAGTGAGAACAAAGTTGTGTTAGAGTGAGAATGACACTAGAGCATAACCTGAATCCATAGGAAGAAATGAGAACCAGAAATGGTAAATAAACAGACTGACCTAACAAACTCCATTAATATTTATTTGCTCTTATTTCTTCTCTCAGCTCCCCTAAAAGGGGTAAGATTATTTACAGTCATACTTATAACAATGTATTGTTGAATATGTGACATATATAAATGTAATAAAACCAAAAAGGGATGAGGGAGGAGTAAAGTTTCTATATCTGACTGGAATGAAGTTAGTTTAAACTGAAGTAGATTCTGATAAGATATAGATTGTAAGCTTTAGAACAGCCATTAACTAAAAAAAAATTGGTAATAATAAATGGAGTTAAATGTTACACTAGAAAATATCCATTTAATATATACAAATATATTCTACAAAGTAGAATAGAGGAGCAACAACAACAACAAAACCTCCAAACGTGAGACATGTAGAAAACAAAAGGTAAAATGACATAGATCCTACCATATCAATAATAAAATTAGATGTGAATTAATGAAACAATCCAATCAAAAGACAGGATTATCAAACTGGATAAAAAACAAAAAAATGTGTGGACAGGAGGTACTCCTTAGATTTAGAGATACAAATACATTCAAAATAAAAGATGAAAAAATGTATATCATGCAAATAGCAACCAGAAGAATGCTGTAGGGGCTAGACAAACACTGGACAAAATAGACCTTAAAACAACAATGAAAAGGAGTTGCTGGATATAAGAGGGAGATTTCATGATGCAAAAAGGGCCTAAACTGGGGTACCTGGGTGGCTCAGTTGTTAAGCCTCTACCTTCGGCTCAGGTCATGATCCTAGGGTTCTGGGATGGAGCCCCGCATCTGGCTCCTTGCTCAGCAGGAAGCCTCTCCTCCCTCTACCATTACCCCTGCTGTGTTCCCTCTCTCACTGTGTCTCTCTCTGTCAAATAAATAAAACCTTTAAAAAAGAAAAGAAAATAAAAAGGTCAATCCATCAGAAGACATAAAAATTGTTAATATGTGCAACTTGTAAGAGAACACCAAAATCTGAGAAGAAAATGGCAAAATACATGAAGAATTGAAGGGAGAAATAGAGAATTCAACAATATTAGTTGAAGACTTCTATACCTCCGAGTCAGTAATGGATAGATAAAGTAGGCAGAAGATTAACAACTAGGTAGAAGACTTGAACCACACCATAAATTAACTAGACCTAACAAAGATCTGTAAAACACAACCCAACAAGACTTAGATTCATCATCTTCTCAAGTACATATGAAACACTCTCCATGGTAGATCATGTTCTAGGCCATAAGATGAGATTGAAACCCACACACACTGTAGGTGGGAATGTAAATACTGCTGTCATTTTACAAAATGGTCAGTTTCTCAGAATGTTGAGCATAAGAATTATTCTGTGATCCTGCACTTTCTGCTACAAGATATATACTTAGCAGAAGTAGAAACTTAGGTCCACACAAAAACTTTCACGTGAATGCTCATAGAAGCATATTAATAATGTCAAAAAGTGGAAATAACCCAAATGTCAATAAAAAATGTGTAATATTCACACAATGAGCTGTTTTTGAGCTATAAAAAGGAATGAATTATTGATACATGTTACAACATGGATGAACCATGAAAGCAATATGCAAAGTGAAAAAAACCACTCACAAAAGACCATATATTGTATAACTCCATTTATTATAAATGCCTGGAATAGGCAAATCCTTAGAGACAGAAAGTAGATGAGTGGTTGCCTAGGGCTGAAGGGTTGAAGACAATGGCAAAAGACTACTGATGTGTCTTGACTTTTATGTGGGGGAACAAAAATCTTCTAAAATTGGGTTTTGGTGATGGTTGTACAACTCTGTGGATTGCACTGAATTGCTTACATTAATGGGTGAAATGATGGTAAATTATATAGTGTAAATTATATCCCAAAGCTGTTAAAATTATGATAAATTTTATGCTTAGAAATTTGGAAATTCATCCATCGATTACAATTTATTAAAAAAAGTGCAGCCTAAAAATAACCCAAGAAAGAAAAGAGTATCTAATAACCCCAGGTAAGTACATTTACAGAAAACAATTTCCAGGGATAAGTGACTTTCTTGGTAAATTCTTCCAAATATTTAGGGAAGAAATAGGAATCTTAAAAAATTTCCGGGAAACAAATAACAGAATACACTACTCAAATCTTTTTTTTTTTTTTTTTAATGAGGCCATCATAAACTTCAGACCAAAGCTGAAAAGAATATTACAAGAATGGAATCACAGGCCAATTTCTCTTGTGAACATGCATGCAAAAATTGTAAACAAAAGCACAAATAGTATCCATGGTATGTAAAACTATAATACATCCCAACTGAATTGGTTTTATTCTGGTATTCAGCTTACTGTCCAAACATAAAATAGATCTCAGGAATAAACTCAAATGGAAATAATTCATGTAAAAAAGAAGTCAATAAAAAAAAAGAAAGTCAATCAGGAGAAACACAAGAATGAATAAGCACAACAGATAATGCCTTATAAAAAATAGATGAAAAATATTCCATAAATTACTGAATATTCTAAAATTTTAAAATAAAAAAAGCAGTTGAAAAAGATTCAAGAGGAAGTGACAAATACTGAATATAGGCAAAAAAAAAAATCAAATATACAAATGATAGGAGCACCTAAAGAATAAAAGCAAGGAAACAGAACAAATACTAACAGTATAATTTAAGAAATTTTCTAAAATAATAATAGTAATAGTAAAAATAACACTAATAGAAACTGCATTTTGAACAAGTATATTACATACCTGGAATAGTAAGTCAGAATGATCAACACCAAGTTGTATTCTAGAGAAATTTTAGACCTAAAATGGGAGGTTGGAATTTTAATCCTAACAAAACTAACTTTTAACTATAAAGGACATGGACCAACTATTAACCAACACGCAAGAGGTCAGGTTATCTGAATTCCATGAACCCTTATGAAGGAAACTATTAAAGAAAGAGTATCACACAGCCGAAGTGACCAGAGATAATCAATATAAGTATGACTGATGAGCATTAAGTGTAGTACTGCTTGTAGAATGAGAAGTAAATGAGGGTTAAACAGGAAAGACTATCATATGCAATGGCTGTAAGCTCTGGCAATGTAGGTATTAGTCCTGTAAGTGACAGAGAAACAATGAACAAACACCAAATGAAGTTAAAACTGTTTTCAAGCATTGTATATTGAAATTGCAATTCTGAGTCTGTTCTGTGAGTAATATGGAATGGAACAAATGAGGAATTATGGAGTATTCTATTTAAAAAAAAAAGATTTTATTTATTTGGAAGAAAGAGAAAATGTGCATGCACGGGAGGAAGAGCAGAGGAAGAGAGACAAACAGACTCTGCACTCAGTGTGAGCCCAGTACAGGGTTCAGTCTCACAACCCTGAGATCATGACCTGAGCCAAAACCAAGAGTTCAATGCTTAACTGACTGAGCAACCCAGGCATCCCTGAAGTATTCTGGTTATAACATCTGTGAGCTACGGAACTTGGGTTCTCAGGATGGAGGAAATGAATACAGAGGTAATATAGAGGATGTTTATTAAAAACGGCAGTGCTGAGTTAGAATTATCTGTCTGTAATTAATAAGTCATTTTAGCTATATATATATATTTTTAAAGTCTTTATTTATTTGAGTGAGAGAGAGAGAGCATGCATGCACACAAGTAGGGGAGAGGCAGAGGGAGAAGGACAAACAGACTCCACACTGAGCAGGGAGCTTGACCCAGGGCTTGATTCCAGGAACCTGAGATCATGACCTGAGCTGAAGGCAGACCCTTAACCAACTGAGTCACCCAGGCATGGCATTTTTAACCATATTTATATAGATAAAGGTATTTAGGTCTATGTCTATATCTATAAATTTATATATAACTATATACTCTGTATATAATTATATATGAAAATATGTGTCAAGCACACACATACACACACACACACACACACACACACACACACACACACACACAAACATACATGCTATCTCTGTCTATTGAATAGGACTAGAACCAATGACCAACCCAGTAGGAACAAAGATCCATAGGGCTCAGATTATGATCTTGAAATGGCTGATTTAAGGTCTGTGGTGCATTTGTGTGAAATGTACTTGGAAAGTTTTGTGATACCGAATAACAAGGAAGTCATCAAAGAGCACTGGGCCATTTCAAGAGGACTCAGGGGCCAAATGTGAGGAGGCTTTCCATGGACAATAGAACAGTTTGAACTTCAGTAGGTATAATAATTACAATGAATTAAAATCCATCAACTATGTTTAAATCCATGGGTTTCTATGGATACCAAAAAAAGGTCACCTTATGAGGATCATTGGGGAAAAATTCATTATAATGAAACCTGATTTTTAGAATGGTAGAGGTAGAATGGGGTGGGGTGAGAGAATAACCAAGCTTTTATCCTGCCTTTCTGTTGCGAACTGTATCACTGTGCAACCAAATTGTAGATGAGGGGGTAGATCTCTTCATAAAAGTATTCCTGCCAATATGTGGAAAAGAAGTGATTAAATTAGAATATCTCAATTTTGCAATCCATGATGAATTTATGCTGGGACCTGGTAGAATTTGGAAATGCAAGATTAACTTAGAAGAACTGTGAGTTCTAGTGATTGAACAAAAGATTTGTGTATTCACTGAGTATCAATGGCTGCTGACATCACATAGAGAGCAATAACCAGACATTATCTGCTTCCTGACAAATAATACACCACAGTCCATAGTCTTCCTGAAAGGATTGACCAGTTTCTTATTTTCCAGGAAATACAGAGGACAGAGGAACATATTTAGCTGCACCATGAACATGTACTCAGCAAAATCCATATTGTGGGGAACTCTACAGTCAAGGTCAAACTCTACAGGTCAATGTATTCTTCAACAGATTCATTGAAGGTCAGTAAAAGGATGGAAAGGTGACTTATAGAGTAAAAGAGCAAAAGTCATTATTTAAAACAGCAAAACTAAACCATGCTGTCTCGGGTTACAAACTTGGATGATAAATTTATAAGAAATTTAAGGATGAGTCAATTATAAAAGTGAGGAAAATGATTACTTTTTGGAAGAAGAAAATTGTAATTGGATCAGGACACCAGGAGGGGTTTCAGGCAAAGTTCTGTTTCTTTAATTGTATGATGATTACAGGAGTATTTGTCTTCTAATATCATTAAGCTATATATTTGCCTTTTGTGGTTTCCTGACTCTATAACATATTTTATAACAAAAATGTTTTAAAAAATCAAACACCTAGGAATAAATATGACAAAAAGAATATGAAAACTCGATACAGAAAACTTAAACTCTTTGAGGTAATCAGACTTAAATAAATGGATGTCCTTGGTCATTGATTGCATGATTCAATATTGTAAATCAGTAATCTCCAAACTTTACAGATTCAATGCAATAAGAGTCAGTATCTCTCTCGTGTGTGTGTGTGTGTGTGTGTGTGTGTGTGTGTGTGTGTCTGTCTGTCTGTATATGTCTGTCTGTCCGTAAATTGACAAGTTGAATCTAAAATTTATATGGAGATTCTTAAGGGCAGTCATAGTAAGACATGAAAAAGTACACAGTTGGAGGACTATATATCAGATGACATGATTGATTAAGCTATGATAATTAGAACAATGTGGTACAGACAAAAGAATAGAAATAGAGCTATGGAATAGAACAACAGGTTTGGCCCCTACCCAAATACATGAAGTCACTTCGTTTATGACAATGGTGACAATACAGTAGATAAAGGAATTTTTTTCAATAAATGCTTATATTTCAAAAATGGAAAAAATTAATATTGATCCTTATGTCACGCCGTATACAAAAATCAGTTCCAGATGGATTGTTGATCTAAGTGATCAGCAAAATGATCACTGAAGAGTGAAAAAGTAAACCAAAGAGTAATAGAAGGTCTTTTCATTATTTGTTTCTGACAAAAATTTGGTGCCCAAAAAAGTACTTGATTGCAGGAAAAAGACAGACAACCCAACAGAAAAATAAGCAAAGCTTGAACAGGCACTTCACAGAATAGAATATCCAAAATCACTCAAAAAAACCATGACAAGGTACTCATCTTAATAAGGGAAAAGAAAAGAAATTTAGTTAAACATTTAAAACACAAATTAATTAATCAGGAAAATGAAAACCACAATGGGATACCACTATATGTGCACTATAATGGCCAAGATGAAAAGAGCTGATGAAAATGTGGAGCTGCCGGAACTCCCACGCACTACTGGTGGGAGAGTAAATCAGTAGTGTGGAAAGTGAAGGTATGTGTAGCCTAGGACCTGGCAAGTGTACACCTAGTATATACTCACCACATGTATGTATATATATGTCCCAAGAGGCCTGCAGAAGAGTGTTCAAAGAAGCACTATTTATATAGCCTCAAACTAGAAATAACCCAAATTCTGCTCTATCAAGAGCAGAATAAATAAATTATAACTTCATGTAATAGAATACAACGAAAGTGAATGAACTCTTGCTCCAAGCAAAAATATGGCTGAATCGCAAATTTCATGTTGAGTGGAAGAAGCCAGATGCAAATGAGTACATACCATATATTAGTTATCTGTTGCTCCATAACAAATTATCATGATATTTAGCTGCTTAAAGCATTCATTTATTTATTTCAGATTCTGTGGCTCGGGATCCCAGGTGTGGCTTAGCCAGTGCCTCTGCCTCAGTGCTGTAATTTAGGTTGTCAGTGGGAGCTGTCATCTCGTTTGAAAACTGAACTGAGGGAGGATCTGCCTCCAAGTGTACTTATTTGGCTCTGGATGGGATTCCTTCTTTATAAGCGATTGGACTTAAGGCCTCAGCTGTCCACTGGCTGGGGGCTGTGACCTCCTTGCCGTGGGGTCTCTGATGGTGCGGTTCATGACATGGCAGCTGTCTTCTATCAGGGGGAGGAAGAGGGAGAACAAAGTAGGAGATTTGTCCCCTAATCTTGGAAGTCCCATCTCTCACTTTTGCAACATTCTATTGTTATAAGTAAGTCATGCCTTCCAGCGTATACTCAAGTGGAAGGGATGACATGAGGACATCAATACCAGGATGCAGAAGTCATTGAAACTAATTTTTTTTAAAAGATTTTATTTATTTATTTGACAGACAGAGATCACAAGTAGGCAGAGAGGCAGGCAGAGAGAGAGGGGAGGAAGCAGGCTCCCTGCGGAGCAGAGAGCCGATGCGTGGCTCGATCCCAGGACCCTGGGATCATGACCTGAGCCGAAGGCAGAGGCTTTAACCCACTGAGCCACCCAGGCACCCCGAAACTCATTTTGAAGCTGCCTGCCACCTGATGTGATTCCATTTTTGGAGTTCTGAAGCAGGTGAAAAAAATCCATGATAACAGGAATCAGAATTGTGAATCCTGATGAGGCTTCGGGTTGCTGGTAATGTAAGAATGCAAAGCACTGGTTCCACAGATGTTCTTTTTTTTATTATTAATTATTTTTATTAACATATAATGTATGATTAGCCCCAGGGGTACAGGTCTGTGGATCATCAGGCTTACACATTTCACAGTACTCACGATAGCACATACCCTCCCCAATATCCATAACCCAACCACTCTCTCCATCCCCCCATCCCCCCAGCAACCTTCAGTTTGTTTTATAAGATTAAGTGTCTCTTATGGTTTGTCTCCCTCCTGATCCCATCTTGTTTCACTTTTTCCTTCCCTAACCCCCAAACCCCCCACTCTCAAATTCCTCATATCAGGAAGATCATATGATAATTTCTTTCTCTGATTGACTTATTTCCCTCAGCATAATAACCTCTAGTTCCATCCACATCATTGCAAATGGCAAGAGTTCATCTTTTGATGGCTGCATAGTATTCCGGTGTTTGCGTGTGTGTGTGTGTGTGTGTGTTTGTGTATACACACACACTTCTTTATCCATTCATCTGTTGATGGGCATCTAGGGGTAGATACCCAGTAGTGCAATTGCTGCGTCATAGGGTAGCTCTATTTTCAACTTTTTGAGGCACCTCCATGCTGTTTTCCAGAGTGGTTACACCAGCTTGCATTCCCACCAACAGTGTAGGAGGGTTCCCCTTTCTCTGCATCGTCGCCAGCATCTGTCATTTCCTGACGTGTTAATTTTAGCCATTCTGACTGGTGTGAGGTGATATCTCATTGTGGTTTTGATTTGTATTTCTCTGATGGCAAGTGATGTGGAGCACTGTTTCATGTGTCTGTTGGCCATCTGGATGTCTCCTTTGCAGAAATGTCTGTTCATGTCCTCTGCCCATTTCTTGATTGGATTATTTGTTCTTTGGGTGTTGAGTTTGCTAAGCTCTTTATAGATTTTGGATACTAGCCCTTTATCTGATATGTCGTTTGCAAATATCTTCTCCCATTCTGTCAGTTGTCTTTTGGTTTTGTTAACTGTTTCCTTTGCTGTGCAGAAGCTTTTGATGTTGATGAAGTCCCAATAGTTCATTTTTGCCCTTGCTTCCCTTGCCTTTGGCGATGTTCCTCTGAAGAAGTTGCTGCGGCTGAGGTCGAAGAGGTTGCTGCCTGTGTTCTCCTCAAGAATGTTGTTGGATTCCTTTCTCACATTGAGGTCCTTCATCCATTTTGAGTCTATTTCATGTGTAGTGTAAGGAAATGGTCCAATTTCATTTTTCTGCCTATGGCTGTCCATTTTGGTGGTTTATATGTCTCTAGGAATGCATCCATTTCTTCCAGATTGTCAAATTTGCTGGCGTGTAGTTGCTCATAATATGTTCTTATAATTGTTTGTATTTCTTTGGTGTAGGTTGTGATCTCTCCCCCATCATTCATGATTTTATTTATTTATTTGGGTCCTTTTTCTTTTTGATAAGTCTGGCCAGTGGTTTATAAATCTTGTTAATTCTTTCAAAGAACCAGCTCCTAGTTTTGTTGATTTGTTCTAGTGTTCTTTTGGTTTCTATTTCATTGGTTTCTGTTCTGATCTTTATTATTTCTCTTCTCCTGTTGGGTTTAGGCTTTCTCTGCTGTTCTTTCTTCAGCTCTTTTAGGTGTAAGGTTAGGTTGTGTACTTGAGACCTTTATCTGATATGAGGATTGCCACCCCAGCTTTCTTTTGATGTCCATTAGTATGGCAAATTGTTTTCCATTCTCTCACTTTAAATCTGGAGGTGTCTTTGGGTCTACAATGAGTTTCTTGTAGACAGCATATTGATGGGTCTTGGTTTTTTGTTGTTATTGTTTTGGTTTTTTTTTATAATTTTTTCCTTTTTTTTTTTTTAAAGATTTTATTTATTTATTTGACAGAGAGAGATCACAAGTAGATGGAGAGGCAGGCAGAGAGAGAGAGAGAGAGAGAAGCAGGATCCCTGCCAAGCAGAGAGCCCGATGCGGTACTCGATCCCAGGACCCTGAGATCATGACCTGAGCTGAAGGCAGCGGCTTAACCCACTGAGCCACCCAGGCTCCCTTCCTTTTTTTTTTTTTTTAAAGATTTTATTTATTCATTTGACAGACAGAGATCACAAGTAGGCAGAGAAGCAGGCAGAGAGAGGAGGAAGCAGGCTGCCTGCTGAGCAGAGGGCCTGATGTGGGGCTCGATCCCAGGACCCTGGGATCATGACCTGAGCCAAAGGCAGAGGCTTTAACCCACTGAGCCACCCAGATGCCCCGATGGGTCTTGTTTTTTTTATCCATTCTGATACCCTGTGTCTTTTGATTTGGGCATTTATCCCATTTACATTCAGGGTAACCATTAAAAGATATGAATTTAGTGCCATTGTATTGCCTGTAGAGTGACAGTTACTATATTGTCTCAAGTTAGATTTTAGTTCTTTTATTTCTCCAGAATGGGATTTTATTTCTCCAGAAAGTTGTTCTCTAATATCTCCCATTCCTTTTTCAAGCTCAGCTAGCATCTTAAGAATCGTCATTCTGAACTCTAGATCTGATATATTACCAATGTCTGTATTGATTAGGTCTCTAGCCGTTGGTACTGCCTCTTTTTCTTTTTTTTGTGGTGAGTTTTTCCACCTTGTCATTCTATCCAGATAAGAATAAATGACCGAGATTCCTGCCTCCAGAGGAGGAAGGTGAGTCTCCTTGGATCTGCCACTTGTGGAGTCCCTGCTGAAAGAGCAGTGGCCCAGCTGTGCCGTGGATCATGGTTTAAGGTAACCCCGAGCTGAGAGCCCCCTCCTCAGCTCTGTCTCTGCTGCTGGCTTCCCCACTCCGATATCTGGGAGCTCTGCCACACTCAGATACCCCTGATCTTTCAGTTACCCCGTGGGCACTGAGACCACACTGTCCCTGCGAGGGCTCCACCCCCACTTAGCCTCTGGAGCAATAGCCCTCAGTGGAGCCGACTTCTAAAAGTTCTGATTTTGTGCTCTACTGCTCCGCTACTTGCTAGGAGCCGGACCCTCCCCCGACAGTCTATCTTCCTGTTGCTTCGGATTCACTTCTCCGCACGTTCTACCTTTTAGAAAGTGGTTGATTTTCCATTTCTAAAATTGCTGCTCTTCTTCTCTTATATCTCCTGTTGAGTTTGTAGGTGTTCGGAATGGTTTGATACCTATTTAGCTGAACTCCTGCGACCTGATGTCATTTCAGTCTGCTACTCCTCTGCCATCTTGCCTCTCCATCTCCCACAGGTGTTCTTTATAAAGACTCCTTGATGCTTCTGATTTGTGCACTTCTTCTGAATGTATGTTACATTTCTAGTTTAACATTTACATAAAAATAGTTAGTTTTCTACCCTACAGGCTCATTCTGCTGATAAATAACTTCCATTGTCCCTAACTATGATCCACCCCGCTCCTGAACCAGGCAGTAAAATAAAAACCCAATTTATAGTCTACCACTTAAAAGCTGACAATTTAGCAAAAGTGCATGCAGCCTTGTTTTTAAAAAAAATATAGGTTTGGAGAGGGCACGGATTGCATGGAGCACTGGGTGTGGTGCAAAAACAATGAATACTGTTACGCTGAAAATAAATTTAAAAAATTAAAAAAAAAATAAATATTGTAAAAAAATATATATAGGTTGAGGAGTTAGACTAAAGTTTGTATCCAGGTTTCACCATTCGCTGGTCATGTGAACTTGGTCTTTATTTTCCCCATCTGTATTATTAGTATGCATCAGAGGATTGCATGGCAAACTAATAACTGGAAGTCATACAATATATACCTATTGTAAAAGGACTTGAATTCCTCCAAAGACTTATAATGGCTTCTTTCTTTCTTTTTTTTTTTTTCTTTCTTTCTTTTTAACCTAAGATTTTATTTATTTATTTGAGAGAGAGAGAGAACCTCAAGCTGACTCTATACTGAGCATGGAGCCCAAGACAGGGCTTGACCCCAAGACCCTGAGAGCACAACCTTATCTGAAATCAAGAGTCAGACATTTAACTGACTGAGCCACCCAGGCATCCTTCATAATGGTTTATAATGGCAACATCTGTACAATTTCCTCATATTACCATGGCCTTCATGGTCAGGTTGGCTTGACTTCCAGACCTCTGCTCATTCTTACCAGGGAAGAATATTCCTGAAATATTCTCTTAGATTTAACTTAAGGTAGATTGCTCTACTTATCCCCACACATCATTACCTACAATAGCGATCCTCTCCCAGTCAGCCTCAGAATATACCAACACGCAGATCTGAAGAAGGTATTTGCTCTATTTTCTTCTCAGGTATTTTCCTTTAGGAATCGCTGCTTAATCAATAGGGACGTGGTTAAATGAATTATGCCCATATCCATTTTATGGAATTCTATGTGGCCAATAAAATATTTAGCAAATTTGTGTAAGTTGATGTAGCAAGGTATCCATGATACATCGTAAAGTAAAACAGGTGAGAAACAATACAGTCAGACAAATACCATGCCCACTAGTAGGTAAGATAGGTGAGAGCAGAGACCAAGTCCGTCTTATACATCTGCAGTGTCTAGTGGACACACAGCAGGCACTTATAAATATTTGTGGACTGAATGTTAGAGCACAGAAAATGACCTGGAAGAACACACATCACATTGTTATCAGGGTAATCCTTCTCTGGAGGAGCGTTTTTTGTTTACCACATTTCTGATGATCCAAGCAGTTTTATTAGAATGTATTTAATGTTTTATGTTTTCTGGCATGTAAGGTGCTTGGCCCTCCAGCAGTCAGCGCCTGTGTCTCTTTGTTGCTAGGGTGACTTCAGGCTACCAGAAATAGCCAGAAATAGCTGGCTCTGGGGAGCCAGACGTGGCTGGTCATTCACGTACCTGTCCCCATCCAGCTTTTAACAAATAACTGACAGAAGGAGTAAACGGACTCCTGCAGCCTAGCCCTTGATTGGGCAACTCAAAGTGTGCATTTTGATTCCGTACAGCTCCCCAGTGATGCACCCTAAATGACTTCACTGGCTTCAAGGGACTTTACTTTAAACTGCACTTTCTTTCTGGCCTCCTTCCAGTTCAAGCTTCCCTGGATTGTCTTAGAACAGTTCCCCCTCTGAGTCTGCTTCTGGGGACTCAATCTCAGTCACTTGTGTAATTAAAAACCATAAAAACAGATGGTGCCTATTAGCAGATGAGGTGTATGACCTCCTCACCTCAAACCTGTCACCCTCCATAGCTTTAAATTAATCGGAAAATGTGTCCAGCCACAACTCCATAACTGACAGGGCCCAGGGCAAAATGAGATTGTGGGGTCCTTTGTTTGAAAAGCAGGAAAAAAGTGGTTGTAGCCATACTAAAACATAAAAGCTTTTCTTTTTTTCCAGAGTCTCTCTCTTTCAACTTGTTAGGATATTTTTTACTTCCTACTGACTATTGTTTGAAGTAAAGAAAAATTAAAATTTGGCACAATCAGCATGAATTTTTTTTCACTCATCTTTATTCTTGTGCAATGTGAACTTTACGTGCATATATAAGAGCTTTTCACTTAAGTGCAGAATTACAAATTACACAATTTATCCTTCATAGATTGTATATGCATATGTATTTCTTTCTTATCTATGCTATGGAAATGCTGCACAAAACTAATTCAATTGTTTTAATTTTACTTTCCAACATGTACACTTTCTCCCCTGATTCCTACCTTCTGCTCAGTGTTGTGTGACTAAGGACTGAAAGGGAAAAAGAACCCCTGGTTGCCCTCTCTTTCCTTCTATGTCATCATTTCCAGGGTAAGCAATTGGCTAATACAGGGCAATGAATGAGTAAGGAAGGTTATGATGGGTTCCTTGATCTTTCATGTTTCTCAGAACTCCATTGCCTTCCCTGTGTCTGAAGGATTGTGATGAGAGTGTAAAAGCACAGCCTCCAGGGGCTGTGAGTCCTTCTGTTCACTCAGACATTTAGGTAACACAGGGTTGTGTCTGGCCCCGCTGCTGGTCCATCTGAATGCTGTGCACGTGGAGCATGGCAACTGCTGTGTGTGAATGGGGCACCAAGAACAGTAGGCATGCAACTGCACGGGCTCCTCTCCTTACACGCATGTGCCCTCGGCCCATAGACTTCACTTAGAAAACACAAGCTGAGGGGTGCCTGGGTGGCTCAGTGGTTGATGTCTGCCTTCAGCCTGGGCCATGATCCCAGGGTCCTCAAATTGAGACCCACATCAGGCTCCCTGCTCTGCAGGAAGCCTGCTTTTCCTTCTCCCACTCCGCTTGCTTGTGTTGCTGCTCTCCCTGTTTCTCTCTCTGTCAAATAAATAAAATCCAAAAAAGAAAAAAGAAAACACAACCTGAAAGATACAATAAAGAATTTCGAGACAGATGAGAGTAGAATATTAAACCAAGATAGGAGTTCTTCTAAGTGTGGGACCCTGGGGTACTGCTCATGAAGGCACCCCTGGCTGGAGTACAGTTGTAAGGCCTAGGCCTTGTTGTATATTACAAACATGTTCAATATTTATAATATTCAGTAAATTACATTCTTTACATGAATACATGTGATCTGATAAATATTGTTGACTATTGTCTCCAGTAGTATACTCTAACTGTGTTAATATTTTCTGGGAAAATATTTCATTCTTCATGCAGGGAATATATTTTAAATTTAAATATTGTTTTTAATTCACCACATTCCCTGTATATCCTAAATTTCATGCCCGTTTGCATTGTGCTCAAGACCATCAAGTAATCATTGCCTTTATTCCCCAGAAGAGAGTCCTCCATCCTCTTATTCAATATAGACTACTTGTTTTTTGAACCTGCTACACAGTTGCCACCCAGGGTATTCCATTCCATGAACTCTTATTTGGGGACCCCATTTCCTGTATGCTAATTATCCTTTCTTTTGTTTTTCCCTCTCATTTTAATGGTGACATATCCACCAGGATATGATTTAGGTTTTTCTTAAGTGTACAGTGAACTTTGGATTTCTGCCATCTTTAGAAATAAGACCTTAAATATATGGGGAGACTCCATGCACATATGTGTTTTTGACTCCAGAGTGAGTTGTGGGGAAAGCTTGTTTTTGGATTTGGACACTCGAATATATGTACCTGGAGGGCTTTGCTCTGGAATTTAAAATTTTCATAAGCAAGGCCCACTGATCTCCTGCCTTGGTTTCTGTAACTGACGTCTGGAAGGTTCGAAGCAATGGTGGGTGCTTGAGGTATGTGGTAAGAGGGGAAATCCCATTCTGAAGGCGCTTTCAGGCAGTCCCTACACCTCACCCCCACACTCTGCTTTACTTGGATCTCTGAGTTCAGATGCTGTTCAGTTCCACTTCTCCAGTGATTAATCACCAACCCTACACTCTCCTTGAAGCAGGGTGCAAGAATGGGGAGGAGGTAGAAGGAAACAAATTCAGTTGTTCAGTGATGGGCAGAAACCAAGGAAGGGGAGGGGATCTAACTAGTCAGAGCTATCACCAATGCCTTGTTTTTAGCCTCCCTCATTCCCCATTATTTCTTATTTGGCATCTCTAATATAAGTCATCTGGTACTTTGTGGGCATTAAGGCATTATGTTTGGAAATAATTGCAAACTTAAAAAAAGTTGTATGAATTCCTATGTTTTTAAAAATGTCCTCCCATTACTCTGTCTCTGTATTAATCTGTTTCCTGAACATTTGACAGTAAGATGCATGGATCATGGTCCCTTTCCCTGAGTCCCTCAGAGTGTTCTTCTAAAGTAGACTTCTTTACATTAATCTTAGGTCACATGGGACACAGCCTTCTTCTAGGGCTGAGTGGAAAAATACCTCTCAAAGACTCCAAAGAGGGTGAGACCACAAAGAAAAAGGCAAAGGAGATGCGGAGGTTCCCCCATGACTGTATAATGAAATAAGCCACTGGAGCCACGCTTTCTACCAATATTATCCTTTACTCCTAGAGGAGTTAAAAATTCAGGGGCAGTATGGCTCCCCTGGCTCCCCCAGGCTCTTCACCTGCCCTAGGTTCTGGATTCTAGTCCTAAAAAAACAACCTTTAGCTCTTGTCCCATGACTTAGAGAACAAGTAAAGCCTAGAGTCTGAGAAATTTAATTTATTTAATAGTCTATTGAATAATACTCTACACTATCATTGTGTTTGAGTTTTCCAACTTGAAGTGCCAAGATTTTCAGTGTATCCATTAAGTAGAAAAGGCAGAACTAAAAGATTGGGGAGATGAGCCACTAATGCCAGTGATCTCTTTCATGTACTTGGGGCTCAGGAACTTCTCACCAAAGGAGAGTTTGTGCTTGGAAAGAGCTCAGAGACTGGTCTTTGTTACATAGAAAGTCATTCCTGGAATCCTTTTTCTTTGGGTATCTCTGTACATACATAGTTGATGAAACAATCAGACAGGTTTCTATGCTAAGAGGGCTAGTATGAGAGAGTCCCAGATGGAGAGGGGAAATTGTCTAGGAGAGATGCCTTAGTCTTGCTCTGCTTCAGCACTGTTTCCCTCCCCTTCTCTAACTCTCACCTGTGTGGGAAAATATAAAGGCAGGAAAGCTCATTGACAGATAAGGGCACTCACACCAGGAGTCATTTTCAACTGCTTTGTGCCCACTCCCAGGGCTCACATTTGGTGTAACTAGGGGCCATCATTCATTTTGTTCAGAGTTGGACAGAAAGCACAAAGAGTTGTTCCTTAGCAGGTGTCCTGGCATTATGCACAAGGGAGGTATATACCACCATATCTCACACCCCACATCTCCTGTCTGGGCAGCCACAGTGCATGAATTGTCTGACCCTGGGGAATGAAGAGTGTGGAACATTCGCAGAGGCTAGCTCTAGAGAAATTCTTTAAATTAGCATGGGCATGTGGATGAATGTTCTAGATTGTTACTCGTTTTATGTCAAAGCTTATACTGAAGTCCATTCAAAGCTCTCTTTCTGGGAATAAATGAAAGCAGAAAATATTTTCTGTTCTTGTTGTCTTAAAAAATACATGTATGTTTATATATAGGTGTGCAAATATCTGTGTGTATGTGTGTGTGTGTGTGTATTCCCAGAATAAAACCCCACTTCTGAAACTAACCCCAGCACATAATCTGGTAAGAAGGAAATTCTAATTCCAGTATCTTTACAACATCCATTGAAGAACATACTGAAAACTTTATATACCCCAGGATATAGAGTTCAGCAAAGCAACTGTCCAAAGATATTCAAGTCCTATAGATTAGGGTTTTCTAATTATAGCAGATTGTATTTCTCAAAAAACGACCACAGCAGTATTTCAAGTCCCACATTCCCTTCCAGAGCTTTGCTAGCCTCTATCAAAAGTTGGAGTCTATCTTTCCCTTAAAATTGGGTCGGACTTCTGGCTGTATCGATGAATAGAATGCAGCAGACAGGAGTGTGTTCCCTTCTTAGGGCAGATAATAGATAACAAAGTATCTGTGTGAATTAAACAACAGGAATATATTCTCTTAAATTTCTCAACGGTAGAATTATGAAACCAAGGCATCATCAAGATTGATTCCTTTTGGAGAACTCTGAGGAGAAGTCTGTTCCAAGCCTCTTTCCTAGCTTCTGTCGATTGCCAGAAAACCTTGCCATCCTTGGTTTGCAGATCCATCATTCCAATCTCTGCTTCCATTGTCACATGGCATTCTTCCTTGTGTGTGTGTCCCATGTCCAAATTTTCCTCTTCTTTTAAGGATGGCAGTCATTGGATTAGGGCCCACCCTAATCCAATATGGCCCCATCTTAATTTAGTTAAGACCCTTCCCTGCTTTTTTTAATTAGGTGCTACACCCAACATAGAGCCCAGTGTGAGGCTTGAATTCATAGCCCCGAGATCAAGACCTGAGCTGAATCAAGAGTTGGATGCTCAGTCAGCAAAGCCACCCAGGCCCCCAAGGCCCAATTTTTAAATAAGGTTACATAAACAGGTAGTGGGGGTTACAACTTGAATATGTCTTTTAAAGAGACACAGTTCAATCCACAAGAGTGAGGTTAAGTGACTTATAAGTTTAAGTCATAAGAAGCAATCCAGCTTCTGTCTGGATCTTTCTCTCTAAGGATACTCACCTTTGGAACCTAGCCACCATTTTGTGAGGAAGCCCCAGACACAAGAGGAGGCCGCATTTGAGTGTTCTGGCTGACAGCCCCAGCTAAAGTTCTAATCATAGAATCACCAGTCATGTACCTGAAAAGACCATCAGATGAGTCTAATTCCAACCTTTGAGGGGTGCTACTTGATACCGATGAACTCACTCTACTGATCCCTGTGAAAATTGCAGATTCATAAATGAAATAAATGTAGTTGGTATTTTAATTCCTTAAGTTTTTGTTGTTGTTTTTGTTGTTTGTTAATTAATCCATTAAGTTTTACGATGGTTTGTTACACAGCATTTGATTACTGGGACGCCACCCAGTGTCCACTGCCTTACCTGAGACATCTGAGTCTTCTATGCTAGGATAACCCTCTGTAATGAGAAGGTGGCCTTGGGATCTGGCTATGGGTTTGTTTGGGGTTCATCATTCTTTAGGACACAGATGAAGCAGGTGACTAGGTATATAGATACTATCGGTTTCAGGCTGGCTTAAGTAAAATGTAGCCACATGCTTAAAGTTTTTATTACTGACTTTTCTTTTGAGGCATTTCTTCTATCCTCTGGAGTTCAACCAGTGGCATGGATGCTTACTAGTTGCGTGATCTGAGCCAAATTACTTAAACTCTGCCCACATCTATGTGCCACATCTATAGTGCCCACATCTTTAAAATGGGCATAATGATATCCACTTCCTTTATGTAAGCTTGTAGCTGTTTCCATGGAAAGTTAAAATGTTTAAAATTTTTTTCTATGTAAAATAATCTTGTTGGTGGAGGTTAGACAGATTTGTAGAGTGTATCTATTCTTTGTACCCAACTGTCAGACTACAATACTTTGAAATCACCGTTCTTTAGATCAGATAAGGGATAGTAAATACTTATTAAAGCAATATAGTCTTTGTTGCTACAACTCACAAGAACATATTTAAGATTGGTGGCACTAAGCCAGGAGAGACTATAAAATTGACAAACTGAAAGGAGTTTTCTTTTTCTAACTGGCTGTAACCTCCTTACAAAAAAAGGAGAGAGAGAAAAAAGCCTACATCAAATGCTTGGGAAATTCTAACTAAATAGTTTCTCTTTTCTGATGGCAAGATTTGTCCTATGAGAAGCACACATGGCATGAGACTTTGTGAATTTTGCTGGGATGAGTTTAAAGACTATAGGATTAGCTAGATTTGGGAGGAGCACTGGAATTTCAAGTGGGAGCCAAACTTAATGCTTCCAAGCCATGCTGTTTTTATATGTGAGATTCTATTCTGGTAATTTTTATTTAGCCTTTTGTATGTGTCAGGGACTTGGACATTTTATGAACTGCAAAATAAATACGAATTTCATCACATAGCCTTAGGCAGAAAGAAGTTTCTTTCAACAGAGTCTGTTTAGTTTTGTTTGTTTTATTCTCATACTTACCAGTGCATACTAAAGGGAATCCATTTTTATTTATATTACTGTCTTTTTTTAGAGATCCTTTTCACTTTTCACAAATCTGGACTCTACCGGTAAATGACTTTTTGTCCCTGCATTCCGTGGAAGGCTTACAGACCCTGAATGATAAGTGGAAAGTAATCAAAGCTCCAACTTGCAAATCTGTGCACTTGAAAATGTGCAGCCGGAGTCAAAACTTTGTTTGGAGCCTTGCTTCTCTTGCTAGGTGGCGATGTTCCCTTACCAAAAGGGTGGTTAGAGTCTGCAGGTCCTTTTCTGAAACAGAAAGGAAAACGCTGCCTTACTGCCTCTTCATTAGCAACTTCTCAACCGGGTTTCCTGGTTTTAGCCCACAAAGAGGCACTAACACTGTCAAAATTGCCGGGCTGGAATCATCAAAACCAAAATTTCTTCTTCGCCACTGTCCATTGCGAAATCAGGCAGTCAGTGACATCAAGCACATGGTTGTTTCTAGTAACTGTAAAATCCACGATGGGCAGGGACCAGAGCTATCCCAGGCCCTAGTAAACAAGTGATATAATTTCACTGTCCGGTGACTGCTGGTATAGTATTCGGTTTACAAAAGAGCTCTAGCATTATGGTCAAGAAACTTCTGTGGATGGTCTGTGTAAGACCTACTGAAGCTGCCTTTTAAAAAAGGAATTGATTTCACTCCGATGCCAGATAGGGTTGCCAGATTTAGAAAATAAAAATTCAGGGCAGCCAGTTAAATGTGAATTTCAGATGAATAGTGAATTTTTTTTAAAAGTCAGGTTTCGTGAAGTGTAATTTACATTTGATAAAATTCATCCTTTTTAGGTATACGGTTCTGTATATTTTTACAAACATATACATCATGTAACTACTACCACACTCAACATCTAGAATAGTTTCCTCGTCCCCAAAAGTTCCTCCATGCCCCCTTTTAGTCAGTCTTTCACTTTCCCTCCACCCCTGGCAACCACTGATCAGGTATCTGTCTTTGTAAGCTTACCTCTAACACAGTGTAGGTGGAATTGTACAATACATAGCCTTTTGTGTCTGGCTTCTTTGCACAATGTGAACACCATTGGAATTTTTTTTTTCCTTAGTGTAAGTATGACCAATGGAATAATTGGGTCTCACTTATAATAAAAGTATCTGTTGTTTATCTGAAAATTTCTTTTTTTATATGTTTCTTTTCTTCTTTTTTTTAAGATTTTATTTATTTATTTGACAGACAGAGATCACAAGTAGGCAGAGAGGCAGGCAGAGAGAGAGAGAGAGAGAGAGAGAGAGAGGAGGAAGTAGGCTCTAAGCAGAGAGCCCAATGCAGGGCTCGATCCCAGGACCCTGGGATCATGACCTGAGCCGAAGGCAGAGGCTTTAACCTGCTGAGCCACCCAGGTGCCCCTATCTGAAAATTTCTTAATCAGCAGACCAGGAGTGGAAGTTGGAATCTGCATTTTAACAAAAACCAATGGTGTTTCCCATGCAGGTGATTCTCAGATCACACTTCCACATAGTGAGATTCTGAAGCAGTACAGTTGTGAATCTCCTTGAGAATTCGCTTCATTCAATCAAGTCTTTTACTGGGAAAATATTGATAGACACCCAGAATTTTCACACAGTTCAGGAGGTTGCAGGAGTGCCCAAAATTCACAAACTCCATGAAATCCAGTTGAGAACTGGAGTGTTGTCATCTCATGTGCTTTACTGAAAAGCTCATGTGCTTTACTGAAAAGCTCAAGTTTTCCCCAGAAGTGACAGGAAAACAAGTTTGTTTGGGTTTCTCCCACTCCCTCTACTCACCATCTTTCCCCACGCTTCTCAGAGCAAGAGGGATTTTTTTTTGTCTTTCCACGAGATATAAGGCCTTTCCATTACTATTTGAATGTGTATTATTTTTCTTTTTTAAAAATTTTTAAATTTTTTAATAAACATATAATGTATTATTAGCCCCAGGGGTACAAGTCTTTGAATTGCTAGGTTTACACACTTAACAGCACTCACCATAGCACATACCCCCACAATGTCCATAACCCCACCACCCTCTCCCTACCCACCCCACCCCGGCAACCCTCAGTTTGTTCTGTGAGATTAAGAGTCTCTTATGTTTGTCTCCCTCCTGATCCCATCTTGTTTCATTTATTCGTTTTCCTACACCCCAACCACCCCCCCACATTGCATCTCCACTTCCTCACTCAGGGAGATCATATGATAATTGTCTTTCTCCGATTGACTTATTTCACTAAGCATAATACCCTCTAGTTCCATCCACATCATTGCAAATGGCAAGATTTCATCTTTTGACGGCTGAATAGTATTCCATTATATATATATATATATATGTGTGTGTATATATATATATATATACACATACATACATACCATATTTTCTTTATCCATTCATCTGTTGATGGACATCTAGGTTCTTTCCATAGTTTGGCTATTGTGGACGCTGCTACTATAAATATTCGGGTGCGCATGCCCCTTCGGATCACTACATTTGTATCTTTAGGGTAGATACCCAGTAGTGCAGTTGCTGGGTCATAGGGTAGTTCTATTTTCAACTTTTTGAGGCACCTCCATGCTGTTTTCCAGAGTGGTTGCACCAGCTTGCATTCCCACCAACAGTGTAGGAGGGTTCCCCTTTCTCTGCATCGTCGCCAGCATCTGTCATTTCCTGACGTGTTAATTTTAGCCATTCTGACTGGTGTGAGGTGATATCTCATTGTGGTTTTGATTTGTATTTCTCTGATGGCAAGTGATGTGGAGCACTGTTTCATGTGTCTGTTGGCCATCTGGATGTCTCCTTTGCAGAAATGTCTGTTCATGTCCTCTGCCCATTTCTTGATTGGATTATTTGTTCTTTGGGTGTTGAGTTTGCTAAGCTCTTTATAGATTTTGGATACTAGCCCTTTATCTGATATGTCGTTTGCAAATATCTTCTCCCATTCTGTCAGTTGTCTTTTGGTTTTGTTAACTGTTTCCTTTGCTGTGCAGAAGCTTTTGATGTTGATGAAGTCCCAATAGTTCATTTTTGCCCTTGCTTCCCTTGCCTTTGGCGATGTTCCTCTGAAGAAGTTGCTGCGGCTGAGGTCGAAGAGGTTGCTGCCTGTGTTCTCCTCAAGAATGTTGTTGGATTCCTTTCTCACATTGAGGTCCTTCATCCATTTTGAGTCTATTTCATGTGTAGTGTAAGGAAATGGTCCAATTTCATTTTTCTGCATGTGGCTGTCCAATTTTCCCAACACCATTTGTTGAAGAGGCTGTCTTTTTTCCATTGGACATTCTTTCTTGCTTTGTTGAAGATCAGTTGACCATAGAGTTGAGGGTCTATTTCTGGGCTCTGTATTCTGTTCCATTGATCTATGTGTCTGTCTATGTGTCTGTTTTTATGCCGGTACCATACTGTCTTGATGATGACTGCTTTGTAATAGAGCTTGAAGTCTGGAATTGTGATGCCACCAACTTTGGCTTTCTTTTTCAATATTCCTTTTCTGGTTATTTGAGGTCTTTTCTGGTTCCATATAAATTTTAGGATTATTTGTTCCATTTCTTTGAAAAAAATGGATGGTATTTTGATAGGGCTTGCATTAAATGTGTAGATTGCTTTAGGTAGCATAGACATTTTCACAATATTTATTCTTCCAATCCATGAGCATGAAACATTATTTGAATGTTTATTAAAGCAAAAGTGGATTAATCATTTACAGAGCATAAAAACCATACATAGTGATGACAAAAAGCTAAAATTGCAAAGAAAATTAGAAAATAGAAAAATAGTAATACATAGTCCTACCGCCCAAAGAGGTAGTGAGATAATCATTTTATTTAATTGTCTTCATTTTTTTCATAGTTTTGATAATAATGTAATTGATGCCTGGGTCCTATGCCAGATATTCTGATCTGTTTGGTATGGGGTGTCTTCTGGACTCAGCAGTTTTCAAAGGCTTCTTAGGTGATTGTAACATGCAGCAGACGTTGAGAGCCTCGGCTTCAGCCACCTGACATGGATTTTTTTTTTTAAAGATTTTATTTATTTATTTGACAGAGATCACAAGCAGGCAGAGAGGCAGGAGAGAGAGAGGAGGAAGCAGGCTCCCCGCTGAGCAGAGAGCCTGACGCGGGGCTCGATCCCAGGACTCTGAGATCATGACCCGAGCCGAAGGCAGCGGCTTAACCCACTGAGCCACCCAGGCGCCCCTACCTGACATGGATTTGCTCTCTGTGTTCTTTCTATATTCTTCGTTGGTTGGCCTTGCACAGTGGGTCATGGAATGCACCAGGAATCAGTTGTTATCACAACTGGGCATCAACATGAAAGAGAAAAATCTAATTACTAGCTCATGCTGGAGGGATGTCTACAGCTGGCCATTCATGATGAAGAATAGGGGAGCCCAGCTTGAAATAAGTTTAGATCTGAATGGGAGAAGATTATATGCTGGAATTATTAGATTTCACCACAAACCCCTGGAGTTGCCTAAATTCCTGTGATTACGGAGAGCTAATCAGGGCTGAGGAAGAAAAGAAGACATGGCAGCAATGCTCCAAGAGGAGGACCTAATAATAGAGCTAAGACTCTAGGCACAGGGGCACCTAGGTGGCTCAGTAGGTTATGCCTCTGACTCTTGTTTTCGGCTTAGTTCGTGATCTTGGGGCTGTGAGATGGAGCCTGGCATTGGGCTCTGTGCTCAGCGTAGAATCAACTTGGAATTTTCTCTCTCTCCCTCTGCCCCTCTGTGTCCCCCCTTTCAAATTAGTAAATCTTAAAAAAAAAAAATTCCAGGGTCAAGGCAGACCCAAGTCCCTGGAAGTGATACAGCCATGCCCTGGTGACTTGAAATCCTATCTCCAGCAAGCAAATATGTCAAGACAGGGGTACTCACATCTCCCCCACTCTTCTAGGCCCACGCTCTCCCAAGGCTGCATAGGAGATTCCAGTTTGCTTTCTGTGTGTTGAGAATTATAAGTAAAATCACTGTGCAGTCCAGGCACCAGCCTCCCAGTGTTCACTAGTCCAAGTTACCAGGGTGTTTAAATTCAGTGGCAACCTTTAGGTTGGCACTGAACCTTGGGAAAGGGATTGAGAATCTTGAGGTTGATTTTATGAGAGGTCTCAAGGTCATACCCCTCGAGATCTCCATAATCAAACAACTTGTCCCCATCCTTAGACACCCTGGATGAAAGGACTGAAAAGGTCAGGGGCCTTCTCAATGCTTCTCACACATCAGAAACAGACGTGCTGGTCCTTATACTGATGTTGGAAGAAATGGGTCAGGGGACTCAGGATGGAAATTGTTTATTATTATTATTGAAGTGTAGTTGACATGTTAGTTTCAGGTGTATAACAGTGATTTAGCATTTATATAGACTATGATACATATAATCACCATGGTAAATCTAGCTATCCTCTGTCAACTTTCAAACTTGTTATAATATTATGAACTATATTCTCTGTGCTGTACATTGCACCCCTCTGTCTTTTTTTTTTTAAGATTTTATTTATTTATTTGACAGAGATCACAAGTAGGCAGAGAGGCAGGAAGAGAGAGAGGGGGAGGGAAGCAGGCTCCCCGCTGAGCAGAGAGCCCAATGTAGGGCTCAATCCCAGGATCCTGAGACTATGACCGAGCTGAAGGCAGAGGCCTAACCCACTGAGCCACACAGGTGCCCCTTCACCCTTGTGTCTTATTTATTTTATTTTTTAAAACTTTTAATTTTTTGAAAAATTTATTTATTTTTAGTAATTTCTACACCCATTTTGGGGCTCAACCCATGATGACATGCTCTTCTGACTGAGCCAGGCAGGAGCTCTTTATTTATTTTATAACTGGAAGTTTGTACCTTTTAATCCCCTTCCCCTACTTTACTCATTTCCCCATCCCCCTCCTCCTCTGGCAACCAACAGACTTTTCTCTGTATCTATGAGTCTTTTTCCGTTTTCTTTTACATATTTGTCTGTCTTGTTTTTTTAGGTTTCACATATAAGTTAAATCATATGGTATGTGTCTTTCTCTGACTTATTTCACTTTGCATTATGCCCTCTACCTCCATCCATGTTGTTGCAAATGACAAGATCTCATTTTTTTTTATGAGATTTTTTATGACTAGTATTCATTATATATTTATATATATATATTTATATTATATATTTATATTTATGTATTTATATATATTTATATGATTTATCCATTCTTCTATCAGTGGACATCTAGATTGTTTCCATATCTGGGCTATTGTAAATAATGCTGCAATGAATATGGGGGTACATGTATCTTATCAAATTAGTGTTTTCTCTTTGGATAGATATCTAGAAGTAGCATTGCTGGAATGTATGGTAGTTCTATTTTGATTTTTTTAGGAACCTCCGTGCTGTTTTCCATAGTGTCTGCACCATTTTGCATTACTAGCAACAGTGCACGAAGGTTCCCTTTTCTCCGCATTCTTGACAACACTTCTTATTTATTGTCCCTTTTGGTAACAGCTCTTCTAAAAGGTGATAGCTCATTTTGGTTTTGATGGGATGGTGAATCTTCCGTGTACCTCCTATTATAGTTGTTGCAGAGATCTTGTAATAAAATTTACTATAAAATCATGGTAGCTAGCTGGCTAGCTGCTAGATATTGTTATTTATTAATAAAGCAGAACATTAATTACTAAAACATATTAGTATTTTAACGACTGTATTTCAGTATTATTGGTATTCTTTGTAATACAGCGTATTTTATGTAGTTGCAAACATGAACAGGGCTTCGTTTTGTATTATTTTGATTCATGATGCTTGTCACTTCCATTTTTTTTGGTTTAAAGGTAATTTAGGAATCAGGGGCTGAAAACTAGCAGAGGGAAATAGGGACATTTACCTCACTAGAGCTGAAATTCTTTTATTCTACCCTTTATTTTCTTTGTTCCCAGGGTATTTTTTTTTAATCTGCTAGTATGATTTACGTATGCAAATTTGCTTTCTATAAGAGCTACATTTGAATTACCTTTCACGGTGAATAATTATTTGCTTCCCAGTGGGTGCTAGGACGACTCCTGCTGTTTCTATTGCGGAATCAATGATAAGGTACATTAACAAGGTACTTTAAGGAGTCTCAGAATCACTCCCATGAGACTGTTTTCCTTTCTGTGCTCTATCTCATTGATGTGCCCTCTCCTTTTCACGGTATTGGGAATTGTAATTCAGGTACCATACTTATTAGCTTATCCTCTGTGTCTTTGGATCACAGGTGGAGATGTGACTTTCAAAACCATCTCATATTCAAAGTTCCAAAATCAATAGCATAAGCGCAGAGCTGGTTTATGTACCAACTGCCCCCCACACTTGATATTTTAGGAATAAATGTTAAGAATAGAAGTGGAAATTATCTATTCCAATAGGCCTGATCATAAACGTTCTCAGGGCTATTTTTATGGGAGAATATGCTGTAATACTGTTCATGAAATCTTTCCTCAGAAGGACACAAACCAGACTGGCACCTCAGAGCCTTGTTTTACCAGATGTAACAGTAAAGGAAAATTACATTAGAACTAGTGAAAGTTAACATGCAAAACAAATAATAAAATGTATTTGTTTATTATGTGCATTTTAACATCTCCCTCTGTAATGAAGAAAATTGTATTTTTATCACATGCTTTTTGTAGTGTCTTACGTAATTCCTTACCAGTTGATAGGAGGTCAGCCCTTTTCATATTCAACACCTTTGATGAAACACCTAGAGACACAGGGTGCAGGGGTAGATTAGTATATGATGCTTTGTAGTTAAATAGTTCTTTACCTCTCTCTTCCCTTCATCTTATCTTGGGTCTGGGACCTGAGAGAATTCTCCAGAAATACCCTCTCTGCTGTGGGCCTTAACTGCAAGAACTGACGATGATAGCAAGGCCAACATACGGGGATTTCTTGTAGAGAACACTTTCCTGTTTTTTAAAAAAATTTTAAGTCCCTTGTGTGTTTTGCACCCTCTTTTGTAGCTATTAAGCTATTTATTTTTGTTGTACGATGCATTACATTTATAGATGCATACATTCAAATGAGTCCAGTTTAATGAAGAAGGATCATGATGAGGAAATGTTTTCCATAATCTCTCTCTCTCTCTTTAAACAAAAAGAGTACAAAATGGTTTCATTCTTAAGCATTTATTAGAATAATCTTTTGCACAGGGTTCTGTTTGAGCAAATCAACTCCTCTTACGCTCTGGCAGATAACAATGTTGTGGAGAAACATAAGCACAATGGAACCTGTCCGTGCATATCTCTGTGAAAGGCACGATGCTGTGCACTGCAGGGTGTTCAAGGACGGTCTCTGCCAGAACCTTTGATTCTTCTGGCGAAGAGGTAAGTACATCCCCAGAGCTCAAAGCAGAGAGAGGCAAATGATATGAGAGATCTACCTGAGGAACTTCGGGAGTTCTAAAGAAGATGAACATCCGATTCCAGGGCTTCACCCACAGATACCTTCTCGGAACATTTGCGTGTGGTACCAGAATCTGTACAAAGCATTTCAGAGTATCTGCTGCACGCGGGCCCCACACTGCATTTTGAGAAATACCAATCTTTTTGGTCTTTTCATCAATACAGGTTCTTGTTTTTCCTTTTGAGTATAGATTCTTCTTGTTCCATTTAAGAACTCAATTGTGTTAGCACATTGCAACAGTATCCAGAACACAGCACTTACATACTGCGAGAGCTTGCTCTCTGCCATGCCTTCTACTGAATGACTACTAGGTCTACAATCTCTTATTGGAAACCTTTTGGGGTAAATGCGTTCCAGGCTTAAGAATTTTTCATAGAAAGGTGCTAAATAAATGATCCATCTCTAATGACACTGTTAGCTTGCATTCTTCTGTTAGCATCAAAACTCTTCAGGACCCCTCACCTCTCTCTGACCCTCCCATTGTGACCCTACCTACCCCCAGCACTCAAAGTCTCCCCACACTGCTTCTTCCCACCCCCCGCCCCTAGGAGAGAGAGTGTAAGAGAGCACAGGACAGGTGGTGGTGGTGTCGGAGGGGGAGAATTAGAGGGGGAGAAAGAGAGAGGGAGAATCTTAAGCAGGCTCCACACCCCGGGCAGAGCCTGACTCAGGGCTCAATCTCATGACCCTGAGATCGTGACCTGAGCAGAAATCAAGGGTCAGATATTTAACCAACCGAGCCAATCTGGTGCCCCTCCCTGCACTGCTTCTAAGAACTTCCATGTTTTTCTGAAATAATCTACAAATCTATTTTATATCAAAATTTTACCAAATTCTATCAAATTGTATTATGCTTCTATTATTATGCTTCTATTCTCATTGATAGCATCAAAACATTTGTATTATGCTGCTCAGCTTTAATATCAATTTTCAGTTGTATTTTTATTCACTATTGCTTTTTTTAAAAAAATGAACATATTATGTATTATTTGCTTCAGGGGTACAGGTCTGTGATTCATCAGTCTTACTCAATTCACAGCATTCACCATAGCACATACCCTCCCCAATGTCCATAACCCAACCACCCTCTCCCTCCCTCCCCCTCATTCCCCAGCAACCATCAGTTTGTTTCCTGAAATGAAGAGTCTCTTAAGGTTTGTCTCTCTCCCCGGTGCCATCTTGTTTCATTTTTGTCCCTTCCTACTCCCTATGATCCCCTGCCCTGCCTCTCAAATTCTTTATGTGAAAGAGATCATATGATAATTGCTTTTTTTATTTGGTATATTCCTTCTCGTTGAGTTATACTTTATTCTTTCTGGAATACATTCTTGCTTAATTCTATATAGAAGGCTTTATGGGTGATATGTTTCATGGAAAACATTTCTTTTGCTATCAGCGTTAAATACTGGTTTTGAGTGATAACGAACTCTGGGTCAGACTTTCCTGCCGAAATGGAAAGACATTATAGCTTCACCCTCTGTCATCCCATATTTCAAATGAGAAATTTGAAATCAATCTAATTCTTGCCCTACTGTAATTTTTTATTCTGTGGGTAATTTAGTATATTAATATTATACTTGAAATTTTACTAGGACTTTTGTAGGTATTTTAATAAGTGTTTTACTTTCTCTCCATTTGATAAGGCAGATTCTTCTAAAATGGATGCTCAAGCTTTTTTTCAACATGGGGAGATTTTTCCATTCTTCGATTTTCTTTATTCCATTGTCCTAAAGCTAAGACCTTAGAGGCCCTGTGCCTCTTATAGTTTCTTCTTTTTTTTCTTTTGTATGTTCTCTGCAAAATAAGGTGACTGATGCTTCGGCTCACTAATTCTGTCTTCAGTAGGATTCATCCTGCTATTTAGCCTTCCACTGAGTTTAGTTTTGTGTTTCGGGAATTATGTTTTTAATTTCCCAAACTCCTGAATGCTTATTTTTCACAGCAGCCTTTTCCTGCCCCCTTAGTAAAATACCCTATCAAATCTCTCTCATGTTACCAACTCTTTTCTTCTTCTGTTCCCTATATTGACTCTGCTTCTGTGAGGACTAGTTCTGTTTGTTGAGTTTAATTAATTTTTCCATGAGCAAATATTTCCTTTAACTCAAAAAATTTCTAAGCTGGGCATATTTCAGGGTTCTCCTTGCAATATTCTCCTTTTTCCTCATATGAAATTGAAAATCGTTCAGCTCTGTTGGGTTTTGCCATCAGTTTTTTATTTTCTAGAAAAATCCAAAATGTTTTGAACTATGGTGGCATACCTTCAGGCCTGCTGTACACCAGTATGGGTTTATGGTTGTGTATGGTTTTTGCTATTAATAAAGAGCTATTTTGTTTTCTATTTGGTTATTTTTTTCTTGCACCTATTTGGTGTGAAATCCCATAAGGAGAAGCAGTAAGTGGTAAACAATCAGGGCAGGATTGTTAAGATCATGATAGCATATAATCTTTTCACCAAACAGGTACATATTTACATTCAGTGTGGATATGTATGTAAGAACTAGTATTTGGGCCAAAGTACCATTTAGGGAAACTGAGTCTCGGTGCACCTATAATAATTGACACTGTCACTTGAGTTAATATTAGATTGTTAGGAAAAGAGGTACTTTGGGGGAATCAGAAGATGGTCATCTCAAGATAAGCAGTGCTTCAATATACAAGTGTTTTAGGTACTGATAAGTACAGAACTTTTTTTTTTTTCACCAGAACTTGTTTTTCCCTTCATTGTATTGTTCAGTCACAATTGTGGGCCAGTATTTTTTTTTATTCTATTTATTTATTTATTTAATTTTTAGTGGGCCAGTATTTTATTTTATTTTAATTTTTAAAGATTTTATTTATTCATTCGACAGAGAGAGATCACAAGTAGGCAGAGAGGCAGGCAGAGAGAAAGAGGAGGAAGCAGGCTCCCTACCAAGGAGAGAGCCCAATGCAGGGCTCAATCCCAGGACCCTGGGATCATGACTTGAGCTGAAGACAGAGGCTTTAACCCTCTGAGCCACCCAGGCACCCTATGTAGGCCAGTATTTTAAAGTGTAAAAGCCTGAGCACTAGGAAACACTGGTGTGTGAGACATTTGGGATTTAAATTCTTAGCACTTGGCGTGGGTAGGTGGCGCTAGAATTGTAGTTACAAATCTAGTGTCTCCTTATTTTGAAGAAGATGCGAGGAAAAGAAGATCACTGTCTCATTCAGCATTCGATTCATGTGGCTTGTCCTCAGCTCCTGAAATTCATGACCCTGGTCCCTCACCATCTGGCCTATATCAGCACATGCCTTCCTGTTCTGGTTCTGACTTGTCCATTTCATAAACTCAAATTACAGATGTGAGTCAAGCGTAGGAATTCAACTGTGGTGGGGTCAGGGTAGGGGCTGGCCTGGAGGATGATTTTGTTTTAAGCAAATGTTTAAAGAAATGGAAATCCTTAGGTTGATGTAGAGAACAAAGAAACATATTCAATGATATTAAAATCTAAGGACTGAAAAGGAAATTTAAAAACTTGTGCCCAAATACTATGCCTTCAGAACTCAAGTTTGCTTCAAAACTTGGAAAGGAATGTGATCATCTCATGAAATAGGTGTTAGTCTTATAGTCAGAAAAGGAAGAATATGAAACATGTCTTTGATTTTCTTTCTGCTGTTTTCTTTGTCTACCCACCTTTCCCAAGAAAATACTAGAAAATATTAAGTCTCTGCTCTGTTCTTTGACTGCCAACATGAATGTGGTCTGGATTATAAAATATACTGGGATCTAGAGAAATAATTTTGCTTAGAAAGAAGCTGCTATCACGATGTGGTATTAGTTTGTATTTGGTGGGTGTAGGATCTACTGATGTTCTTACATGTTCTGCTGATCGTTATGAGCTTGAGAAAACCAGAGCAGTGAGACAAGACAATTTGGATTAACCCAGTTTTAGAGGGGGTTGGAGAGAGCTTCACCCATCTCAGTGGAAGATGTTTCAGGCCACAGCTGTGAACAAAACAATTGCTACTCCATGTGAGTGAACCAACTCCAACTGGGAGTGAACAAAATAAGAAATGAGGATGGCAAGAAAAATGGAATGTAAGTTCTTTTAGATTTTAGTTTCACCAGAAGCAGGGGGATTTTGTTTAGGACTTCCATTTTACTCTTCTGAATTAAATGGGAGAAAATTAATGTTTCTCAGTTTCGTGTTATTCTTTATCTTCTTTAGGCTTGTAGTATAAATTCTGGTGAGTCAGTCTGAACATCATGATTACAGATAAGGGATGGAAAAAGAATGGACGATGAATTTCTTGCTTTAAGTAACCTGTGATGTTTAAGTTAATACACTTTTGTGGCTCGTTTCAGAGACTTTTGGGGACAACAGCTAAACTAAACAGATTCTTGATGGTTCTGAGGAAAATTAATGAAGTAATTGATATTGGGGGAACTTTTCCAAGTCTGAGGGAAGCTCCACTACTTTAAAATACTGTTGGGCTCTGATGGGGTAACCAACTTGTCCTGATTTGCCCGGAGCTTTCTCAGTTTTAAGTGTGCCAGAAAGCCTCCCCTATTTCTGTTTATTAGTCAGAGTTCTCCAAAGAAATAGAACCAATAGGAAGGGAGGAAGAATGGGTGGATTGAAGGATGGATGGATGGATGGAGAGAGAAAGAGAGAGAGAGACTCATTGTGAGAGATTGGTTCACACAATTTTGGAGGCTAAGCCTGTAGTCTGCCCTCTGCAAGCTGAAGACCCAGGAAAGTTGTTGGTGTAATTCCAGTCCCAGCACCTAAGAACCAGGGGAGCCAATAGTATACATCTCAGTCCAAATCTGAAAGCCCGAGAGCCAGAAGAGCCTGCATCCCAAGGTAGAAGAAGATGGATGCCCCAACTCAAGCAAGAGAGCAGATTTGCTCTTCCTCCACCTTTTTGTTCTGTCCAGGCCTTTGTGATTGGAAGCCTACCCCCCTTGGCGAGGACAGTCTTTTTTTACTCAGTCTATTCAAATGCTTATCTCTTTCAGAAACACCTTCACAGAATGACCCCAAAATAATGTTTCACCAGCTATCTGGACACCCCTTAGCCCAGTCAAGTTGATGCACAAAATTAACCATTACACCCTGACTGGAGGATAGCCCACCATCAGTGGACCTTCATTTCTGTTTGCAATCCTAAGGGGATGAGGCAGTCAAATATGAAAATGAAGTGACAACTTCTCTTCACTCTGCCTACCTGTATACTGTTCCCTGAGGAGGACAGAGTTGTTAATCAACATAGTAAGAGCCCTGGACATTCACTGGGTGTTTTTGTTGTTGTTGTTGTTGTTTGTTTTTGCTTGCGTTTACTTCTGGGTGAGGTTACTGCACTTGAAAAGTCAGCACCCATGTAGGGCTTATGCTCTTGCTCCTCCCAGAGACAGGCCAGCCATTGTCTTCTCCATTGGTTCCCAATGCAGGGGGAGTTTTGCCTTCCAGGAACATTTGTCAGTGTCTGGAGACAATGTTGGTTGTCGTAACTGGAAGCGTGTGTGTGTTATTGGCATTTGGTGGATAGAAGTCAGGAGATGCTGCTGAACTTCCAGGCATGCACAGATTAACACTCCCTTTGTGCATGAAGAATTATCTCATCTAAAATTTCAGAAGTGCCCAAACTGTAAAACACTGTGCTTACTTTCTTGCTCCATGAAGTTATATATGTGAGTGGACCAGGGTGTGCAAGCACCACTGAGTGTGTTGCTGACATGTGGGGGAGCAGGATGCCTTACTTCTGTCTGCAGGTCTTAGCTGAGTTTTTAAAACACAGACTTAATGAAACAGTCTTGCATTGTTTATCTTGTCTAATGATTTAGAAGGCAATAATGTATTTCCTTTTTGCCCATTATTCTTCACATTTGGTTTCCTCCATTGGGAATTCTGTAGGGAAGACTGGTGGATATCGAGTCATGATTTGGACTCTCCTTGTTTCTGGGCTATAATACCATCATCATATCATGAAAATGCTGCCCCTTTCCACCTGTTGTCCCCCATCAGTGTATCTTCAACATTTCCCTCCGTCATTTCCCTCCGTAGACTCTTTCCTATCAGTAGGAAGACATGTTCATACTTTAAACTGTAGTTTAACATTAAAAATCATTTTAAAAAAGCTTTTCCCTTTCTCCCACATCCCTGTTCTCTATTTAATATTGAAGATTTTTTGAGAGTTGAGAAATGGCAAATTTAGCACAGCCAGTGAGTGTTCCAATGGTAAGTGAGGTCCACACTAAGACCCAGATGAGGTAATGTGCCCATAATCAAAGCATGCATTATTGCTTTTATGCAGCCCACCCTTAGTAAGTATTGTTACAGGTGAATGTAGAACAGTATATCACCTTTCAAAGCTCTTGTGGAAATTTGAACATAGGAACATTAAAGAAAGTCAAGAAAATTTCAAAGTTGAGGATCCTTAGGGTTGCAGACAGATTACTTCTAATATGGAAGCCGGACTCTCACTTTCTCTGACTGCCCTGATGCTAAAACACAAGCCTATGACTTAGAACTCACCAGATGCCCCTGTGTCAGACTGAGACTCAGAAAGTAGTGACACAATGACTCTGCGCGTGATCAGTTATGAGGATAGCGGCATCCTGGGTAGCATTCTCCAGTTTCCAGAGGCAGTAGTGGTATTTCCCATAACCAGGTCCCTGGGCCAGAATGAGTGGTGGAATAGCATAAGGAGTTTTCTCGTCCAGCAGCAGAGCAGTGTGACCTTCAGGGGACCACTTCCATAGATTTTGGATATTGTTCCTTGTTATGTTGCCTCTAGACCCGGTTCTTTAGCCTTTCTGCATATGAAATGAGCTACTTATATGATTTAATTCAGTTTTTCCTGAGCAAATTAGCTAGAATTTGGTTCTGTTGTTTGCTGCTGAGCATTCTTGTTGGTACCCAGTGGAGCCTCCTTGGCAAGATGGCAGCCAAATGTGGAATAAATATAACATAGTCAGACCCTATCACCGAAAAAGGGCAGTTAAGTGAATTGTTTAATAACAACCATATTTTACTTTTTAGATTTTCTGCTCTAACCTTGCCTCTTCCCTCCTACCTCCATTCATGTAGCTGCATCTGTTAAAATAGGGATGGTCAAGCCGTTTTTTCTGGATTTTGGGATTAAATCCCAACTTTCCCCTTAATTTATAATTAAGTCTTAAATATCGCTACATAGTGATAGATGAAAAATAATGAAATGAAGGGAAATAAGGGAGAACTGATAAGAGGTATGGTTGCAGACTGTTCAAATTGCAGTACTCAGTGACAGAGGCCTACAGATGTTTTCTATAAGGAAACATATAGTAAATATTTTGTCTTTGTGGGCCATAGATTTTGTTCCAATGACTCAACTCTGTCATCGTAGTGGGAAGGGAACCATAGACAACACATAAGCAAATACGTACAACTGTGTTCCAGTGAGATTTTATTCATAAAAACATATGGTAGACTGAATTTGGCTTACTGGTTATAGTCTGCAGACCCCTGCTCTATTATGCCAGGTTCTAGATTTTTCCCCCTGTTTACATTTAGGGCCAATTTTCTTATGTTCATTCATTCATTCATTCTGTAATCATTCATTGAGTACATATTTGTTTCCGCAGGCAAAGATTCTTATAAATACTCAAGGAGCATACAGCCTTTCGTGGATCAAGTAGGAGTATTACCCTGTTGGTGTCCTGGCCATGCCCCCTCAAATTTATCTCCTCAGTTCACATCATCCACCTTCCCACTGCCAGAAGCTGCATTTCTTTGCCTCAGAAATTTCTCTGGCCATGAATTGTATAGACTTATATCTCTCAAAGTATCCTAATACAATCCTTCTCTTGAATCTCGGAGGGCTCGATTTGACTAATAGACTGTAACAGGTTTAAGTCCGGTAATATCTGGGCCTGGGCCTGAAGAGATTGCTAGCTTGCACTTCTTTACCTCTTAGAACATTTGATCTTAGAATCTAGGCTGTATGCTAGGAGGAAGTCCAAAGAGCCTCATGGAGAGACCAATATGGAGAGGGCCCAGTTCCAGTTTGCAGTACCTAGCCATGAGAGTGAACCAGGAAGCAGGTCTTCCAGCCTTAGTCATGTCATCCCAACTAATACCGTGTGGAGCAAGACTAAACTCTCTCCACCAAGTGCCTGTATTTCAGATTCACAGGCAAAATGAGCTTCATAGTTGTTTTAAATCTCTTAATTTGGGAGTTTTTTTAAAAATTGGAATATAATTAACATACAATATTATATTAGTTTCAGAGGCACAACATATTTATTTAACAATTCTAATAATTACTCAGTGCTAACCATGATAATTGTAGTCACCACCCATCACCATCCAATGTTATTATAATGTTGATGATATTCTCTATGCTGTAATCTTTATCTCCATGACTTACTCATTTTACAACTGGGTGTTTGTACCTCTTAATCCTCTTTATCTATTTCACTCATTCCCCCACCTTCCTGCTCTCTGGCAGCTGCCAGTTTTCTTTATTTAAGAGTCTGTTTTTTGTTTGTTCATTTGTTTTGTTCTTTAGAATCCACATATAAGTGAAATTATATGGTATTTATCTTTCTCTGATTTATTTTGCTTAGCAAAATACTCTCTAGGTCTATTCATGACATTGCAAATGGCAAGATCTCATTCTTTTTTATGGCTGCACAATATTCCTTTATATGTGTGTGTACATGTGTACACACATATACATATATATGTATATGTACATATATATATACACCTGTAGATATATATGTATCTATACATGTACACACACACACACACACACACACACTGCCTCTTCTTTATCCATTAATTCATTAATTTATGTATAGACACACTTGGGTTGCTTCCATATCTTGGCTGTGTAAATAATGCTGCTGTAAACATAGGAGTGCATATGTCTTTTTGAATTAGTGTTTTTTGGGGGAGGGGGTAAATGCCTAGTAATAGAATTACTGGATTATATGGTATTTCTATTTTTTTAAAGAATTATTTAATTATTTTAAAGAGAGAGAAAAAGTGCAATCAGGGGGAGGGGCAGAGGGAGAGGGAAAGAGAGAATCCCAAGAAGACTCTGAGGGTGAGCCTGACGTGAGACTCCATCTCATGACCCTGAGATCATGACCTGAGCTGAAATCAAGAGTCAGATGCCTAACCAGCTCAGCCACCCAGGAGTCCCTAGTATTTCTTTTTTAATTTTTCTGAGGAACTCCCATTCTGTTTTCCACAGTGGCTACACCAGTTTACATTCCCACCAACAGCTGCATGCGGGTTCCTTTTCCTCTATACCCTTGTCAGCACTTACTTGTTGCCTTTCTGATTCTAGTCATTCTGACAGATGTGAGGTGATAGCTCACTGTGGTTTTGGTTTGCATTCCCCTGATGATGAATGATGCTGAGTCTCTTTTCACGTGTCTGTTGGCCGTCTGGATATCGTCTTTAGAAAAATGTCTATTCATGTCTTCTGCCCATTTCTTAATTGGATTATTTGTTTTTTGATTGTTGAGTTGTGTAAGTTCTTTATATATTTGGATATTAACCCTTTATCAAACATATCATTTGCAAATATCTTTTCCCATTCAATAGATTTCCTCTTTATTATGCATATGGTTTTCTTTTTTGTGCAAAAGATTTTATTTTAGTGTAGCTTCAATAGTTTAATTTTGTTTTTGTTTTTCTTCCCTGCAGAGACATACCTAGAAAAATGTTGCTAAGACTGATGTCAAAGAGATCACTCCATATGTTTTCTTCTAGGAATTTTATGGTTTCAGGTCTTACATTTAGGTCTTTAATCGATCTTGGGTTTATTTTTGTGTATGCTGTGAGAAAGTGGTCCAGTTCCATTCATTCGCATGTAGCCACTCAGTTTTCCCAACACCGTTTATTGAAGAGACTGTGTTCTCCCCATTGTATATTCTTGCCTACTTTGGCAAGATTAATTGACCTTGTATGTGTGGGTTTTTCTGGGGTCTCTATTCTGTACCACTGATCTGAGTTGTCTGTTTTTGTACCAGTACCATACTGTTTTGATTACTATAGCTTTGTAGTAGATCTTGAAATCTGGGATTGTAATACCTCCAGTTTTGTTCTTTCTCAAGAATAACTGTTGTTATCTAGGGCCTTTTGTGGTAGCATACAGATTTTAGCATTATTTGTTCTAGTTCTGTGAAAAATGCTGTTGGTATTTTGATAGGGATTGCATTAATCTTTAGATTGCTTTGGGTAATATGGGCACTTTAAGAATATGAATTCTTCTAATTCATGAGCATGGAATGCCTTTCCATTTGTTTTTGCCATCTTAAATTTCTTTCTTTAATGTTTTATAGTTTCCAGGGTATAGGTCCTTCACCTATTTGGTTTAATTTACTTCAAGGCATTTTATTCTTTTCAGTGCAATTGTAAATGGAATTTTTTTCTTAATTTCTCTTTCTGCTACTTCATTATTAGTGCATAGAAATGTAACCCATTTCTGTGTATTAGTTTTGTATCCTGCAACTTTATTGAATTAATTTATTACTTCTAATAGATTTTGGTGGAATTTTTAGGGTTTTCTATGTATAGAAATACATTGTGCAAATATTGACAGTTTTACTTCTTCCCTTCCAATATGGGTGTCTTTTGTTTCTTTTAGTTGCCTGATTGCTGTGGCTAGGACTTCAGTACTGTGTTGAATAAAAGTGGTGAGTGTGGACATCCTTGTCTTTTTCTTGATCTTGGAAGAAAAGCTCTCAGTTTTTCACCATTGCATGATGAAGCTGTGGATTATTCATATATGGTTATTAGATGGAGGTATGTTCCATGTAAAGTTACTTTGTTGAGAATTTTTAGCATGAGCACATGTTGAATCTTGTCAAATGCTTTTTCTGCATCTATTGAGATGATTATTATATAATTTTTATGCTTTCTGTTATTGTTAATGTATTGTTATTATATATCTTTCATAATTTTGGTGTATCACATTGATTTGTGTTAAATCATACTTACATTCTTGGAATAAATCCCATTTGATTATGCTGAATGATCCTTTTAAATGTATTTTTTAATTCAGTTTGCTAATATTTTGTTGAGGACTTTTTTTTAAGATTTTTGAGGAGAATAATTATTAACTCTTCTTTAAATGTTTGGTAGAATTCATCTGTGAATCTGTCTAGTCCTGGACTTTTGTTTGTTGGGAATTTTTGGATTACTAATTCAATTTTGTTGCTAGGAATAGGTCTGTTCAGATTTTCTGTTTCTTCTTGATTTAGTTTTGGAGACTGTTTCCAAGGATTTATCCATTTCTTCTAGGTTGTCCACTTTGGTGGCATTTAATTTTTGTAGTAGTCTCTAATAATTCTTTGTATTTCTTTGGTGTTAGTTGTTACTTCCCCTCTTTTATTTCTGATTTTATTTATTTAGGGTCTCTCTTTTTTCTTGATGAGTCTGGCTACAGTTTTATCAGTTTTGTTTATCTTTTCAAAGAACCAGGTCTTGGTTTCATTAATCTTTTCTGTTGTGTGGTGTTCTTTTTTGGTCTCTATTTCATTTATTTCTGCTCTGATCTTTATTATATACTTCCTTCTACTAACATTGGCCTTTGTTATTCTTTTTCTAGTTCCTTTAGGTGTAAGGTTAGATTGTTTTTTGGGGGGAGGAGGGGATTTGTTTCTTGCTTCTTGAGGTAGGCCCGTATCACTATAAATTGCTGAGAACTAGTCCAAAGAATTTGGAACTTTCTGGTTTCCTTTTCATTAGTCTCCATGTTTTCTTTGTTTGTTTCTATGTATTTTTTAAATTTCCTCTTTGATCTCTTTGTTTACCCATTGGCTGTTTAGTAGCATGTTGTTTAGCCTCCATGTGTTTGTGGTTTTTAAAGTTTTTTTCCTTATCATTGATTTCTAGTTTCATATTGTTGTAGCTAGAAAAGATGCATGATATGTTTTAATTTTCTTAAACTTTTTGAGACTTGTTTTATGGCTTCACATGTGATCTATCCTGGAGAATGTTCCATGTGCACTTGAAAAAAAGATATGTATTCTCTTGTTTTTGAATGGAATGTTCTATATTTATCTGTTAAGTCCATCTGGTCTAATGTATCATTCAAAGATACTCTTTCCTTACTGATTTTCTGCCTGGATGATCTATCCATTGGTGGAAGTTGGGTGTTAAAGTCCCTACTACTTTTGTGTCATTGTCAGTTTCTCCCTCTGTGTCTGTTGATATTTGCTTTATGAATTTTGGTGTTCCAATGCTGGGTGCATAGATAGGTAAAAGTGTTATATCCTCTTGTTCAATTTTTGGAAGTTTTTTTTTTTTTTTTTTAAGATTTTATTTATTTATTTATTTGACAGAGAGAGAGACAGCAAGAGTGGGAACACAAGCAGGGGGAGAGGGAGAGGGAGAAGTGGGCTTCCCACCAAGCAGGGAGCCAGACACAGGGCTTGATCCCAGGATCCTGGGATCATGACCTGAGCCAACGCAGCCGACTAACCACTGAGCTACCCAGGCACCCCTGGAAGGTTTTTAATGCAGTAGTAGATGCCCATGACATTTACCCTGGACTGAAAATAGTTATTTTTATCAGCCCTTAGCAGATGAAGGAACTGAAGTTCAGAGAAATTAGGCATGCCTTCCCCAAGGTTTTACAACTAGTGTATTACAGATTAAAATTTCAAACCCAGGCCTGCCAGATTCCAAAGCCCAGGCAGGCTCTTTTAACCTACCGCGTTGCCTCTCTGAGCCAAAAATTGAGATCAACTAAAATGAAATAAAAGGAAAGAAAAGGAGGATGTAAGAATAAGTCAGGATCATAGGTGATTGCTAAGCTGAAGCTGTCTAGTGCTGCTTTTTTGGGGAAGTATTTCAGGATTACCATTCTCCCCACCCCCCACCAGACCTGCGCCTGCCCATGTTAACTGTCCCTATTATTACTATTATTATTATGACTGCTGCTGTTGTAACACTTATCCCATGCTCTACTTGTCTGTCTCCTGAACTTGGGTGAGCCTCCCCTAGGTATCTTTAATTTATGTACTCCTATGCCTGGCTTAATGCTTGCTTCATAGCAGAAACTCAGTAAATGTTTTTTTGGGTGAATGAATAAATTCTGGAATATATTGTAGATGCACAAAGAACCTTATCAACTAGACTAGAGATACAACTATTAGACACATGCTGTCTCTAACCTGGAAAACAATGCAAAGATTATAAATAAAGAGTTAACAAGCTCTCTCACTCCTTTTATCTCCACCCACACCTGACTCCCCAAGGTAATCTGTGTTAATAATCCACCTCTTTTTTTCATGTCCATACAAATTGAAATACAAAAATTCATTATGTTGTTTTTTTAGCTAGTTTGTTTTTATTCAAATGTCATCTTACCTTCCATCTCTGAACAATTTGTAAACTAGTGTATGGATAAAAACAGATTCTCTCTCTTTCTCTCTCTTTTTTTTTTAAACAGACTCTCATGTCAAACAGATTAGGCTTGCATCCTGGCTCCTTGCGAACTAGCTCTACTATCTTTGGTAAATCACTTAACCATTTTTGTGCTGTTTCCTTATCTATAAAATAAAGTGGGAAAATAGTTCTCATTTTATAATATCATAAAGTGTACAGCACAGAGCTGTTGCATTGTAAACATTCTAAAAACGTCAGCTACTATATCTGCCATTAACAGATGGGGCCTAACTAATTTTTGTTTTATTGTTTTTAAATATTTATTTATTTGTTTTAGAGAGGGGGGAGGGACAGAAGGAGATGGAGAGCAAGTCTCAAGCAGACTCCATGCGCTGAGTGTAGGGCTTGATCCCACAACCCTAGATTGCGACCTGAGCTGAAACCAAGAGCTGGTCGCCCAACAGACTGTGTCACCTAGGTGCCCTGGTGACTCATTTTTAAATATCTATATAATAGTCCATAGAATGGAAGTACCAAAATTCATTTGGCCATTCTTAATGATGGCCTTTACTTGCTCCTAGCACTGTTACCACTATAAACATTGCTACAATAGACATTTCGGGGCATAAAGCTTAGTACTTTTATTTTCATAGAACAGATTACTCAAAAAGGATTTGCTGTATCAGTTTAATTAAATAGAATGACACCTGGCATAGGAGGGAATTTATCATTCTCCACGCAACTGGGTCTCAAGAGATTCACTACTACAGTCCCAGGCTATTTCGAGATTAACTACTATAATCCCTCTGTTCCAGAGACCAGGTAACAGTTGTTTATAGCAGGAAATCAAATGAGTTATGCGAATCATATGTCTGTCCTACTTTTGGTTAGAGGTTCAGTTAGCTTTTTTTGGTCTGAGGTTCTAGCTCCTTGTAGCTGAGAACATTGTCTTTCCTAAGCAAGTTTATTTTAATAGCCACTCAGGTAAGAGTGTTGAAGAAATGCTTAATAATGAAGAGACTTGGATTTTTTCTTCTTAGAAGAGCAGTTACATAAAATTAAAAACACCGAAAGAATTAATAGGCCAATCCCCTCCGGTATCCCCCAAATTGGGAATACCTTATTTTTTCAAATCTATTGCGCTATGTGACTCGACTCAACTGATCTTCCACTTGGGAATCTATAATTCAAACAACCCTGCATGAAAATGTCTTTGGCCTCATATAGGATCCATGTCCAGTGTTTCTTCAGTGGAATAGGCTATCTCTTTTTAAATTGAGTTCTTCTTGTTCTGTATTTTTCATTTCCTCTTTCCTTTGTACTTAGGCCTGAGACCCTTGGATAGGCTTACAATACTACCCCTGAGATTTAGAAATAGATTACTTTCAAACTGCCATTTCCTTACAACAAAAGCAGCTTTTCTGATTTCTCAGGGACTGAGCACTTTGATAGTTCCTAAAACAGAATATGCAATATTCTTTGACATCTTCCTCCTTATCACTGATCTTCTTTCCTAAATATTTTTTAAAAATATTTATTGCTCCCCTTTTGTGGGAATGAAATGATCTGGCTTCCTTCTGCTGTGTTCTAGTGGAAATGAATACCAATATGCTTCCCAAAATAAACAGGCCTCAGGCACCATGAACATTGAAAAGCACTCACCCATAGAGAGGTATTTGAATCTGTACTCAGCAGCCTTTTTTTTTTTTTGTCGGTGTGAAAGCAAAACAAAACAAAATAGGCCTAGCCCATTTTTTTTATGAGTTACTCCTAGCAGCCTTTTGTCAATCTGAAACTGGAGAGCATGGAGCAAGAAATATAAACAGTATAAAGGAAAGTAAGCATTTCTAACAAACTGGTTAACTTTAGCATTTTTTATGCAAGCCTTCAACAGTAGCAATATGGCTTTTGGAACTTGGGGAGAGCCCTAAAATGTACTAATACTATTGCAGTTGTCTTAAAATAATTTTGGGGGGTTGTTTTTGTTTATACCTCTTCTTTTCTTGTCCTCCTTTCTATTTTTACTTTAACTTCAGGTTCTGACCACATTCTACAAACATATATTTTTTTAACCCACTGATTTTCACTTCTAGTTTCTGGCCGTGGAAACAGAAGGGAGAGAATTTTTCGAGGAAGTTCAAGCTACTTCCCTCAGCCAGAAGAACACACCTTCTGAGGACTGCTCTCTGAAAACTCTTAGGTTAGGTCTCATTTCAGAATGTCTTTGTCTCCGGCCAGTTGTCCGAACTATACCCTGACTTAGCAACCCTTTTGAAACACAAACAAATGAACACTCAAAACTTTTCTGATTTCTTGTGAAAGGACAAATTCTTAGTTATGTCAATTATTCCTACATTATCTTTTTCCATTTCCTTGCTTTTCCAGGCCAAGTTGTATAGATCTAAAAAGGATTTCACATACAGGAGAGTAAAATGTCCATATTAAAGACACTGCTTTTCAAGAAAGGTTAAAAATACCCCTTGAAAATGAAACAAAACAGAAGGGTTAAAATAAAAGGAAGGGCAAAGTTAAGTGAAGTCTCACAAAAATGAAGCATACGACAATATTAGTTAAATATACCAGAATTAAAAAGGTTTTTGAAAGAAGGTGGAATCCTCCAGGGAGATAAAAGAGTTCTAAATCTTTATGCCCCATGTAACATAGGACGTACATAAAGGAAATACTTCTAGAAATGCTGAGAAAATGAAAAATGCATGATGATAAAAAAAATGCATGATGCTAGTGTTAGACTAACAGAATCCTGTCAGAATTGATATGTCAAATGTTCAAAATTTAAATAATATAAGACTTTGAAAGCTTAAATATCTAATTAGTAAGAATGATTTAATAGATATATTGTTAAATGTTCCCAATGAACAGAGAATCATGTTTTTTCTAATAGTTATGAAACATATGTAGCATTGGACTAAACATAAGGCCACAAATAAAATATCAACAAATTCCAGAGAAATATATTAGATTATACTATTTGACCATAATAAAAAAAAAATCTAAAAATTAATATTAAAAGGCAGCTATATGTGTGTGTATTTAAGTCACACAAGCAACTGGAATTAAAGTTTTCTACGTGAATCTTGGGTTAGAGATTTTTAAAAGCTAGAATTACAAATTATTGGAAATAAATGATTCTAATAAGTCCACATACTCTCAACAGGATGTGGCCAAGAATACAGACAGAAATACAGAGTTCAGTGTACAGGATAGGCATCAATCCATGTGCAAGGGAGGAGACAGCAGGATTAGGTAAAGAGAGAAAACCATCAGGGGAGTCCTGCTTTAGATCTGTGGGGGTGGACTTTATACCCCTGCCGTGATCAATCACTGGCTGAGGCAGCTCTCTGTAGCTGAGGAACTATGAGCTGTGGCAGCAAGTTCCCTCTTGAAAGGGGATGTAGGTGGTTCACCTCCATGCCCACCACAACCTGATTTTAAAAAATTGTGACTTAGAGTTGTCTCTAGTAAAGTTAGGCAAGGTGATTGCTGATACTGCTACTATTCATCACAGCAAATCATGGACAATTCAATAACACAGGGAAAAGAAACTGTAAGAGGTATACATATTGGAACGTAAGAGACAAAACTTATTTGCAGGCAATATGACTACATACAGAGAAAATGTAAGAAAATCAACAACAGCAAAATAAAACCCTAATATTTGTTCTACAAGATTTGCAGAATATCAAATCAACAGACAGGAATTATTAGCTTTTCTAAATATCCACTCTCCCAAATACCATCTGAAAAAACTAAAACATTAAGTAGATAATAAATGTTTGTAAATAATATGTTTTGCTAACTTGTTAAACAAAACTAACATAGATCCCTCACCCTCAACCACAAACACATTGAACTGCTGGATAAAATATGGATAAAAAACATTCAATACTTAACAGAGCTCAAAACAGAAAAGGACATTCCCCAGAGGGGAGAACTCAGATGAAACATAGCTTCTCAGGGCTATAAGCTTGAAATTGACCCCCTACAAGCTGAGAGGAAATAGAGCACAATGTCGGTGACAGCCATAAGGACAGTTCCGGGGTGAATCGTATTCTGTGGAGGCATGCAACAAAACATTCTCCCTGAAAAAGATAAAACCAGGTCTCTGGAAGAGCTGCCACTTCTGAAAAAGGAAAACTGAAAAAAACTATGTTCATTGGTCCTGGGAAGCCAAAAAAGGAGCTTGGCATTATGAGCCTAAAAATAGAAATCAAACATGCCTTCCATAAGACATCAAAGTCTCACATCTGAACTCTGCATAGGTGGAATAAAAAATTGTATTATACATTTAGTGTGGCATTTGCCACACTGCAATATTAATATAAAAACAGGTCTTAAAAAAGCAAAAAACAAAAAACAGTTCTTAGATTAGTCAAAATTCTTGGGAATCCCAGATGAAGCAAACATTTAAACAAACGAGCAATAAAACCACGGATCAGTTTTACAACACTGTATTTATACAGTGTATATGAGAATTTGTAAAATTCTCATCAGGGAAAAAAAATTCCTAACAAATGTTTGCTCATTATAAGATAATTATAAGTCACATAAGGAAGTGATCAACTCTGAGACAGCCAGCAGATAATCAGGAGTATTATGACCCTAAAAACTAAGTAATAAAATGATCTGAACAATTCTTTTAAGTAAATATTTATTCATATTTACATAGATTTTTCTAAAGGAATAGATGTAGTAGCTCATATTCTAGATTGTATACCAAACAGCTCTTTCTTCCAATTTCTTGTAGTAGGTGCTACTTTTGTTTGGATTGTAAGCAGCCACGTACTTCAGAAAATGGGCTCCTTCCCAGACTTAGGAGGCAAATTATAATTGGTATAAGTCAGCTATGGTAATTCCAACACCTTCTAATTTATGAACGATACTGCAAAAATCTGGCCAATAATACATGAGGAAAAAATTGCTATAAGCTTTTGGCAAAGTCTTCTTTGATCATACAAAGGGATGTTTGAAGAGGTATCTTCCTTTCTACTCCGGGACAACCTACATAAAGATGAGGTCCTTGGAGCTGCTGCAGTCATCTTATAACCAGAAGAGGAAGAGGTTGAGGACAAAAGCCAAATACTTAAGATTGAGAGTAGAAAGTTGGAAAGACCCTATATCCTTAATATGCCTGATCCACTGAATTGGACTTCTGGAGCTGCCTTAACTCTGAATTTTCTATGTTGTGGGATGAACTTCTCATAGTTTTAATGATTTGCCCTTAGTCTTTTATTATTTATAGCCCAGATCAAAGCAACTGATAAATTAGACTGAGAAAAAGAGGATACTATTTAAAAAAAAAAAAAAGAACAAGAACAAGCATGTTTGAACACAGTCAAATAATTTTCTAGAATGAAAAATGTAACTATTGACATTACAAACTTATTGAACAGGTTAAACAGCAGATTAGACCAAGCTGAAGTGACAGTAAAATAGAGGATAGATCTGAGGAATCTTGAAAAATGCAGTGTGAAATAAAAGAAATATCAAAGAGTAATAGACTAAAAGATAGAATGAAAGGTCCAATTCACATCCAAGTTCTCCAAAGGAAGAGAATAAAGAGAATGGTGGGTGAATGGAAGTATTTACTTATTTAATGATGGATAATTTTCAAAAATTGATGAAGCATATCAATTCTCACATGAGAGAAAAATAATGAATCTTGAGCTGGATAAACAAAAGTAATTCCTCAAAGACACATTATAGTGAAAGGGAAAACAAAAGGGGAAAACCTTGATCAGAGAGTAAAATGGAATTATTTATAATGAAAAATATAGTGTCTTCCTTCTCAACAAATATCTTTCTGAATCCACAAACCACTGGCTTTCTTTCAAAACTCTTATTAGAACTCTGATTTTGTTCAAGCATTGGATGGAGATTTCTTGACTAAGCAGTAAAATCTAAGTCATTTCTAGCCATGATGAGGTAATAGCTCTGGTGATATATGCATAAAACATATATCTGTTATTATATATGTAAATAACTGGATTTTTAGACAACATCCAGTAGACATATCACGACTGATCCCTGAGAGAATGGAAACAAATGGAATTCATAAGCACCCTGGCTTTCTGCAGAGACACATCTTCTGCATGATGGTGAAAGGAGAGAGAACTTAAGTAGAGCACAGCAGTCTCAATGAGGTGAATAGACAGATCAGAATCCACAGACCCGATAGTAGCTGAAATGTGTCTGGAAGGCTAACGTGGGGAAGGCAGCTATGTGCAGAAGAAGATCCAGAAATCTGCACTACAGACCCTTAAATATCGACCAGATGCTAAGCTGTTCATGAGGGGTGTTAGACTTCACAAGGCCAGGAAAGAACCACCACTAGGGAAAGAACAACGACCAGAGTGCTGTGAGATAAACATCTTTGCGTGGCTCAGAAGTAGAAGACATTTGAGTACTGGCCACACTGAGGAGAGAGAATTTTTGGAATACCCAGAGCATGCAATAGAGACCCAAGAAAGGACGCAATTTAGGAACACGGCTAATCTGGCACCAGAGGGAGAAAAAGCAACTTTAGACTCCCCCAAGCAAATCTTAGAAGGAACACTGGGAGAGATTAAGCTAATCCTCAAGTAAATTACCCGCCTTCCAAAACAAAGCTCAGTGCTCTATTAAGGAAACAACAGAATCCAGATACTCAAGAAATTAGCATATATCTAGCGTAAAAAACTTCTAGACATGTGAAGAGGTAGGAAGGTTTGACTCATAATGAGGACAAATATCAACCAATGAAGAATATCTAGAAATCACAGAGATGACAGAATGAACAGCAAAGATTTTAAACAAGATCAAGGATGTTTTTGTTTTATTTTTATTTAAATTCCAGTTAACATATAGTGTAATACTAGTTTCAGGTGTACAATAGGGTGATTCACACTTCCATACAACACCCAGTGCTCATCCCAGCAAGTGTACTCCTTAATCCCCATCACTGATTTCACCCATCCCTCTGCCCACTTCCCCTCTGGTAACAACTCTATAGTTAAGTGTCTTTTCTTTTTTCCCTTTTACTCTTTTCTTTTGTTTCTTAAGTTCCACATGTGAGTGAAATGATACAGTATTTGTCTTTCTCTGACTGATTTCACTTAGCATTATACTCTCTGGTTCTATCCATGTTGCAAATAGTAAGATTTCATTCTTTTTAATGGTTGAGTAATATTCCATTATATATATATATCCCATCTTCTTTATCTGTTTGTCAATCAGTAAACACTTGGGCTGCTTCCATATCTTGGCTATTGTAGAGAATGCTGCTATAAACATAGTTGTGCTTGTATCCCTTTGAATTAGTGCTTTTGTATTCTTTGGGTAAATACCTGGTAGGGCAATTGCTGGGTTGTAGGGTATTTCTATTTTTAACTTTATGAGGAAACTCCATACTTTTTTTTTTCAGAGTGGCTGCACTAGTTTGCTTTCCCACCAACAGCGCACATGCGTTCTTTTTCCTCCACATCCTCACCAACACCTGTTGTTTCTTGTGTTGTTAATTTTAGCCATTTTGACAGGTGTGTGGTGATATCTCATTGTAGTTTTGATTTTCATTTCCCTGATGGTAAGTGGTGATGAGCATCTTCTCCTTTGTCTGTTGGTCATCTGTATAGCTTCTTTGAGGAACAACATTAAGGTTTTAAAGGAAAACATAATGAGGGGATAAATACAGAAAGCAAGAGAAATGAAAACAAACGGTTTATTAAAAAAAAAAAAAAAACAGAAAGTTCTAGAACTGAAAACCAGGATAAGAAACTTAAAAATTACTGACATATTGGATACTGCAAATGAAAAAAATCAGTGAAATGGAAGACTTGGCAATATACACTATCCAAAATAAAGCATACAGAGAGAAAAGAAGAGGTAAAAGGTAAGTTAACAGAACCTCTGTCACCTGTGAGAAAATATAAGTAGTCTAAGATATGTGTACATAGAGTCCCAAAGGAAAGAGGATGTGGAAAAAAAACTTTGAAGAAATAATGGTTGAATAATATATGTCCAAATATATACTCAATATATATCCCAAAAGTTTGATGAACCTCAAGCAGGATAAACATGAAGTAAACTACATCAAGGCACATGATAGTCAAATTGCTGAGGACCAGTGATAAACTGAAAATCCTAAAAGTAAGTAGAGGAAATATTTTGCCTTTCTACTTTTCTTAATTTTAGTATGGTCCAATAATCAGTGTTTTCATTTATAAACTGTAATTTTTACCCAACCTTAAGCTCATGAAGCTGTATTTTTAAAAAAAAAAATTATAGTTTTACTTTTGAGATCTAGATCTTCATTTAGAATTAATTTTTCATATGCTATAGTGGCCAAGATTTGTTTTTCACATGTATTTTGGCTCCTCACTATTTATTGAAAAGTCTACCTTTTGTCATAAATCATGTGACCATATTTGCGTGGGTCTGTTTCATGACTTTCTGTTCTGTTCTATTTGTGTGCCACACTCTCTTTTTGTTACTGTAATTTTATAATAAGGCTTGATATCTGATGGAGCAGGGATACCAGGAGATTATTAAAAGACTATTGCAGTAGGACTGGAAGTATTGATGGGAAGACAGCATAGTGGTTGCTGTGGTGTGCCACCAAGACACCCCCATTAGGACTGAGGAGGTATTCTCCCAGATACTGAGAATGTTGGTACATGATGACTCTCATTTAGATCCTCTCTAGAAATTGCCATCTGTCAAAGAAAGCCTGCTGGGATCAATGTAACACCACTCCCCAAGGGCAGCTTGCTTCCAGGGACCACCACAGCAATCAATGCTGAGATCCAAAGTCTAGTGCCCTTGCGTCCAGGCCCAAGGTAAGGACCATTCCAGTTCCAGAACTCCCAAGACCTTTGTTGCAACTCCATTTCGATTCAGTCCTCCTTCTCCAAACTCTACTTCCTTTTATCTTTTCCTATTTTTTATCCCCAAAGAATTCCCTAGTAAATTTTCTGCATGCAAATTTCCACCTCAGAATCAGTTCCCAAGGAACTTAACTCAGGCCACATGGGCCAGTATAAAAGAAATAGAGGTGTTGAAGAGTGAAGAATTTTAGGGGTGCCTGGGTGGCTCAGAGGGTTAAGCCTCTGCCTTCGGCTTAGGTCATGGTCTCAGGTTCTTGGGATCGAGCCCCACATCGGGTTCTCTGCTCAGCAGGGAGCCTGCTTCCCGCCCCCCTCTGCCTGTCTGTCTGCCTACTTGTGATCTCTGTCAAATAGATAAATTTAAAAAAATCTTTTAAAAAAGAGTGAAGAATTTTAGTTATATATTTAAAGCAGTGCCAGTATGATTCCCCAATGGATTTGTTGTAGGATGTGAGGGAAGGAGAATAGATAAGGTAGATTCCAAATATGAGGCTGAGAAATTAAGTAAATGGAGGTGCCATTTATCAAGTAGGAGAATCACCTGGAGAGAAGAGTGTGTGAATTCTATCTAAGAATTAGGTATTGGACATTTTGGGGTCTCTGGGTTGCTTAGTCATTTGAATGTCTGACTCCTGGTTTTGGCTCTGCCTCTACCCGCTCTCATGCTTTCTTTCTCTCTAAAATAAATGAATGCATTTTTTAAAAAATTAGGTATTGAACATTCTAATATTAAGATACCTATCAGATACTCAAGAGAAATCTGAAAGATATGGTCAGATAAATAAGTCTGGACATCTGGGAAGAGTTTGGGATAGGCTTTACAGCATTTAGCATGTTGTAAAAAAATTTAGAAGTCTTTCTAAGGCAAACAATATTTTAACTGATTAAAGAAAAAAGAACTATATGATCATCTTTATATGATACGGGGAAAAATTATTCATTAAAATCCAATTTCCACTCATAGTTAAAAACTCTTTGCAAACTAAGAAGAGAAGGGAATTTCCTTATACTTAATGGACAAAGATATGTACCAAAATATCACAGCAAACATTAGTCTTTTTCTTTTTTAAATTTTTTTTAAATTTTTTATTAACATATATATTATTAGCCCCAGGGGTACAGGTCTGTGAAGCACCAGGTTTACACACAGTCTTTTTCTTTTTAAAGATATTATTTTTAAGTAATGTCTACATCCAATTTGGGGCTTGAACTTAAAACCCCTAGATCAAGAGTCATGTGCTTTACTGACTAAGCCAGACAGGCACCCCCAAACATCAGTTTTAATAGGGAAAATGTAGATGAGTCCTCCTTAAAATCAGGCATGAGACAGGGTATCAAATTTTATCACTCTGTCATAATTACACAAAAAGAGCCTATGCAATTATATAAATAGAGTAAGAGGAGTAAGAATTGAAAGTAAATTAATAAGAGGTTTGGCTGTGTGTGTAACAGAAATTTTAAAATAATCACTTTGAATAAGATAGGATGTTATTTTTCTCTCATGTAAAAGGAATTCAGAGATGGGTCATCCAGGGCTGGTATGGTCCACCACCAAGATATCTTCTGACTTTGTGTTTTGCCATCCTGAGTGCTTAATTTTCAGTCTTAGCATTCCTCCGTGTTCCAAGGTGCTTCCTTGAAATCTAACAGTAATGTCTATATTTCAGGCAATAGGAAGAAAGGAGGTGAGAGGATAAAAAAGGTATACCAAGCCATTTGTCCTTATTTGAAGGGTCTGTCCCAGAAATCGTATACATCAGTTTCTACATATAGTCACATGACTGTAGCAAACAGCAAGAGAGGTGCTTTTGTTTTTAAGTTTTATTTATTTAAGTAATCTCTACACCCTATGTGGGGCTTAAACTCATGGATCAGAGATCAAGAGTCCTATGCTTTTTTGACTGACCCAACTAGAAGACCCAAGTTTTTTATTTTAGTTGAAACTATTGCTCTCCTAAAAAGTACTTGCTTCTATTCAGGAAGATGGGAGAAATGTGTATTGGGAATTTCTGGATGTTGACTCAAATCCATTCTCACTTTGTTTCTTAGCACATGACCATCTAGCCAAAAGCTAGTTTACTAGCTTCCCTTATTGCCACATGTGGGCTCATGGCTAAGTTCTGGCTTTTGGAATTGGAGTAAAATTGGTATATGTAGTGTCGGCCTCACTAAAAAGAAAATCTCTTGCCCTAGTTATTCCTTCCTCCTTTCCTGTGAGCTGTAATATGGACCTGCAGCAACTCAGCTTTGAATATCCATTTGAAGATGGTTTCTTAGGGATGGAAGAGAATCAACATTGAAGGAAAATTAACTTTCCACATGAGAAGAAATGATACCAGATCCCTACCTTACACCATCCATAAATATCAATGCCAGATGGATCAAAGACATAAATGTGATAAAACAAAGCTTCAAAAACTTTTAGGAGGGATGCCTGGGTGGCTCAGTTGGTGAAGCATCTGTCTGCCTTCAGCTCAGGTCATGATCCCAGGGTCCAGGGATTTAATCCCACATCAGGCTCCCTGCTTGGCAGGGTATCTGCTTCTTCCTCTATCGCTCCCCCATGCTTGTGCACACTCTCTCTCTTTCTCTCTCTCACAAAAATAAATAAATAAAATCTTTAAAAAACCAAACTTTTAAGAAAAAAATCTATAGTCTCCAGATCAGAAGGGATTTCAGCATTTTGTACTGCTACTCCTTTCTAATTGCTGGATGGGACACTGATTTATGAATCACTAAATAAAGTCAATTAGAACTTCAAATAAAAAAATGAGACACAGAAACAAATCATAAAGGAAAAGATTGAAAATGTCAACAACACTAAACTTTGAAACTACTCAATGATAAAGGGAAATAGAAACATTTAAAAGATAAGATAGGCCTGTGGTAAACTAATATACAAACTGTTCCTACTCATTGCTAAGAAAACTACACAATGCAATCAAAATATGGACAAACATTTGTAAACCAATTTGGAAAGGAGGAAATTCTAATTGGCCAAGAAACAGACAAAATCAGCTCAGACTTGCTGTTGATCAGGGAAATTCCAATTAAAACAACAAGGTATTTTTCCTCATACCAACAAAGATTGTAAACTTTTGATTCTACCACAGAAAAAGAGAAGACTTACTACCTATAAAAAGGGAAATTGATGAATAAACTGGAGTAGATTTGTGCTATAAAATATGCAATTACTAAGAGAGTATCTATGTATTTGGAAAGAAGTCTCTAATATATATATATTTTTTTAAATATGTTTTTAAAAGATTTTATTCATTTATTTATTTTAGAGAGAGAGAGAGAGACAGCACACAAGTGGAGGGAGGCACAGAGGAAAATAGAGAAAGAATCTCAAGCAGACTGTGTGCTCAGCACAAGCCTGATGGGGCGGCTTGATCGCATAACCCAGAGATCATGACCTGAGCTGAAACCAAGCGTCAAACGCTTAACCAGCTGAGCCACCCAGGCGCCCCAAAGTCTCTAATATTTTTAAATGAAAAAAATCCTGTCTTAGGATAATAAGGATAGTGTAATCTCATATTTATAAAAATGGAATAATCCTGCCCCTTGTAAGCAAGCTAGTCCTTATAAGTGCATGTAAAATGGACACATTTATTGATAGTAAGTGGGTCCACTTATTAAGGTAATTCCCGCATTACAACACGGAAGCTTTCAGGAAGCTGAGAGCAATGTTCTTTCTGCCGTTGGCACTGCTGTCCCATTTACTTGTTTTCCATTTTTTACAAAAATCTAATATGCAAGTTTGGCTTTTGTAGTAGTACCATTCCCCAAGGACACAGTGATAAGAAGATGAGGCCTTAGCAAAGAGACGTGCACAAGCTTGAAAGTTCTTACTGCTTCTTTAACACCTATATGAATTTTCCTGAAAGCTTTCAAGAACATTCATATCCAGATCTTTAGAATCTTGAATCTGCTGAGAATTTTGTTCACAAAACCACTTTGTTTTTGTGCTGAGGTTGGGATAAACCATTATTCAGGAAGTTTTCAAAAGAAGCTATTAAATTTGAGACAGAGTCTGGCATGTGGCCAAATTACTTTCTTTCTTTTCTTTGTTTTGGTTATATAATCTTTTATTTATTTATTTTTTATTTCTTTTCAGCGTAACAGTATTCATTGTTTTTGCACCACACCCAGTGCTCCATGCAATACGTGCCCTCCTTAATACCCACCACCTGGTTCCCCCAACCTCCCACCCCCCGCCCCTTCAAAACCCTCAGGTTGTTTTTCAGAGTCCATAGTCTCTCATGGTTCACCTCCCCTTCCAATTTCCCTCAACTCCCTTCTCCTCTCCATCTCCCCATGTCCTCCATGTTATTTGTTCTGCTCCACAAATAAGTGAAACCATATGATAATTGACTCTCTCTGCTTGACTTATTTCACTCAGCATAATCTCTTCCAGTCCCGTCCATGTTGCTACAAAAGTTGTGTATTCATCCTTTCTGATGGAGGCATAATGCTCCATAGTGTATATGGACCACATCTTCCTTATCCATTCATCCGTTGAAGGGCATCTTGGTTCTTTCCACAGTTTGGCCAAGTCACTTTCTATCAAACGTTTGATACTTGAGTAGTAACATTAACTGATTCATGCCATTAGGATGCTATTATTTAGTGCACCAGTAATGGGCCAAATTATTCTCAGTGTAATGCCTATTCCCGGGGAGATTCTTAAGAAGAGTAGAGTTCATTATGTTCACTGATGCTGTGATATTAGGAATCAACAGAGTAATCACAGGGAGATACACAAGTGGTAGAGGGACAAAGATATAAGGCAGCTTAATGCAGTTGAAAATATGCTCTGCCTAGTGGTGCTAGAGACCTTTACTACCGACAGAGTTGGGCCACTAGCTGTGTACATATGCTGGGGTCTCCTGATCTGAGAATGAAGGACTTGTCTGAAATTATGACTTTTTTAGCCAATGTCTCTCCAGTTCCCAAGGGTTCATGAAGGTTTCTCAGGGGAAGGGATGGGGGAGGCTGTACAGATTGCTAACAAAGGTGAAGCTCTAGTCTTCTCAGGTCTGATAAAACCAGAACAGCTCTGCTTCTCTCAATTTTGTGTATTAGGGTTCTATGTAATATTTAGTTTGAAATAACACAGTTTGAAAATCTCTTCACCAGACTATTTCTTTGTTCCAAGCTAGCTCTCCAAATTCCATGGTTACAAGTATAGATGGAAGATGTTACAATGGAATTTACTGAATTCACATTTTTCACTGTGTCAACAGGAATGTTTTCCAAAGTTTCTTTGGAACTCTGGTATTAATAGGAAAAAGAGAGGAGGGCTACTATCTGGACAAATATGTTTCATAAAATCTTAACTGTGGGACTTCTCAGAGCTTTTTATATGTTTATGCACAATGTGAATTTTAGATGGGTTACTGTAACACTTCTTCATACTTCTTTGTGCTTTATCTTGTGTGACCTGATTCCTGCTGAGCTCCACCTTCCCACACCTTTACACTAGGATCCCAGCAAGCTGAATTTCATACAGCAAATACCTCCACATCCCACTTTACCTTTTGATTTTTTTCTCAAAGATTTTATTTATTTATTTTTGCAAAAGAGACTGAGAGAAAGAGAGAGAGTGTGCATGAGCAGTGGGGAGGGATGGAGGGAGAAGCAGACTCTGCTGAGCAGGGAGCCCGATACAAAACTTGATCCCAGGACCCTGGCATCATGACCTGAGCTGAAGGCAGATGCTTAACTGACTGAGCCACCCAGGCACCCACCTTTTGATTTATCTGCAATTTCTCTCGGTCTAAGAACCTTGGGATAGAGAATGGGGCCACCATTAACCCAACTTCCTAGCACCACATCTGGGGCATTATTACTCCATGTGTCTATAGCATGTACTTATGTTTTTGTAAGTCTCAGTGTTGCAATTCACAGATATTTGGGGGTGGAGAGGGAGGTGAGGGATGGCTTGTTTTAGTCTGCTCAGGCTGCCATAACAAAAGACCTCAGACCAGGGGGCTTAGCAGAAATTTATTTCTTACAGTTCTGGAGGCTGGGAAGTCCAAGATCAAGGTGCTAGTTGATTTGATTCCTGGTAAGGCATCTCTTCCTGGCCTGCAGATGACCTCACATGGTAGAGAGTACAAGTGAGCTCTCTGGTATCTGCTCTTCTAAGGATTTTAGTCATATTGGATTAAGACCACATCCTTATGACCTTATTTAACCTTAATTATTTCTTTACTTCAAATACAATGACATTGGGTGTTAGGGCTTTGACATGGGAATTTTGGAGGGACACAATTCAATTCATAGCAGGGGTCATTTGTTAACAGTGACATAAACTAGCCTATTCTAATACATGATCTACCTACTTGCAAAGTCAGTATCTGTGTATTATCTTTGACTTCTCCCTCTCCATTACCCTTCATACAAATATAATACCAAGCTTTGCAGTATTTACCTTTTCAAGATCTTTCTAGAATATTCATCATCTTTGTTCTTACTGCCAACTCAAGCCATACAAAAGGAGCAGTCCCATGTCTTTACTCATGCTTCCTATGCCTCCAATCTAATTACATTTTTTTTTCCAGAAAATAGGGTTGGGAAATAAGGGGAATGTGATGTGATGAAAAGGAAGCTTTGAGCAGGTGCAACAGAGAAACAGTATGTAGAGAAGGAGAGGGGGGAAAGCAGGTGCAATGAGAAGCAGAAACGAATGACCCCATGTCCAGTAAGAAGAAGGGGCAAGTAGCTATCTCTGTACCTGGTGACTCTCCTGTTCTAGAGTTCAGTTCCTGGCTGTGCTTCTTTCCTTGCCTCCATATTTCTGCCCTGATTCTGTGTGTGGTGATCTTCCTCCTTGCTGTCATTCTCTAATTCCATATCTCTTGTGCTGACCATTGTGCTGGTACTAATAACAGAGGACTCTATTTTGAAAATCTTCCAGAATCAGAATTCAAATACTAACATAGCAGTATTTCTAGGGTCCATCACAAGTGTCTCTATTGCCAAGGAGTCCTAGGAAATTTTTGGAGAACTGTATTCTATTAAAAAAAAAACAACACACACACAAGGATTTTCAAAACTTGTAACCAGCCTCTCTTTCTTGCCATTTGTATAGGTTGTATGATGTACCCCCCCCCCAAGGAAAAGATATATTGAGGTTTTCACCTCCAGTACCTTAGAATGTGATCTTATTTGAAAACAGTGTTTTACAGATGTAATTAGTTAAGATGAGGTCACGCTGAAGTAGGGTGGGCCCTAATCCAATATGACTGATGTCCTTTTAAGAAGACGGCAGTGAAGGCTACGTGAAGACAAGCAGGGATAAGAAAGCCGTACTACAACAGAGGCAAAGATCAGAGTGAAACATCCAAAAGCCAAAGAATGCCCAGGATGCCGGCAAACACCCTGAGCTAGGAGAATAATAAAGGCTTCTTGTCAGGAGCCTTGAGTAGTGTAGCCCTGCTGACATCTTGAGTTCAGATTTCTAGCCATCAGAACTGTGAAGTTAATTTCTGTTGTTTTAAGATACCAGGTTAAAAAAAATTTTTTTTTTTTAATTAGAGAGAGAGAGCATAAGCGTGTGGAGGGGCAGAGGGACAAGCAGTCTCTGTGCTCCCACTCAGCAGAGAGTGGAGACTCAGCAGACTCGGGGCTCAACCCCAGGATCCGGGGATCATGACCTGAGCTGAAGGCAGACACTTAACCTACTGAGCCACCCAGGTGCCCTGCCACCAGGTTTTTTTTTTTTTTATTAAGTTTTTAATTTTAATTCCAGTATACTTAGCATACAGTATTGTATTAGTTTCAGGTCTACAATATCGTGATTCAACAATCCCATACATTACTCAGTGCTTATCATAATAAGTGCACTCCTTAATCCCCATCACCTATTTCTCTTTTTTATTTTTTTTATTTTTTTTTATTTCTCTTTTTTAAAGATTTTATTTTCTATTTGACACGAAGAGGGAGAGAGGTCAGGGAGAGCACAAGCAGGGGAGTGGCAGGCAGAGGGAGAAGAGGTTCCCTGCTGAGCAGGGAGCCTGACATGGAACTTGATCCCAGTACTCTGGGATCATGACCTGAGCCAAAGGCAGCTGCTTAACTGACGGAGCCACCCAGGCACCCCCATTACCTGTTTCACCCATCCCTCCATCCACCCCCGCCTCCGGTAACCATCAGTTTATTCTCTACAGCTGAGAGTCTGTTTCTTGGTTTGTCTCTCTCTTTCCTTTGTTTGTTTTGCTTCTTAAATTCCACATAGGAGTGAAATTGAATGGTATTTGTCTTTCTCTGACTGACTTACTTCACTTAGCATAATACTCTCTAGCTCCATCCATGTTGTTGCAAATAGCAAGGTTTCATTTTTTATGGCTCAATAATATTCTATTATATATGTATACCACATCTTCTTTATTTGTTCATCAACTGATGGACACTTGGACAGGTTTTATATCTTGGCTGTTGTAAATAATGCTGCTATTAAAGTAGGGGTGCATGTGTCCCTTTGAATTAATGTTTTATATTCTTTGGGTAAGTACCCGGTAGAGCAATTGCTGGATCATAGGGTAGTTCTATTTTTAACTTCTTGGGGAATCTCCGTACTATCTTCCACAGAGGCTGTGGAAGATACCAGTTTGCATTCCCACCAACAGCGCATGAGGGCTCCTTTTCCTCCACTTGTTGTCTCTTGTGTTGTTAATTTAGGTCTTAATCCATTTTGGGTTTATTTTTGTGTATGGTTTAAGGAAGCGGTCCAATTTCATTCTTTTGCATGTAGCCATTCAGTTTTCCCAACACCATTTCTTGAAGAGACTCCCTTTTTCCCCACTGCCTCTTTTCTTGAAGATGCTTTATGCTATGGGCTTATTTTGGGGATTTCTGTTCTGTTCTGTTGATCTGTGTGTTGTTTTTATGACAGTACCATGCTGTTTTACTGTAGCTTTGTAATATAACTTGAAGTTTGGAATTGTGATACCTCTAGTTTCTGTTTTTCTTTTTCAAGATTGCTCTGGCTATTCGGGGTCTTTTGTGGTTCCATGCAAATTTTAGTATTGTTTATTCTAGTTCTGTGAAATCGCTGTTGGTGTGTTGATAGGGATTGCATTAAATCCGTAGATTGCTTTGGTAATGTGGATATTTTAACAACATTTGTTCTTCTTTTTATTTTGTAAGATTTTTTTTTATTCATTTGTTTGACGGACAGAGATCACAAGTAGACAGGCAGGCAGAGAGAGAGAGGAAGCAAGCTCCCCACCAAGCAGAGAGCCAGACGCGGGCCTCGATCCCAGGACCCTGAGATCACGACCTGAGCCGAAGACAGAGGCTTAACCCACTGAGCCACCCAGGCACCCAACATTTGTTCTTCTAATCCATGAGCAGGGAATATCTTTTCATTTGTTTGTGTCATCTTCAACTTCTTTCATCAGTGTTTTATAAGACTACAGGTCTTTTACCTCTTTGGTTATGTTTATTCCTAGGCATTTTATTGTTTTTGGTGCAGTTGTATATGGGATTGTTTTCTTAGTTTCTCTTTCTGCTCCTTCAGCCTTAGCATACAGAAATGAAATAGATTTCTGTGCATTGATTTTGCATCCTGTGACTTTACTGAATTCGTTTATCAGTTCTAGCAGTTTTTTCATGGAGTCTTTTGGGTTTTCTATATATAATATCATGTCATCTGCAAATAGAGTTTTACTTTTCCTTACCAATTTGAATGGCTTTTATTTCTTTTTGTCATTTGATTGCTGTGACTAGGACTTCCAGTACTATGTTGAATGGAAGTGGTCAGAGTGGACATCCTGTCTTCTTCCTGATCTTAGGATACAGCTCTCACTTTTTCCCCATTGAGTATGATGTTAGATATGGGTTTTTCTTAAGTGGCCTTTAATATATTGAGGTATGTTTCCTCCACACCTATTTTGTTGAGGGCTTTTATCATGAATTGATGTTGTACTTTTTCAAATGCTTATTCTGCATATGTTGAAATGATCATATGGTTTTATCCTTTCTCTTGTTGATGTGACATATCACACTGATTAATCTGCAAATATTGAATCACCTTTGCATCCCAGAAATAAATCCCACTTGATCATGGTGAATGACTTTTTAATGTATGGTTGCTTCTGATTTATTACTGTTTCGTTGAGGATTTTTCATGTATATTCATGAGAGATGTTGGCCTGTAGTTCTCTTTGTTTGTGGTGTCTTTATCTGGTTTTGGTATGGGGTAGTGCTTGCCTCAGAGAATGAATTTGGAAGGTCTCCTTCTTCTATTTTTTGGAGTAGTTTGAGAAGAATAGGTTTTCTTTAAATGTTTGGTAATATTTGCTTGTGAAGCCATCTAGTCCTGGATGTTTATTTCTTGGAAGTATTTTTTTTAATTATTTTTATTAACATATGATGTATTATTTGCCCCAGGGGTGCAGGTCTGTGAATCGTCAGGCTTAAACATTTCACAGCACTCACTATATCACATACTCTCCCCAATGTCCATAACCCAGCCACCCTCTCCATGCCTCCTCTCCCCCCAGCAACCCTCAGTTTGTTTTGTGAGATTAAGAGTCTTTTATGGTTTGTCTCCCTTCTGATCCCATCTTGTTTCATTTTTTCCTTCTTTAACCCCCAAAACCCCCACCCTGCCTCTCAAAATCCTCGTATCAGGGAGATCTTATGATAATTGTCTTTTCTCTGATTGACTTATTTTGGTCAGCATAATACCCTCTAGTTCCATCTACATCATTGCAAATGGCAAGATTTCATTTCTTTTGATGGCTGCATAGTATTACATTGTATATATGTATACCACTTCTTTATCCATTCATCTCTTGATGGCCATCTAGGTTCTTCCCATAGTTTGGTTACTGTGGACATTGCTGTGATAAACATTCGGGTGCATGTGCCCCTTTGGATCACTACATTTGTATCTTTAGGGTAAATACCCAGTAGTGCAATTGCTGGGTTGTAGTGTAGCTCTATTTTCAACGTTTTGAGGAACCTCCATGCTGTTTTCCAGCTGGCTACACCAGCTTACATTCCCACCAACAGTGTAAGAGGGTTCCCCTTTCTCCACATCCTCGCCAGCATCTGTCATTTCCTGACTTGCTAATTTTAGTCATTCTGACTGGTGTAAGGTGGTATCTCATTGTGGTTTTGATTTGTGTTTCCCTGAGGCCAAGTGATGTGGAGCGAGCACTTTTTCATGTGTCTCTTGGCCACCTGAATGTCTTCTTTGCAGAAATGTCTGTTCATGTCCTCTGCCCATTTCTTGATTGGATTATTTGTTCTTTGGGTGTTGAGTTTGATAAGTTCTTTACAGATTTTGGATACTAGCCCTTTATCTGATATGTCGTTTGCAAATATCTTCTCCCATTCTGTCAGTTGTCTTTTGGTTTTGCTGTTTCCTTTGCTGTGCAAAAGCTTTTGATCTTGATGAAGTCCTAATAGTTCATTTTTGCCCTTGCTTCCCTTGCCTTGGGAGATGTTTCTAGGGAGAAGTTGCTGCGGCTAATGTCAAAGAGGTTGCTGCCTGTGTTCTCCTCCAAAGATTTGGATGGATTCCCGTCTCACATTAGGTCTTTCATCCATTTTGAGTCTATTTTTGTGTGTTGTGTAAGAAAATGGTCCATTTCATTCTTCTGCATGTGGCTGTCCAATTTTCTCAACACCATTTGTTGAAGATACTGTCTTTTTTCCATTGGACTTTCTTTCCTGCTTTGTCAAAGATTAGTTGACCATAGAGTTGAAGGTCTATTTCTGAGGTTTATATTCTGTTCCATTGATCTGTGTGTCTGTAGTGTGCCAGTACCATACTGTCTTGATGATGACAGCTTTGTAATAGAGCTTGAAGTCTGGAATTGTGATGCCACCAACTTTGGCTTTCTTTTTCAACATTCCTTTAGCTATTCAGGGTCTTTTCTGGTTCCATATAAATTTTAGGATTATTTGTTCCATTTCTTTGAAAAAAAATGGATGGTATTTTGATAGGGCTTGCATTAAATGTGTAGATTGCTTTAGGTAGCATAGACATTTTCACAATATTTGTTCTTCCAATCCATGAACATGGAACATTTTTCCATTTCTTTGTGTCTTCCTCAATTTCTTTCTTGAGTACTTTATAGTTTTCTCAGTACAGATTCTTTGCCTCTTTGGTTAGGTTTATTCCTAAGTATCTTAATGGTTTTGGGTGCAATGGTAAATGGGATTGACTCCATAATTTCTCTTTCGTCTGTCTTGTTGTTGGTGTATAGAAATGCAACTGATTTCTGTGCATTGATTTTATATCCTGACACTTTACTGAATTCCTGTATGAGATCTAGCAGTTTTGGAGTGGGGTCTTTGGATTTTCCACATAAAGTATCATATCATCTGCAAAGAGTGAGAGTTTGACTTCTTCTTTGCTCATTCGATGCCTTTAATTTCTTTTTGTTGTCTGATTGCTGAGGTTAGAACTTCTAGTACTCTGTTGAATAACAGTGGTGATAGTGGACATCCCTGCCGTGTTCCTGACCTTAGAGGGAAAGCTCTCAGTTTTTCCCCATCAAGAATATTCTCTGTGGGGTTTTCATAGATGACTTTGATGGTATTGAGGTGCATACCCTCTATCCCTACACTGTGAAGAGTTTTGATCAAGAAAGGATGCTGTACTTTGTCAAAAGCTTTTTCAGCATCTATTGAGAGTATCATATGGTTCTTGTTATTTCTTTTATTAATGTACTATATCACATTGATTGATTTGTGGATGTTGAACCAACCTTGCAGCCCAAGAACAAATCCCAGTTGGTCATGGTGAATAATCCTTTTAATGTACCGTTGGATCCTGTTGGCTAGTATTTTGGTGAGAATTTTCTCATCTGTGTTCATCAAGAGTATTGATCTATAATTCTCCTTTTTGATGGGGTCTTTGTCTAGTTTGGGGATCAAGGTAGTGCTGGCCTCATAAAATGAGTTTGGAAGTTTTCCTTCCATTTCTATTTTCTGGAACAGTTTTGGGAGAATAGGTATTAATTCTTCTTTAAATGTTTGGTAGAATTCCCCTGGGAAGCCATCTGGTCTTGGGCTCTTGTTTGTTGGGAGATTTTTAATGACTGTTTCAATCTCCTTACTGGTTATGGGCCTGTTCAGGTTTTCTATTTCTTCCTGGTTCTGTTTTGGTAGTTTATATGTCTCTAGGAACTCATCCATTTCTTCCAGATTGTCAAATTTACTGGTGTACAGTTGCTCATTATATGTTCTTATAATTGTTTGTATTTTCTTTGGTGTAGGTTGTGATCGCTCCCCTATCATTCATGATTTTATTTATTTATTTGGGTCCTTTTTCTTTTTGATAAGTCTGGCCAGTGGTTTATCAATCTTATTAATTCTTTCAAGAACCAGCTCCTAGTTTCGTTGATTTGTTCTAGTGTTCTTTTGGTTTCTATTTCATTGGTTTCTGCTCTGATCTGTATTATTTCTCTTCTCCTGTTGGTTTAGGCTTTCTTTGCTGTTCTTTCTCCAGCTCTTTTAGGTGTAGGGTTAGGTTGTGTACTTGAGACCTTTCTTGTTTCTTGAGAAAGACTTGTATGGCTATATACTTTCCTCTCAGGACTGCCTTTGCTGTGTCCCACAGATTTTGAACAGTTGTGTTTTCATTTTCATTTGTTTCCGTGAATTTTTTTCAATTCTTCTTTAATTTCCTGGTTGACCCATTCATTCTTTAGTAGGATGCTCTTTAGCCTCCATGTGTTTGAGTTCTTTCCACGTTTTTTCCTCTCGTGATTGGGTTCTAGCTTCAGAGCACTGTGGTTTGAAAATATGCAGGGAATGATCCCAGTCTTTTGGTACCAGTTGAGACCAGATTTGTGCCCTACAATGTGATCTTTTCTGGAGAACGTTCCAGGTGCAGTAGAGAAGAATGTGTATTCTGTTGCCTTGGGATGGAATGTTCTGAATATTTAAGGCCTTTATTTCCTTGTTGATCCTTTGCTTGGATGATCTGTCCATTTCAGTGAGGGGGGGTGTTAAAGCCCCCCACTATTATTGTATTATTATCAATGTGTTTCCTTGAGTTTGTTATTAATTGAGTTTATATAGTTGGCTGCTGCCATGTTAGGGGCATAGATATTTATAATTGTTAGATCTTCTTGTTGGACAGACCCTTTGAGTATGATATAGTGTCCTTCCTCATCTCTTATTACAGTCTTTGGCTTGAAATCTAATTTATCTGATATGAGGATTGCCACCCCAGCTTTTTTTTTTTTTTATGTCCATTAGCATGGTAAATTGTTTTCCATTCCCTCACTTTAAATCTGGAGGTGTCTTTGGGTCTACAATGAGTTTCTTGTAAACAGCATATTGATGGGTCTTGTTTTTTATCCATTCTGATACCCTGTGTCTTTTAATTCAGGCATTTATCCTATTTACATTCGGGGTAACTATTAAAAGATATGAATTTAGTGCCATTGTATTGCCTGTAGAGTGACTTACTGTATATTGCCTCTGTTCCTTTCTGGTCTACTACTTTTAGGTTCTCTCTTTGCTTAGAAGACCCCTTTCAATATTTCCTGTATTTCAATAGTTCCTGGTTTGGTGTTTGCAGATTCTTTTAATTTTTGTTTGTCCTGGAAGCTTCTTATCTCCCCTTCTATTTTCAATGATAGCCTAGCTGGATATAATATTCTTGGCTGCATATTTTTCTCATTTAGTTCTCTGAATATATCATGCCAGTCCTTTCTGGCTTGCCAGGTCTCTGCGGATAAGTCTGCTGCCAGTCTAATATTTATACCATTGTATAAAGGACTTCTTCTCTTGAGCTGCTTTCAAGATTTTCTCTGTGTCACTAAGACTAGTAAGTTTTACTATTAGATGACAGGGTGTGGACTTATTTTTATTGATTTTGAGGGGGGTTCTCTGTGCCTTCTGAATTTTGATGCTTTTCCCCTTTGCCATATTAAGGAAATTTGCTATTATATTTGCTCCAATATACCTTCTGCCCCTGTCTCTCTTTGTCTGGAATCCTTTGTCTCTCTTCTTCTGGAATCCCAGTTATTCTATTATTGTTTCATCTTATGGTATCACTTATCTCTTGAATTCTCCCCTCGTGGTCCAGTAGTTGTTTGTCTCTCTTCTACTCAGCTTCTGTGTTCCCCATTACTTGGTCTTCTATATCACTAATTCTCTCTTCTGCTTCATTTATCTTAGCAGTAAGAGCCTTCATTCTGATTGCACCTCATTAATAGCTTTTTAAATTTCAACTTGGTTAGATTTTAGTTCTTTTATTTCTCCAGAAAGGGATTTTATTTCTCCAGAAAGTGTTTCTCTCATATCTTCCATTCCTTTTTCGAGCCCAGCCAGCACCTTAAGAATCATCATTCTGAACTCTAGATCTGACATATTACCAATGTCTGTATTGATTAGGTCCCTAGCCATCGGTACTGCCTCTTGTTCTTTTTTTGTTGTTGTGAGTTTTTCCGCCTTGTCATGTTATCCAGATAAGAATAAATGAACAAGAGAATAAAATACTAAAAGGGTGGCAAAGACCCCAGAAAAATGTATGCTAACCAAATCAGAAGAGAGCCAAAACCAGAAGGAGAAGAAAGGCGGGGAAAAAGAAATAAAAATAAAATATAATATATATATATATATTAGACTGGTGAATAAAACAGAGCCACCCACTTGATTTTGGGTGTATTCTGGTCTCTTAGAAGAAAGTACTTCCCAAAATTTTAAAGAAAGAAAAACATATATATACAGAAATAAGGGTAAACACAATGAAAGGATGGAATATGACTGTAAAGATGAACATTTTTAAAAAAATTCTAAAAAAGGAATTGATAACGTGGTTAGAAAAAGAAAAAAAAAGTGAGAGAGATTGTGCTCAGGCTGGAGACTAGAACAAAGCCATATGCTAGATTTAGGGTATATTTTGATCTCTTAGAAAAAATTGTATCCCAAAATTTTAAAGATAAAAGCACTATACGTATACAAAAAATAAGGTTAGATACAAGGGATAAAATAGGAGTATAACAATGAAGGTTAAAAAAGGTTTTTTTAAAGAAAGGTATTGTTAAGATAAACTAATAGAAAACATTAAAAGAGGAAAGAGGAAAAGCTAAAAAAAAATAGAATAGGGAAAAAAAGTTAAAAAATATTTAACTTTGCAAGACTAAAGGATTGTGGGGAATAGTCATGAATTCTATGCGTTGCTTTTGCCTTGCTCTGGAGTTCTGCTGTTCTTGATTGGTGAGCTTGGTCTTCATTGGATATTCTTGCTGATCTTCTGGGGGAGGAGCCTGTTGCAGTGATTCTCAAATGTCGTTGCCCGATGGGGAATTGCACCACCCTTGCCAGGGACCCGGCTGAGCAATCTGCTTGGGTTCGCTCTTGGAAGCTTTTGTTCCCTGATTGCTTTTCGTACTGCTTTGGAGGACAGGAATGAAAATAGCAACCTCCCAATCTCCAGCCCACAGTTGCTGAGAGCTCAGGGCCCCACTCCTCAGTGTGCCCTCATAGAAAAGCATTCAGTCACTCCTGTCTCCCTGGTCTCCGGCCGTGCTCTGTGCTCACCTGGCCTGTGACCAGGTGTTTCTATATGGCGCATGGCCCCATTTGGAGTCTCCAAATGGAGCAGATTCCTGCCTCGCATTCCTGCACTGCTCCTCCTGGAGGAGGAAGGAGGGGTCTCTCCGGATCTGCCACTTGAATCCCTGCTCGAAGAGCAGTGGCCTGACTGCGCCTTGGATCATGGTTTAAGGTAACCTCGAGTTGAGAGCTCACCCTTTGGCTCCATCTCTATAGCCAGCTTCCCCACTCCAATACCTGGGAGCTCTGCCACACTCAGACACCCCCAATCTTTCTGTGACCCTGCAGGGCCTGAGACCACACTGTCCCCACAAGGGGACACCCCCACTTAGCCTGTGGAGCAATGTCCCTCAGTGGAGCAGACTTCTAAAAGTTCTGATTTTTTTGCTTTCCTGCTCCACTGCTTGCCAGGAGTGGCAGTCTATCTTCCCGTTGTTTCAGATTCACTTCTCCACATGTCCTAACTTTAAGAAAGTGTTTTCCCTTCCTAGAATTACTGCTCTTCTCTATCTCCTGTTGAGTTTGTAGGTGTTCAGAATGGTTTGATAACTATCTAGCTGAACTTCTGGTACCTGATGTCATTTCAGTCTGCTACTCCTCCACCTTCCTGTTGGAAGTATTTTTATTTGGAATTCATTATCATTGCTGGTAATTGGTTCATTCAGATTTTCTACTTCCTCTGGCTTCAGTTTTGGTAGGTTATATGTTTCTAGGAATTTATCCACTTCCTCTAGGTTGTCCAATTTTTTGACATATAATTTTTGCTGATATTCTATTATAATTGTTAATATTTCTGTGGTGCCAGCTATTACTTCTCTTTTATTTGTGATTTTGTTTGAGTCCTTTCTCTCTCTCTCTCTCTCTCTCTCTTCTTCTCTTTGGATGAATCTGGCTAAAGGTTTATCAATTTTATTTATTTTTTTCAGAGAAACAGTTCCTGGTTCCATTCACCTATTCTATTGTTTGTTTTTCAGTTTCTGTATCATTTATCTCTGCTCTAATCTTTATTATTTATTACTTCATGTGGTGAGTTTTGTTCTTCTTTTTCTAGCTCCTTTAGGTTTAAGGTTATGTAGGTTATTTGAGATTTTTGTTGCTTCCTGAGGTAGGCCTGTATTGGTATAAACTTCCTTCTTAGAACTTAGATGCTTTTGCTGCATCCTAAATATTTTGGACTGTTGTGCTATCATTTTCATTTGTCTCCATGCCATTTTTTACTTTTTCTTTGATTTCTTATTTGACCCATTCATTGTTTAGTAGCTTGTTATTTAACCTATGTGTATTTATGCTCTTTCCAGATATTTTCTTGTGGTTGTTTTCTAGTTTCATAGCGTTGTGGTCAGAGAAGATGCATGGTATGACTTCAGTCCTTTTGAATTTTTTAGAATTGTTTTGTGGTCTAATACCTGATCTGTTCTGGAGAATGTTCTATGTATTGTGCCATTTTAGGATAGAATATTCTAAGTATATCTGTTAAATCCATCCAATCCAATGTGTCATTGAAAGCCACCATTTCCTTGTTGATTGTCTGTTTGGATGATCTATTGATATAAGGAGTGGGGGAGTGTTAAAGTCCCCTACTATTATCGTATTACTATCAGTTAGTTACTTTATGTTTGTTATTTTTTTTTTTACTAATTATTTTTATTAACATACAATGTATTATTTGCCCCAGGGGTACAGGTCTGTGAATTGTCAGGCGTACACATTTCACAGCACTCACCTTATCTTTATGTTTGCTATTAACTGTCTTATCTATTTGGGTGCTCTCCTGTTGGATACACAATTATTTACAATTATTATGTCTTCTGGTTGAATTATCCCCCTTATTATTATATATTGTCTTTCTTTGTCTCTTATTATAGTCTATTTTTTGTGTTATAAGTATGGCTACCCTGGCTTTCTTTTGACATCCAGTTGCAATGATAAATGTTTTTCTATCACCTCACTTTCAATCTGTAGGCAACTTTAGGTCTGAAACAAGTGTCCTGTAGGCAGCATATAACTGGGTCTTTTTTTTTTTTTTAATCCATTCTGTCACCCTGTGTCTCTTGATTGGAGTTTTAGTCCATTTACATTCAAAGTAATTATTGATAGATATGTATTTATTGCCATTTTGTTACTTGTTTTGTGATTGTTTTTGTAATGTTTCTCTGATGTTCTCTTGCTGTCTTTTATCGTTTGCTGCCTTTCTTTAATGATATATTTGGATTTCTTTTTTTTTTTTAAGATTTTATTTGAGAAAGAGAAGGAGAGAGAGAGAGCATGAGAGGAGGGAGGGTCAGAGGGAGAAGCAGGTTCCCCACTGAACAGGGCACCCAATGTGAGATTCAATCCCAGGCCTCCAGGATCATTACCTGAGCTGAAGGCAGTCACCCAACCAACTGAGCCACCCAGGCACCCCTATATTAGGATTTCTTTCTCTTTTTTCTTTACATGCATACTTTTTTTACATATATCTCTTTACATATATATTTCTTTACATATATATTACTTTGATTTGTGGTTACTTAGGTTTGTAAATAACATCTTCTGTATGTAGCAGTCAATATTAAGTCAATGATCATGTAATTTCAAACTCATTCTTCATGCCACTCCCCCATAAGTTTAGGTATATGGTGTGATATTTTACATGCTTTTTTTTGGTGAATCATATGACTGATTTATACAGATCTACTTATTTTTACTGCTTTTGTATTTCCCGCTTTTCATACTTTTACTTATCATCTTTCCTTTCCACTCAAAGTGTCCCCTTTAACATTTCATGTAGGGCTGGTTTAGTGGTAAACGAAACTAAACTCCTTTAGCTTTTATTTGTGTGAGAAACTCTATATCTCTCCCTCTGTTCTTGAATGATAGTCTTGCTGGATAGAGTATTCTGGGCTGCAGATTTTTCCCTTTCAGCACTTTAAATTTATCATGCCATTCCTTAAGCCACCAGTTTTTGGTACTTCATTACAGCAGCCCTGGAAAATGAATACACCATTATTCTGGAGGTTCAGGTCTAAGAGATGTCTGTTACTCCTAGGAAGCCAAGGCTTGAGTTACTTCAGGAATACTTAGGCTCAAAGTATTTAGAGACTAACACGAGACAGATGGCCATGCAGGTGGATAGGGAAGAGGACAACCCTGCCAGGCTCCTTCCCCTTGGTTCACAGCAGATCCTTCCTGGACTATCTGAAGGCAGGTGCTGGTGGTGGGGGGTGGGTTCATCTAGCTTTATCTCACTCTCCCCTCCCAGTCCCAACTGTCACTACCAACTGCCCCAGCAATTGATGTATATGTTTTCAAACAAAATTTAATTTAAAAGAGTTCTAAAAATATCACAGCCATCAGTATACCATTTGGAAATACAACCACTTGAGATGATTGAGAAGGAGCTTATAGATTTGGGCCAAGTGGTTAAAAGCCATTTGACCCTTTAACATCTCTTGAGGTTGCCTTCCAGGCATCCTTACTCTCCCTGCTCTTTCCAACAGTCTGAGACCATTTCCCCCAATGCTGCAATTCTGACTTCCACACTTTGTGGTTTACCAATCTGGCTCTGTGTATATTACAAAGTAGCTTTCCTTTCCCAGCCAACTCTAAACTGTTAATACATTAAATCAATGGGAACGTTCACCCCATTGAACATCTGGGTGTGCAGAATAGATTTAGTTGGAGTAGGGAAAGAAAAAAAAAATAGTCCATCTAGTAAAAGCCAGATGACCTCTACAAAGGCTGGGCTCATTTGGGTTTCCAGGTATGCTAACAAGCTGTGGCTCCTCTGGCTGTGTCAGTAGAAGGACTTCAGGATTCTGATGGCTACCTATTTGCTCTCTCAAATAATCTGATTCCATTATAAAATAAGGAAATAGCAACAAACTAACTAAAGTGGATGCATTTGAAAAAACACAGCAAAATGGCAATTATGGTTTTCTCTAAGGAGTAGAATTAGGAGTAATTTTTACTTCTTTTTTGGTACCTTTCCGAATTGTATGTCTTTTTATTTTTTAACAGTAATAAGTTTTAGTTTAGAACCAGACAAGTAAAGCTGTCTCAAGTTTGAAGGCAACCACCACCACTCAGTGCAGAGAGTAGGTAATATGCTGAGTTAGCCTAGCTAAAGAGAAAATTTCTGGGGTGCCTGGGTGGCTCAGTGGGTTAAGCCTTTGCCTTCAGCTCAGGTCATGATCTCAGGGTCCTGGGTTTGAGCCCTACATTGGGCTCTCTGCTCATCAGGGAGCCTGCTCCTCCCACCCCTGCTCCACCTCCTGCCTCTCTGCCTACTTGTAATCTCTATCTCTCTGTCAAATAAATAAAATCTTTAAAAAAAAAGAGAAAATTTCTTGATTATACAGTAAATAAAAACAAAACAGAAAAGCAGCTATTAATGTGCCTATTTACCAGCATTGGTTATTAAAACTCTGGGTTCATTACAAGGCTACACAAGTTAAACTTAACATGGATGTATTTAAAAGATACTAAATGGCTTCAAGATATAGAACATCTGAGTAAAAATAGCTTAGATAATATAAGTCTATTTTTCCCTTATAACTAGAATTTGTACATAGCTCTAGGTTTAACTTATTTGTGATTCTTTTGGCCTCGCCTCATGGTCACAATTTGGCTGCTATAGTTCCAAATATCATGCTGTCCAGTAAGAAAAGCAGGAAGGAGAAAGTTTCTATTTTATTAAAGAAGAAAATCTTTTCAGTTTTCTCGGGCATTCCTCTCAGGTCCCATTGGCCCAGTTAACTTACTTACCCATTCTGGCAGCAAGGGATGCTAGGAAACTGAATATCTGATTTCTTCAGTATGTAGTGGAAAGGAAGGAGTCTCTTTCCACTAAGAGGCACTATGGGCACATGGCTGTGGACTAGGCAATCAGGATTATCTGCCACAGTAGAGAACTTGGAGGAAGTCCAGAGAAAAATATATTCAAACTTAAGTCCTTTACAAAAACCTTCATAATAATCTAAGATTTCTTAGCCTGAAGAAAAGAAAGCTAGCAATCGGGTTAATAACTCACTTTGAAAGTACGACATTTTTATACCACAGATAGTGGTATACATCTATCATATACAAAGCACTGTTGTAGGTGCTTTTAAAAATATGAAAGTGTCATGGAGGAAGGAAAAATATCTACTACATGCTAACTGTAAGTCAGGCACTTTGGCAGATGATTTAAATATATCATTTCTTTTACTACTTTAAGGGAGGATTTACTGGGTTTATTTTGCAGATGAGGAAATGGAAATCTCATGGAATCAGACCATTTTTGCCAGCTTTCTCTCCTGACCCCTTTCACCTTGCACCAGTCCCGTACTGAGCAGTGCACCTTCTAGGGAACAGCTTGGCCAGATTACACAGGTGTACACAGAATATGACTCAGTCAAACGGTGAGTTTATGCATTGGTAAAAGACAGTGGAGGTAAATATGGTGATATCAAAGCTGATTAGGTGCTATTTATTTTCGTCTTACATTTACTTAATCTTAACAGTGTTTTGAAAGATGGAATGCTTTTGAAAGTTTTAGTAGAGATCCAAGCTAGATGCAATAGGAGTGTGTTTGGCTAATTGTAAATAGTTTCTTTCCATATTTATGTTGTTTTGGTGGTTTGAAAAAAGAATTGTGTATCTGTTATATACATTATATTCATTATATTTATGTTATATATTATATACTTTATATATATTATGTTTTTATTCAACATAATACTGGAAGTCCTGGCCACAGCAGTCATGTTACAAAAAGATATACAAGGCATCCTGGGGTGCTTGGGCGGCTCAGTGAGTTAAGTGTCCAGCTCTTGGTTTCAGCTCAGGTCTTGATCTCGTGGTTGTGGGAATGAGCCCCATGTTGGACTTTGCGCTCAAATGCTCTCTCGCTCTCCCTCTCCCTACAGCTTGTACATGCATTCTTTCTCTCTCAAATACATAAATAAAACCTTTAAAAACAGGCATTCAAATTTATAAGGATTTTAAGAATTTTAAAGGCTTTTTTGTTGTTGTTTTCTAATTCCCATTTCTATGTATAGACCTGTTTTCCTCTCTCTGAAAGTTTTCAGAAGTGTAGCTCTATCTCTTGTGATCTAAAACTTTGTGATATTCTTCATTGGTATGGAACATATTTTTTTTTAAATATTTTATTTATTTATTTATTTGACAGACAGAGATCAGAAGTAGGCAGAGAGGCAGTCAGAGAGAGAGGGGGAAGCAGGCTCCCTGGTGAGCAGGGAGCCCGATGTGGGGCTCTATCCCAGGACCCTGGGATCATCGCCTGAGCTGAAGGCAGAGGCTTTAACCCACTGAGCCACCCAGGCATCCCTGGAACATATTTTTTATCCATTACACTTCACACTCTATAGCCCCTTCCACCATAAATTTTCATTCTTTATTTCTGGAAATATTTCTCATTAAGTCTTTAATAACTTTTCCTCTTTAATTTCTATCTTTCTAGAATGTCTAAGTCTCCTGTCTGATCCTCTCATTTTCTTCTTTCTATCCAATTTTCCATCTCAAATTGTCTTTCTGTTCTAATTTCTAGAAGATATCTCCACTTTATTCTCTAACCATTCTATTGATTTTTATACATCAGCTATTATATTTATAATTTAAGTATAGCAATCTGACCTTCTTTTGGATGTAATAATTCTCCCAAATCTGCGTATGATAATGATTTGAAGTCTTCTTCTGATCTTGGTATTTAATAGTTTTCCTTGGGGTTTCCTTTTTTTTTTTTTTTAAGATTTTATTTATTTGTTATAGAGAGACAGAGAGAAAGAGAGAGCACAAACAGGCAGAGTGGCAGGCAGAGGCAGAGAGAGAAGCAGTCTCCCTACTGAGGAAGGAGCCCTTCCCAGGACCCCGGGAGTATGACCTGAGCCAAAGGCAGCAGCTTAACCCACTGAGTCACCCAGGTGTCCCACCTTGGGGTTTCCTCTTATTTCCCATCTGTTCTGGTCCTTATGCTTACTGTTAGGGGTTGTCTCCAAATGCTTATTGGTCCTTTGTTTTCTAAACATGTTGAGTGAGGGCCTCAAAAGCTGATTGGTAGCTATCAAATATAATCAACTTCACAAATTCCTGAGCCTTTCATGGGTAAGGGGGACATGAATTGGCTTCCTTTTTTTTTATAATTAAAATTTTTTTTTATAAACATATAATGTATTAGCCCCAGGGGTACAGGTCTTTGAATTGCCAGGTTTACACACTTCACAGCACTCATCATAGCACATACCCTCCCCAATGTCCGTAACCCCACCAACCTCTCCCTACCCCCCTCCCCCGTCAACCCTCAGTTTGTTTCGTGAGATTAAGAGTCTCTTACGGTTTGTCTCCCATCTTGTTTCATTTATTCTTTTCCTACCCCCCAAACCCCCAACGTTGCATCTCCACTTCCTCATATCAGGGAGATCATATGATAGTAGTCTTTCTCTGATTGACTTATTTCGCTAAGCATAATACCCTCTAGTTCCATCCACATCGTCGCAAATGGCAAGATTTCATCTTTTGATGGCTGCATAGTATTCCATTGTATATATATATATATATATATATACCACATATATATATATATATATATACCACCATATATATATATATATATATATATATATATATACCACATCTTCTTTATCCATTCACCTGTTGATAGACATCTAGGTTCTTCCTATAGTTTGGCTACTGTGGACATTGCTGCTATAAACATTCGGGTGCACATACCCCTTTGGATCACTACGTTTGTATCTTTAGGGTGAATACCCAGTAGTGCAATTGCTGGGTCATAGGGTTTGGCTTCCTTTTTTGTTTATGCCTTACTTCTTCAGCTTTCTCTGGCTTTCCAAGTCAGTTAACACTTGCATATCTGCCATCAGGATTTAAAATGTAAATAATGTCTGGAATGTCTAATGGCATTTTCTTTTACCTTTTGGGTGTATTCTCTTTGTTAGTTTTTTTTTTAAGCAATTATTTTGTCATCATTTAATTGTGGTTTCAGGAGGCAACAGAGAAATACTTGCGTTTAGTCTATAATGTTTAACCAGAAGTTACATCTAGTATCCCACCTGCTTTTAGTTTACATAGTTGGTCATATTGAAGAATACAATTTACTGTCCTATTCTTTTATGTATTATTATTATTATTATTATTATTAGAGAGAGAGAGAATGGGGGAGGGGCAGGAGAAGAGGGAGAGAGATAATCTTAAGCAGGCTCGACGTTCAGTGTGGAGCCCAATGCAGGGCTCCATCTCATGACACTGAGATCATGACCTGACCTGAAATCGAGAGTTGGATGGTCAACCGACTGAGCCACCTAGGCACCCCGTCTTTTATGTATTATTTTTAAGTATTTTTCCAAGATAAAATGTCACTACTTTTTGAACACTAGGATGATAGTCACATAATTCACTTATTTCAAGTATACAATTGTCTTGTCTCTAGCCTCTTTCTCTCTCTCTGTCTCTCCTTCACCCAACCATACGTGTGTCTATGTGTGTGTGCATGTGTGTGTGACTTACACATCATGGTTCTGGGAAATGCTATTGAACCATTTAAATATGGGCAGAACCAATCATCACACATTTATCTGATGATTTTCTGGAAATAATGTTCACAATATTTGAAGAGAAAATGAACTTCATTTAGCATTAGGAAAAAACTGATCTTTTATCTTATTATCAGTTATGTTTGGCAAGGGGTATGCATACTATTGGACTTAGGTACTTTAGAAAACTCTGTATTACTTTTGTTTCCTACTTGGACTGCCTTTTGTTTATATTAATACTCTAATCAGCTTATCAGTGCCTGGTCCTTTCACATTTGGTACTCAAGACACACAGGGCCAGCTATTTTTTTTTTTTAATTTGGGTGTGCACATTCCTTTACTATAAATCCCAGAGGAGCCACTATGTGTATGATAGTAAATTATGGTCATGGAAAATATATTGTAGTTTTCAAAAATCATTAAACCCTGTGAAATTCTACTCAGTTAAAAAAAAAAAAGGCATAGGCCCTATTTATATTTACCAAACCACCACCAAAAAAACCAAAAAAACAAAAAAACAAGAATAGATGCGGCTGCTTCCACTCCTCCACCTCTCTGTTTACATTACTAACCCATCCTTCCTTGAGCCTGATACTCCTTCCTCCTAACCTGGGGGTTTGATTGCTGTTGACAGGGTTGCCTGTGCTTGCTGCCCTACCCTTGCTATGCAAAATAATAGAGGGCAAAAGACCTGGGAAAAATAACAAATAATCATCATTTAACTATGAGACATTGTTATCTAGAAAAAGCCATATTCTATACTAAAATCAATTCTGTACACCCTCCCCAACAGTGAAATGGATTCAGAGGCCATTTGGCTGAAAGTAAACAATGAGAAGAATAGATGGGATGGATGTCATAGGAGAACTGCCTCAGGAATGCTTTCCTCATGCAGATTATAAGATTGGCCTGGAGACAAGATATAATAAGGATGGGGAACTTCTCCTGAACAGACAGATGTCTGTGCAAAGTCTCAGTCTTCTAAAAACAGAGCATTGGTAAATTCTGCCCTTATAATCACTTTCCCTAGAAGCAGGTGGTGGAAGGAGTAAAGAGAATTACAAATTCTAAAGAAAAATGAAGAAATTACAGTGGGAAATGATAGAATTCTGAGTTTCATTCTGAGTGTCAGAATGGGGGAATGGAAAGCTAAGAAGTAATCATACATATACTCCAGACTATAAGAAAGCAGTTTTAATCTTCTTTAATATGATAAGTTAAAGGTAAAATTTCCCTCTAAGCCCTGCTTTATACTACATTCCATAGTTTTGGTATTCTGTGTTTTTATTTCATTCATCCCAGAGTATTTTCTAATTTATCTTGATTTATTCTCTGACTGATTGGTTATTTAGAAGCATATTGTAAAATTTCCACATATTTGTGATTTCCCCAAATTTCCTTTCATTATTGTCATCTAATTTCCTTCCATATAATTTGTATGTTTTCAATCCTTTTTAAATTTTTTAACTTGTTTTATGGCCTAAAATATGGTCTATCCTGATGGATGTTCCATGTGTACTTAAGAAGAATATCTATTCTATTGTTGGGTAGTATTCTATACATATCTGTTAGGTCTACTTGATTTATAGTGTTCTTAAAGATTTCTATTTCCATTTGATTTTCTATATAGTTGTTCTAAATATTATTGAATGTAGATATTGAAATTTCCAATTCTTATTGTTGAATTGTCTATTTCTCTTTTTAATTTTGTCAGTTTTTTGCTTCATGTATTTCAGCTCTATTGCTAGGTACATATGTTTATAACTTTTATTTTTTCTTCCTTCTAGATTGACACTTTTACCATTAAAAAATCCTCTTTAGTCTCTAGTGAAAAAAAAAAAAAAAGAAAAAGAACACACAGAAAGGAAGACAATTAAATGGCCAGGGAGAAGGGGATTCTATAATTAAAATTCTTTGCTTTTGACTGGGAATGTTTCTAATGAGGAAGAATCTTCAAAGTATTTGGTGATGTACACAGCCAGTTGTGAGTTTATGTTCTTAAAGAATAGGTACAGAAGTTATTGCCCTTATAATCGTTGAATTCCAGGAAGCTTGGACATAGATTAGTAGCTAAGCTGCTTAACTTGAATGTTTTGAGCAGTTATTTAAATGTCCTGCCTTTTTCTTTTTTCTTTCTTTTTTTTTTTTTTAGCCAGGAGAGAGTAAGAATCTGGAATTACCCTCCCACTGTACACAACTAGAAAAGTGGGCAAAATACAGGAAACACCTATTTTTAGATATTAGATATAAGGCAACTATGGACTTTATCCCTGAGAAAAGAAAAAAGAAGTGAGCCCCCCTCCCATTGCCTAGGTTTTCTGTCCTGGGATTATTCTTAGACTATGACACAGAAAGAGTTTGACAATGTTCTGGGATTAAGGCGACAGACATTAGATTTCAGGGAATTAGAATTTATAGGACAAGAGAGGATAGAGCTACACTGAGAAACAACTTCAGAGATTTGCATGAGTTCCCTCATGTTTGGACAAAATACCAATCTGTAACTAAATATGATGAGATCCCATGAAGCTGGAAAAGAGCAGCTTCCAAGGAAGGAACACTGCTGGGGAGCTGTAAGGTGACTAGTCCGCATGCCCACACATTCATTAGTAGAGTTTCTTCCATCCAAACTAGAGAGACTTCACTGAACACAAAGGACATTTGGTAGAGATTCCATAAGGAATATACCTTAGAAATGAGACTAAATTGGCTCCAGAAAAAAGCTTTTCTAGACTCACCCTAAGAAGACTTTTCAATAATCTTAAAAGGATCAAACTAACCTTCCAGTAACTTACATACTGATCAGAAAATGTTTAACATTTTTTAAGGAATACAATATTCATTCCCAAATAATGTAACATTCACAAGATCCAGTATCCAATAAAAAATTACTAGGGAACAAGACAATGATGTCCACTTTTGACACTTTAATCAATATAGTATTCGAAGTCCTAGCCAGAGCAATTAGGCAGAAAAAGAAATAAAAGCCATCCAAATTGTAAAGGAAGAAATAAAACTGTCACTGTTTGCATATTACATGATATTATATATAGAAAATCCTAAAGACTTCACCAAAAGCTGTTAGAACTGATAAACAAATTCAGTAAAGTTTCAGAATACAGAATCAAAATATAAAAGTCTGTTGCATTTTTATACACTGATAGTGAACTATCAGAAAGAGAAAATAAAAAAGCAATTCCATTTACGATTGCATCAATAAGAATAAAATACCTGAGAACAAAATTATTCAAGGAGGTGAAAGAACTACATACTGAAAACCATAAAACATTGGTGAAAGTAACTGAAGATATAAATAAATGGGAAGATACTCTGTGTTAATGAATTGGAAGAATTGATATTGTTAAAATGTTCATACTACCCAGAGCAACCTACAAATTCAGTGCAATCCCTATAAAAACTCCAATGGCAGTTTTTTTTACAGAAATAGAAGAAATAATCCTAAAATTTGTTTGGAACCACAAAAGATCCCAGATAGACAAAGCAGTCTTGGGAAAGAAGAACAAACCTGGAGGGATCATTCTTTCTGATTTCAAATAATGTTACAAAGCTATAGCAATGAAAATAGTATGGTATTGGCATAAAAACAGACACATAGATCAATGGAACAGAATGGAGAGCCCAGAAATAAATCCATGCATACATGGTCAATTAGTTTATAACAAAGAAGCCAAGAATATGGAAAGGACAGTCTCTTCAATAAGTAGTGTTGGGAAAACTGGACAACCACATGCAAAAGAATAAAATGGGACCACTATATTATGGCATATACAAAAATGAACTAAAAATGGATTAAAGACTTGAAAATAAGCCTTGAAACCATAAAATTCCTAGAAGGAAATGGGCAGTAAGCTCCTTGCATTGGTCCTGCTTATGATTTTTTGGATTTGGTCCTACAAACAAAGGCCACAAAAGCAAAAATAAACAAGTAGGATTACCTCAAACTAAAAAGCTTACGCACAGCAAAGGAAACCCACAAAATAAAAAGTCAATTTACCAAATGGGAGCAAATTTTTGCAAATCATATATCAGATAAAGGGTTGATATCCAAAATGTATAAGGAACTCATACGATTCAATAGCTTAACAAATAAATAAATCAGATTAAAAATGGGCAGAGGATCTGAATAGACATTTTTCCAAAGACATACAGGTGGCCAACAGATACATGGAAGGTGCTCAACTCCACTGATCGTCAGAAAGTAAAAATCAAAACCACAATGAGAATATCACCTCACACCTCTCACAATGGCTAAAATCAAAAGGCAAGACATAACAAGTGTTGGCAAGGATAAGGAGAAGAGGGAACCCTTGTGCACTGTTGGTAGAAATGTAACTGGTACAGCCACTATGGAGGAGCCTCGAAAATTTAAAAATAAAACTACCATATGATCCAGCACCCCTGCTTTTGGCTATTTATCTGAAGAAAACAAAAACACTAATGTGAAAATATATCTGTGCCCCCATATTCACTGCAGCATTACTTAAAGTAGCTAAGACATGAAAGCCGTGTAGGTGTCCACAGATGGATGAATGGATAAAGAAAATGTGAGAGATGTATATATGTATATGTGCGTATATGTATGATATGTGAGATATATATATAATTCAGCCTTAAGAAAAAGACTGAATATATAAATATTCATTGATTTATTAATATAAATATATTAATTAATTTATTCATATAAATATAAATATTCATTATAATGTATAAATAAAAATATATAAATATATAATGGAATATTATTCAGCCTTAAGAAAAAGAATTCTTGACATATACAACAACATGGAGGTCCTTGAGGAAATTATGCTAAGTGAAATAAACCAGACAGAGGGGCACCTCGGCAGCTCAGTCAGGGAAATGACTGCTTTCCACTCAGGTTATGACCTCAGGCTCCTTGCTCAGCGGGGAGCCAGCTTCTTCCTCTCCCTCTGCCTCTCCCTCCCCCTCAACTTGTGCATTCTCTCTGTCTCTCTTGCTCTCTCAAATAAATAAATAAAATCTTTTTATTTTTTTAATTTTTAAAAATTTTTTTATTTTTATTTTTTTTATTTTCAGCATAACAGTATTCCTTGTTTTTGCACCACAAATAAAACAAAATCTTAAAAAAAAAGAAAGAAAGAAGGCAGACAGAGGAAGACAAATCCCATATGATCTCATTTATATGTGAAATTTTCAAAACCTCATAGATATGGAGAACAGCTTGGTGTTGCCAGAGTTGGGGGGTGGTGGTGAGTGACATGAGTGAAAGGTGGTCAGGAGATATAAACTTTTCTTTATAAAATAAATAAGTCCTGGGGATGGACTGTACAGCATGGTGACTATAGTTAATAATACTGTATTGCATATTTGAAAGTTGCTGAGAGAATAGATCTTAACAGTTCTCATCACATGAAAAAAATTGTCACTACATAAGGTGACAGGTGTAACCTGGACTTATCATGGTGATCATTTCACAATGTATACAAATATTGAAGCATTACGTTATACACCTGAAACTACTATAACATTCTATGTTCATTGTATCTCAATAAAAATAAAGTTTGACACCCCCTTAATTCCTTTCAACTGAACAAAATGGCTTAGGAAAAGGAAACTAAAAGTGTGACCTTCTCCCTAGTATGAAAACCCTAAGTATCCACAAGTAAATTGTGAGAGAGGATGATACTGAAAAAGCCTTGAAATACTGCAAACGGAAGATGCGTGACAAGAAAATAACTCAAGTGTGGCTATTGACACATCAATGCAGAGAGGAATTAATCAGATAAAAAGCTTACCAGAGGCGCCTGGCTGGCCCAGCTGGAAGAGCATGTGATTCTTGATCTCAGGGTCATGATTTCAAGCCCCACAGTTGGGTGTAAGGATTACTAAAAAAAATACATAAACTTTAAAAAAAAGTAAAAAAGCCTTAACAAACTTCAGAGGACATCAGGAACCAACAGTCTGGAGAGAGAATTAAATGAGTCCTTTCACAGAGGGTTCAAGGGACAGTGATGTAATAGCTAGTTCAGACGTGCCTGTTGTGGCAGTTTCATAACTTGGCCACAAATTCTCTGGCACTCATTCTATCTGTGCTTGTGACTCCTTCAGTCAGTATCATACAGTAGAAGTAACACTATGTTTTTTGATCACCGGAACACTCATTCTTGGAGCCCTCCGTGGGCATGTAAGAAGTCCATCTTCCCAGAGGCTGCCGTCTGACTGGGAAGCGCAGGTCACACGGAGAGGCTACATGTAGTTGTGGTTGACAGTACCATCTGAGCATATATCAGCTGTTTAGTCCAAGCACAAAACAACGTAAGTGAAGAAGCCATCTCGGAAGTGGGTCCTCTGGCTTGGTGGTTGACCAGCACCCAGCCATTTGCGTCATTCCCAGCTGAGGGCCCAGACATCATGGAGCAGAGAAGAGCCATCCCCACTATGCCCTTTCTGAATTTCTGACCTACATAATCCATGAGTTCGTAAAAATTTTTGTTTTATAGGTGTGCCTGGCCGGCTCAGTTGGTAGAGCATGTGACTCTTGATCTTGGGCTCATGAGTTCAAGCCCCACATTGGACATAGAGTTTACTTAAAAAAATTTTTTTTTCTTGTTTCATTTTTTCCTCTCTTCCCCTATGATCTGCTGTCTTTTTCTCAAATGAAACAAGAAGAAAGCGTAGAGGAAGACAAACCTTAAGAGACTCATAATCGTAGGAAACAAACTGAGGGTTGCTGGAGTGGAGCGGGCAGGGAGGGATGGGTAGCTGGAGTATAGACATTGGGGAGGGTATGTGCTATGGTGAGCATTGTGAATTATGTAAGACTGATGATTCACAGACCTATTCCTCTGAAACAAATAATGCACTATATGTTAATAAAAAAATAAGTTAATTAAAAAAAATTTTTTTGTTTTGCACCACTAAAGTTTGGGTGAGTTGTTAGGCAACAGATGATCTGTGTTCAGAACTGTGTTCCCCCCAAATTTATATGCTGAAGCCTCTGTACCTCAGAATGTGACTGTATTTCAAGATGGGACTTTTACAGGTAATTAAATTAAAATGAGGCCGTTAAATGGGCCCTAATCTAATCCAGTTGGTGTCCTTATAAAAAAGAAAGGATTAGGACACACAGAGAGACATCAGGGATGTGCAGACATGGAAGAAAGACCATATGAGGACACAGCAAGAAGGAGGAGATCATTTGCAAGACAAGGAAAGAAACGTCAAAAGAAACCAGACCTGCTGACACCCTGTTCTTGGACTTCTGACCTGCAGAACTATGAGAAAATAAATTTCTGTTGTTTAAGCCACCTGTCTGTGGTACTTTGTTATTGAAGGTCTGGCAAACTCAAGAAAAATCTTTCTTTCCCCACCCCCATTCCCACCTGATTCTGTCAAATCATTGAGTGAACCTCAGACTCCTCTCTTTTTGTGCTAAGCAACCCTCATTTTTAACTTAAAGTCCAGACCTGGACTCCTGATCAAACCCAAGGGAATGCCATCCTCTTTGCAGAAATTGGATCTGAGATTTGGGGAGAACTTGGGGATCTCTCCAATGTGGGCTCACAGGGCAGATAGGGCCAGTCTGCAAAGGCCAGCTAATAGACTGGATACCCAGAAATGAGCAGATAAAAGAGGTAGGGGAAAATTGTTAAAGATTTCCTTTTTCTAGTCTAATAGAACTTTCTTGAGGCCCAGCTATATTTCATATATTCTGAGAGGTGGTCTGGTATTCTTATTGTAGATTCTACATTTTGACTAGGTTAGCTCAAGCTGGATTCTATGACTTGCAACCAGAGTCCTAAATAACCCAAGTGTCAAGTTGGGTCCACCAACAATGGATATTTGTGGGGTGGGGCCTAGACAGAGGAACTTGGTCGGATTCCTGACCCCAGCTCTCACTCCTGGCACACCCAGAAATAACTGGAAAGACCTTTGGTGAGGTCAGGAGCAAGGGGACAAGATGAATCAGGGAAATTTGAGTTATTACTATAAATGTGATCTCATTTGTACTCAGCCTTGAGTAGAAATTTGAGTTACAGAGAAATAAATCCAAAAGAATGACAGAAACTTGTGACAAAAGTGCCAGGCAGGCCAAAACCCAGAATGAACTGGGGCTTTAAAAAGTGCTAAAGAAAAAAATCACTCCAGAAACACAAGAAAAATTGAATCTCCTGGTAGTGTGTTTTGAGATGGTTGGCCAGGATAAAAAAATATAATAATAACAAAATAAAACAAAAACAGTCTTTCAGGAAGAAGCTGTATGAGCCAAAAAGGAAGAAGCTCAGGGTAGGCCTGTGACCCAGCTGTTCGTGAGAGAGGAAAAGGAGGAATCCATTCCATGCTTGTTCCTTTCTTATCAATTCTGACATAAGCCTGGTCCCTAAACAGATCGGGAACCCACGATGGATGGGAGGAGGAGAAGAAGAAGTGCTGGAAAACTGGCCTCGGGAGGAACTAGGGGGTCCTTACCCCAGCCAGAAACTCAGTTATAGCCAATGACCCAGAAGCTTCTTGTTCCTTTGCAACGTCACGTATACCCTGATAGAGAAGCAGATCGATCCTGATAGGCACATGAGCCCTGATAGCAACATATATCCTAACAGCAACAACATATATGGTGAACTGTGCCCCAGGGGAGGAGTATACTTCCCTATAGCATTGATCTCAGGCCGGTCTATGAAATGTCCTTTGGCCGACGAAGTGTCCGCAGAAGTGGCATGTGTCATTTCCAGACGGTCACTTTTAGACCCAGTGTGTGGTTTGCCATTTCTCCTTTTTCTCGGCCATGAGACTGGCCATGTTCCAGATGGAGGCTCTTCTCTCAGTGTCCCAGGGCAAAAACAGTATGAGCAGAGCTTACTGGTTCATCATGAACATGAAGTGTGACGAGAAATAATAAGTCTTCGTGTTAGCCATGGTGATTCGGGAGACCCTTTGTTACTGCAGCACAGCCTGGCTTCTCTTTACTCTTACAACCTGCAAGGTCAGTAGCGCTGGGGATGAGACTAGAGCATATATCTGGTCACCAAGGACAAGATGCAGGTTCCAGAGGATGGCACTGGAAGAGCATTAAAGGAGGACCCAGGGCAATCTGCCAGAAGCTCAGGGCCAAGATAAATGTGAGAACTGTCTGGAGAAAGCAGAACATAAGAAATCCCCTGGAATACAAAGTGTATTATTAATTTTTACTTCAACTGAAAACACAATGGGCTGATGATGTCTGATAAGACAGATTGTATTAATGAACAGGGTTTGAGGGGATTTTGAGATTTTGTTTTGTTTTGCTTTTCAGCTAGGTCCTGAGCCAAAAGGTAAAGTGAGGATTAGGCTGACTTATTTGAGGAGGAAGAGCAGGTGATGACAAATGAACACATATTCCCTGGAACCACCACTGTTTGGGGATAGAGTCTTTTTTTTTTTTTTTTAATTACAAGGAAATTTTTTTAGAGATTTTATTTCTTTGAGAGAGAGAGCATGAGTTGAGGGAAGGAGCAGAGGGAGAAGGAGAAGCAGACCCCACACTGAGCAGGGAGCCCAACATGGGGCTTGAACCCAGGACCCTGGGATCATGACCTGAGCTACCCAGACGCCCCAGGGAAAGAGTCTTTCGAATGTGGAATCCAGAAATGGTAGTGCTCTGCTGTTCACACCATCTCTGTCTCCATTATAAAAGTCAGTTCTAACCTTCTATTTAACCTTCTATTTAAATCAGTTCTCCATTGAAACCTTGCTTTGCTTTATGCAGCAACCTTTCTGGAGATAGGAAATATGCCTGAACCTTTGCCTGAGGGCAAGGACCCTCTTGGCCCAGGCACCGAATTTCCTTCCTGCTATCTGCCCGTCTACTGGGTTCAGAGTGTTGCACATCAGACTCCATTCTAGGTTCACTGCTCACTTAGGAAGACATCAGTACCATCTTGGAATCATCACCCTTCCATCCTTGCTGGCCCTTTGCCTGAAATAAAACAGGGATTCTTGGGATCCTGGGTCATCTTTCTTTGCTTGCCAACCTGAGGCCCTTCATTTGTCTCAACCTCCTTCAGTCCTCCCTATTCTGGTCCTCCCTGAGTGACTGACTCTTGTGCTCAGCTCTTCTCTCCTGCTGCAAAGCTGTGCTCATCATGTGTGGGCATGTCACAAATCAGGGTGACCCTAAGAAAGAAGGGGAGATTCAACTTTTAAAATGATCCAGTGTAGGAAAAGACATTAGGTTTTGAAGCTGGGGACCAAGAAAGATTTCTCAAGACATCGTTGGTGCAAAAAGGTGATTTTATTAAATCACAGGGACAGGACCCATGGGCAGAAAGAGCTGCACTGGGGTCACGAGGAGTGGCCCATCATATATTTTCAAGTTGGGAGGGGGTTAGGGATAGTGTAAGCTTCTAAGCCATTTTGGAAGCAAGGTTTCCAGGACCTTGAGGGGGCTAGCTATTGTTGGGAAAAGATCATTTATTACCATCTGATAAAACCCAAGTCATGAGACCCTTCAGATGTATGTCAGTGGGCCATATGCTTGGGGGCTGATTGCCATCATGTATTTTGGGGGTTGTAGAAAAAGGAAGTTTCTGAAGGAATTTTTATATGTTAAAGTAGGCTTTCCAGATCCTGGGGGTTGGGCTAAGATTACCTGTTGGCCTTAGCAAAGTATTAACATCGAAGCAGTTGAGTCCCTAAAAGAACACCACTCTGCCAGTTTCAAGGATTTGTCAATGAGCTGTAGGTAGTAAGGAAATTTAACACTTTTTCTTCTGCCTTTGTTTCCTACATCAATCTCAACAATTTTTCATGAGTGATCCAAACCAATAGGGAAGAATCCACTGGGAAGGTTTTAGCAGCAATGTCGAAAATGGAATCACAAGAACCCAAGATGGGGAGGATCCAGGATGACTGGTGTTCATTAAAAAACAAAACAAAACAAAACAAAACAATTGGGCCTAGGGTATGGTCTATTTGACCACGGGAACCAACTGTCTATTGCAGCTACTAAAAAAGTTATCAAAGGAAAGGAAATATCAATCTTCCTCTAAACTATTTTTGCCTAACTACATCTGGGGAGGGTTTTGGGCCATGACTTGTCGGATTGAGGTCAGTCAGGATGGCTGGATTAAAATTTTAACTTCAGCATTATCATGAAATTCACACAAAGTGAGAGGGACTATTCTATGTTAAAAAAAAAACAAACTGAAGAATCATGAAAACCAAATGCAATGTGAGCTCCTATATATGATCCTAGATTGAAAAACCAATAAAAAGGCATTATTTTTATCATAAGGAAGTTTTATGGTCTGTGTATAACATTATTAAATGTATTAAATTACTATTCATTTTCTTTTCTAAAAAAAGATTTTATTTTTAAGCAGTCTCTACACTCAACTTGGGACTCAAACCTACAACCCCCAGATCAAGAATCACACATTCCACTGACTGAGCCAGCCAGGCGCCCCTTGCCGATAATTTTCTAAAGTGAGATAATGATGATGTGGTTTTGAAGACAATGCTCTTGTTCTTAGGAGATACACATTGTCATGCTAAAATAGTTTAGTGTGAAATAGCATGATATTTCCAACTTTCTTTCAAATAGCTCAGAAAAATAAGAATTATACATAAGTAAAATCTAGGTGAAGGATATACAGGTACCTATTGTATTCGTCTTTCAACTTTTCTATAGGTTGGAAAATTTTTAAAAATTTATTTATTTATTTGACAGACAGAAATTACAAGTAGGCAGAGAGGCAGGCAGAGAGAGAGAGGAAGAAGCAGGCTCCCTGACGAGCAGAGAGCCCGATGTGGGACTCGATCCCAGGACTCTGAGATCATAACCTGAGCCAAAGGCAGAGGCTTAACCCACTGAGCCACCCAGGTGACTAGGTTGGAAAATTTTAAAGAGGAAATTTTATCTTGAGAAACCACTGAGAGGAGAGTAACTGGGGCTTAAATGGAGCATGAAACAAAAGCCCAGATGACTGTGTTCAATTATATGTGTTTCCTCAACTATCTCAGAGGAAAAGGGTGGGGCTCATTCAGAATGTCCCTGAAGAGCAAAGGTAGGATCTAGGCATGGGGAGACCAGAAACTAGATTTTGGCTTAACGTAAAGAAAACCTTGCAGTAAGACTCTCATGCCTTGCTACAGCCAGCTCCAGTAGCAGAGAGAAGACAATTTTAAAAGTGACCGTGTGTTTGTCACTTAATATGGTCTTTGGATTTTTACTATCAGAGTGACCAGCAAAATCAAGGAAGCTGCTTGAATTTTAGTCTAAGAGCAAGGGAATATCCGCACAGAATGAAAGTTAAGAAAACAGTAAAGATTTTTTAAATTATTGACTACAGCTTGTTCAGAACATTGAAAAAGACCAATCTAACCTATACACCTACTAGATCATACAAACGATGGTGTGAGAGATGGTTCCCCCGATATATAGATTTTGCCCTTTTCACTTTTCTTTAAACTCTTCTCAGTAGTCAAGATGAAAGGCTTAGTCTTGTGGTTTTACATCTCCCCAGAACTTTCAGCAAGGTGCAATACTTAACTAAGGACTGAAAAAAAATGAATTTATATTTATTTTAATTGTTGCCTTCTCTTTAAATCCTGGATTTTCATTTGTGATATAGTCGTATGTTTTTTCCACTTTAAGTAAATATATTATAGTCTGAAAAAAATAGATTGTAATCTGAAAGAAAATTAATCAATGAACAAATTATACCTGGGTGGCTCAGTTGGTTAAGCATCTGCCTTCAGCTTAGGTCATGATCCCAGGGTCCTGGGATCAAGCCCCATGTTGAGCTTCCTGCTCAGCAAGAAGTCTGCTTCTCCTTCCTCCCCTCTGACACTACCCCAGCTTGTGCTCTCTCTCTCTCTTTCAAATAAATAAATACAATCTTAAAAAAATAAAAAAATAAAATAAAAAATTATACAAAGGGGTATACAAATATGACACAAACTGTGCAGGGGATATTTAGGATTTGCCCTGGAAGAGATTCTTTTTCTCTCCTGTGTAAGTAACTGAAGTGCTAGAGGCCATTCACTTGGAAACAAGACTCATCTCTAAGCAGAGCTGCCTCCTTTGATGATGAGCCTCTGGAGTTCTCCAGGGTGGATGTGGACAGATGCCATCTCTTCATGTGAAATAAAGCTACAAAAGTAGTCTGTCTTCATGGTCTATCTTCACTGCCTTGAATTTTCTGCAGCTTCCCCTGAATCGCAGTTCTTTGCACACTGGTCACCAGCCCTTCATTTGCTTTCTCTTTGATGACTTTCAAGTCTCTGAAGACTTAACAAATACTCTAAGGGATGGCTCAGAAATTACTTTGTGTCTTTCCATGCAGTATTTCCAAGCCTCAAGAGATGGTTGAGAGACAAAATATGGTAGCACCTACATCAGATTCAGTAGTCTTTACAATCTTTTCCTTAGCATTGAACATTATTTGCCCTATTGAAACCTATGGAAGCAAGAAGGACACCTTACTCTCTTTGGCCTTCTTCAATTTGTCCTATCATATTTCATTTTATACTGTAGGCAAGAGCTTTCTTTCCTTGTAGTGTTAATAACTTGATGTAGTGTTTTCCTCCTTTTTCTCCGAGAGGTTAAAGACCACATAGTATTATAAATTATAGTACCAGTGGGAATCAAAACAAGCCTAAGTAAACCACTTAACCATTCTGCTTAAGAATACAGTACTCTTGACCACAGTAGAATCAAATGCTCTACCCTGTACAAACAAATAGCCCCCCATTCTTCGCCTGCTGCCCCTGATTGATCATTCAAATAATAGGGGTGATTGACTATTAATCTCCCTTGAGCATAAAAATCTAACATATCTATCTATTTTTGGAAACCACAATGCTTATAAGTAGAAAAATAGTGTTAATACCCAATTTTCTTAATTTAAAAATTGTATATTGGGCATTTGTACACCTGAAAATGAAAGTATTATCTAACAATGAAAATTCTTGCCTTGGGAAGCAGTAATTTTCCTCTTATAGGATCCTTACAGATGGTGACTAGATGATCACATGTTAGAGTTACATTTGTGAAGTGGGATGGTGTAACCATTACTGCCTCACGAATTCAATATTATATATAAAGTTTCTGTGGCATAAAGGGACAATTTAAATGATAACGTGTGCTTTCCTGTGTCAGACAGCTCAGTCAGAGGAAAAAAAGGAAGATGATAGTTCTTCCAAAATTTGAATCAGATGGTTGATATTCTGAATTGTTACCAGGTTGTATTAGGAAAAAATAAATTATTAACATACTTTTCTGGGGGAATGTATTTCTCACACAGATTTCCTCTGAATCTTTCCTGTAACTTAAAGCTAGCCATGCCTCATAAGAATGTGCACCATGGCGGGGTAAGTAAAATTTTCTAAGTACAAACAATACTCCAAATAATTCATGAAGTATGATAAACATACTCAGGCATGTCAAATTCAAACTTTGATGTGTATTAATGACTCATTTTTTAACTTATATAAAATCTTATTTTCATTTTAAACACAGTATGAGAAGTTCAGAGAAAAACCAAGACACTGGAAGAAGGCTGGACATAAAGACTTCCTCTTTGATAATTGCTTTCATGATATGTATTAAAGATTTGCAGTGAGGTTGCCTGGAGAATTAAATCATTAGGAAATTTTCACTCAAACGAGGGAAGAAAGCAGTTTACTGTAAGAATAAAAAAATACTTTTTTCTATATTTTGTATTGCTCCCGTATTCTTTTCAAACCAGTTTTCCAGAGCCAAGGTTTCAAGGACAACCAGAGTCTGATGTTACTCTCTCTAGATTTGCTTCTCAAAGCTCATCTGCCTGCAGCCTATCCCTGGTCATGCTGGGGACTCCTTGTCACACACACGCTTAGCATAACCACTCAGAGCTTCAAGTATGTATTTGCCTAGCCTGCAGTAACGTTTCCTTTCCCTTCCACCTATTCCTATTTTTTTTTTAAGATTTTATATATTTATATATTTCTTTATTTAGCATGAACAGGAGGGGCACAGAAGGAGAGGGAGAGAGAATCTCAAGCAGACTCCATGCAGAACACAGAGCTCAACTTGGGGCTTGATCTCATGACCCAGAAATCATGACCTGAGCCAAAATCAAGGGTCAGACACTTAACTGACGGAGCCATCCACGTGCCCCCAGAGATGACTAACTTAGCTGTCTTGTGTGCTTTTCGGGGTTTTTGTTTGTTTGTTTTCAGTAGGCTCCACACCAGGTGTGGAGCCTGGTGCAGGGCTTGCACTGACGGCCCTGAGATCAAGACCTAAGCTGAAATCAAGATTTTGCTTAACCAACTGAACCACCCAGGTGCCCCTTGCCCATTCCCATTTTAGAGGAAGGAGTTCTATGGCCCCTGTAATACAGTTCCCTCATTTTTGAATTGAGAACCCGTAGCCTAGCAGAATCATTTGAGATTTGCCCAATCAAAAAAGGATAAGACACATCACTTCCATGAGGTTTGATGTTCCCATAGTACTCATTTATCTTCCTCTCACGTGAATACCCTCAAAAGCAACATCCTTTTTTATAGCTTTGCCAATGCTTGGCATCATCAGCCTTTTGATTTTAGCCTTTCCGGTGGGCGTGCGGTGGTGTCTTATTAGGGTTTTAATTTGTATTTCTGTAGTGATTACTAATATTGAACATCTTTTCAATGTGCTTATTTTCAAGTCATTTATTTTCTTTGGTGAGGTGTCTATTAAAATATTTTGGCCATTTTTTATTGGGCCATTGGTTTTAGTATTGAATTATAAGGTTTTGTTTTTTTCCCTATCTTTTCTTTCTTTTTTAAGTAGGCTCCACACCCAGCATGGAGCCCAATGCAGGGCTTAAACTCATGTGCCTGAGATCAAGACCTGAGCCAAAATCAAGGTTTGGATGCTTAACCTACGGAGCCACCCAGGCGCCCCTAAAAGTTTGTTCTAATATGTATCTTGGGTACAAATCCTTTATCAGGTTTATGTTTTGCAAACGTTTTCTCCCAGTTTATGGCTTGTCAGTTCATTTTCTTAAAGTTGCCTTTTGAAGAGCAAATGTTTTCAGTTTTGATGACTCCAATTTGCCGTTTTCTTTTTTGGAGTATCATTTTGGTGGCATATCTAAGACATTTTTGCCCAGCCCAAGATTGCAAAGACTTTCATCTTTGTGGTTTTAGTTCTTATATTTAGGTCTACAATCTGTCCTGAGTAAGTTTTTATACATGGTCTAAGGAAGAAGGCAAGGTTTATTTTTTTGCATGTAGATCTATAGCTTTTCCAGCACCATTTCATTTGTTTAAAAGATTATTCTTCTCCTTTTGGATTACCCTGGAGACTCTATCAAAAATATCATGCTTCGTCTCCCCCTCTGATTTCCCCCAATTCACTTTTCCTTCTCTTCTCTTAATGTCCTCCATGTTATTCCTTATGCTCCACAAGTAAGTGAAACCATGTGATAATTGACTCTCTCTGCTTGACTTATTTGACTCAGCATAATCTCCTCCAGTCCCATCCATGTTGATGCAAAAGTTGGGTATTCATCCTTTTTGATGGAGGCGTAATATTCCATTGTGTATATGGACCACATCTTCCTTTATCCATTCATCTATCGAAGGGCATCTTGGCTCTTTCCACAGTTTAGCTGTTGTGGCCATTGCTGCTATGAACATTGGAGTACATATGGCCCTTCTTTTCACTACATCTGTATCTTTGGGATAAATACCCAGTAGTACAATTACAGGGTCATAAGGTAGCTCTATTTTTAATCACCTGCATTTCTTTTGTTAAATATGTTCCTAAGTATTTTGATCTTTTGATATTGTGAATGAAATTGTTGCCTTAATTTCATTTTTGAATTGTTCATTGTTAGTTTACAGAAATAAAATGGACTTTTCTGTATTGATTTTGTATTCTCTGACCTTGTTAACCTAGATTGTTAGTTCTAGTTATTTGTTTTTTTTTTAATATTCCTTTTACATACAGGACTCTGTCATCACAAATAAAGACAGTTTTACTCTTTCCTTTCCAATCTATGTGCCTCTGATATCTTTATTTTTTTATTGTACTGGGCAGAATCTCCACTATAATCTTGGATAGGAGTGATGAGAATGGACATCCTTGTCTTACTCCTGATTGGGGGTTGGGGACAGAATACAGTCTTTCACGTCTATGGGTGATATTAATTGTAGGTTTTCAGAGATGTCATTTACCAAGTTGGAGAAGTTTGTTGAGAGTATTTTTTTTAAACCATAAATAGCTATTGAATTTAGCCAAGTGTTTTTTCTGCATCTGTTGAGATGGTAACCTGTTTCTTTTTTTCCATCACTGTATTAATATAGTGCATTATATTAACTGATTTTCAGATGTTGAACTAACCTTATATTTCTGAATTAAATTTCACTCCGTCATGATGTATAATTGCTTTTGTATGTTGCTGAGACCCATTTGATATTTTGTTAAGGATTTTCCTCCTATATTCATGAGGGACATTGGTCTATAGTTTTCTTATACTGTCTTTATATATGTATCACTTTTTGACTTGGAAACAATACTGTATGTGTGTGCCTTAAGGTCACAAATACAACAGTGAATAACATTCACTACATTCTCTACTCTTATGGAGTTTACAGTCCTGTTGGAAAAGTCAGAAACACTAGAAGAACATAAATGTTATTTTAGATATACAATGATAATTGTGATTGCTTTAAAATAAATAAAAAAATAGATAATGTGTGTTTGTTTAAAGTTATGGAACCAAATGGAGAGCGGTAGGTGGACATTTAAAAAAATTAATTTCAGTATAATGAACAGAGTGTTATATTAGTTCCAGGTGTACAGTATAGTGAATCAGCAATTTTATGCATTACTCAGTGCTCATCATGGTAAGTGTACTTTTAATCCCTTTCACCTAGTTCATCCATCCCCCCACCTTTTCCCCTCTGGTAACCACCAGTTTGTTTTCTGTAGTTAAAAGAGTCTGGTTTTTCTATTGGTTTTGTTTTATACTTTATTTTTGTTTCTTAAATTCCACACATGACTGAGATCATATGGTATTTTGTCTTTTTTCTGACCATTTTTTGATTGGATTATTTGTTTTCTTGGTGTTGAGTTGTATAACTTCTTTATGTATTTTGAATACTAACTCCTTATTGGATATGTCATTTGCAGATATCTTCTCCCATCCAGTCGATTGTCATTTAGCTTTGTTGACTATTTCCTTTGCTGTGCAGAAGCTTTTTATTTTAATATAGTCCTAACAGTTTGTTTTTACTTTTGTTATCCTTGCCTTAGGAGTTATTTCTAGAAAGATGTTGCTATGGCAATGTCAGAGAAATTGCTGCCTGTGTTCTCTTCTAGGATTTTTATAGTTTCAGTTATTACATTTAGGTCCTTACTCCATTTTGGGTTTATTTTTATTTATGGTGTGAGGAAGCGGTCCAATTTCATTCTTTTGCACGTAGCTGTCCAGTTTTCCCAGTACCATTTGTTGAAGAGACTTCTTCCCATTGCGTATTCTTGTTTCTTTTGTTGAAGATTAATTGACTATATAATTGTGGGTTTATTTCAGGGGGTTTGTGTTCTGTTCCATTGATCTATGTGTCCATTTTTATGCTAGTACCATACTGTTTTAATTACTATAGCTTTGTAATATAACTTGAAGTCTGGAATTGTGATGCCTCCAGTTTTGATTTTCTTTTTCAAGATTGCTTTGGCTATTTGGGGTCTTTTGTGGTTCCATACACATTTTAGGATTGTTTGTTCTAGTTCTGTTGGTGTTTTGACAGGAATTGCATTAAATCTGTAGATTGCTTTGGGTAGTGTGGATATTTTAACAATATTTCTCTTCTAATCCATGAGCAGGGAATATCTTTTCATCTGTTTATGTCATTCTCAATTTCTTTCATCAGTATTTTATAGTTTTCAGAATATAGATCTTTCACCTCCTTGGTTAAATTTATTCCTAGGTGTTTTATTGTTTTGGTGCAATTGTAAATGAGATTATTTTCTTAGTTTCTCTTTCTGTTACTTAATTATTTGTGTGTAAAATGTAATATATTTCTGTATATTGATTTTTTTATCCTGCAACCTTACTGAATTCATTTATCTGGTCTAGCAGTTTTTTGGTGGAGTCTTTTAGATATTCTATATACGAATCATGTCATCTTCAAATAGTGAGAGTTCTGCTTCTTTTTTTCCAATTTGGGTGCCTTCTATTTCTTTCTGTCATTTGATTGCTGTGGCTAGGACTTTCAGTACTATGTTGAATAAAAGTGGTGAGAGTGGACATCCCTGTCATGTCCCTGATCCTTAGGGGTAAAACTCTTCGTTTTGAGTATGTTAGGTGTGGGTTTTTCATAAATGGCCTTTATTATGTTGAGGTATGACTCCTCCAAACCTACTTTGTTGAGTGTTTTTATCATGAATAGAGGTTGTACTTTGTCAAGGGCTTATTCTGCATGTATTGGAATGATCTTTTGGTTTTTATCCTTTCTCTTATTGGTGTGATGTATCACATTGATTGATTTGTGAATACTGAGCTACCCCTGCGTCGGTAGAGGGACATGCTTTATTGGTTAGTAAGAGGGAACTCTCCCAAAGGGTGATATTTAAGCTAAAACTTTAAACATGGGCCAGCTGGAAAAGGGAACGGAGACATGGGGGTATTTCAGACAGAGGTAACAATAGATACAAAAGAGCCAGGCAGGAAAAACTTTGATGAAACTGAGCCATATGAAGAAAAGCAAAATACGTGAATAACTAAAGGAAGGGGGAAACTTGAAAGGTAAAATGTTTTACTTCATCTTCTAGAAGTACTGAATGTGGCCCTGAGAAAAATGCAGGTATTACTCAAAGAAGCCAAAGAGTTGCTTGAATGAAAGAAAATAATTTCTAATCCTGTCTTCTTGTCACTTAGAAGGTTCCTAGAGGCTGAGTATGATAGCACCCTCACAAGCCTTAAGATCCACTGGTTAAATGTGACTTCGGAGATTCTCAGACATCTTGTGTGCCAAAACCCAAATGAGAGAATCCTGCCCACTGCATTGTACTGGAAGCACTTATATAAATAGTTCAGTGTGGTTTTTATTCTTTGGTGGTCATAAGGATTTTTCTGGCACTCAAAGAGTTACATAACCCATTCATTTGTCAACTGAAATAGAAATATTACTCAAGAAAGTGTTCACGGGCACATGTCTAAATAAATGCGGGTAAGACAAGTGAAAAATGGCTCAGTCCTACATACCCTCAGCATTCTAGGAAGCACGTGTACATTTTAAAACTGATTGCCTTTCTAATTCTCTGTGTATCATATTGATGGTTTTAAAAAGAATTTACTGATTTCCTTGATGAAGAGTTTAGCAAATGCAGAATTGAATCTTAATTTCTGAATGCTTTGATTGCCTCTAATTGCCTTTTGTTTCTTTATGTGTCTCAGTTTAATACCACAGAAAGCTTTTGAATCGTTCTCGCTGGAAACATAAGCCCGTCACTTCATCACACAATAAGTAAATCATAGGCATCCAGGCTAGCCAGCAAATCTGACCTGGAAGTGTCTTTTCTAAGGTTCAGCTGGGAGATTTGTCTGTCTTCAGCCGCTTAAATCATTTGTCATCTTAGTGGAAATTTTCAGGATGCCCTTGCGGCTATAAATTTCCAGCCTGGTATGGAAATTCATTGCCCCGTCCCCATCTGAACATGCTAGATATGGAAGAAGCTTTAAGTTATATTCACTATCTGAAACAGCAAAAGAGAGTCTTAAAGTCCTCTTATTGCAAACTGCTTCTCCTCCTTCTCCCCCAACCCAGCAGAAGCGATGGTATAATGCAAAGGTAGCCTTAAAATAACATATACCAAAGGTTATGGTTAGCTCTTAGCTTAAAATCACAAACTTCAGAATTAGACCTGAATTCAAATCCAGACTCCCCGCTTTTAGTTGTAAGCTCTCGGGAAAGTTATTTACTCTCTCTGAGACTCGGATTCTTCATCTAAAGAATGGAGGGAATAATCTCTATTTCAAATGGCTGTTATAAGAATCAAACAAAATAATATACATAAAGTGGAGAGCCTAGTTCTCGGCACACAATAGGAGCTCATGAAACTGGGGCGCCTGGGCGGCTCAGTCGTTAAGCGTCTGCCTTGAGCTCAGGTTGTGATCCTGGGGGCCCGGGGTCCCCGGGTCCTGGGATCCAGCCCCGCATCCAGCTCTCTGCTCGGCGAGGAGCCTGCTTCTCCCTCTCCCACTTCCCCTGCTTGTGTTCCTTCTCTTGCTGTGTCTCTCTCTGTCAAATAAATAAATAAAATCTTAAAAATAAAAAAGAGCTCTTGAAACTTATCAATTTACAGAGAAGGAAACTCATCTATCTGTGAAATATCTAAGAGGCTACGCACTTGTCCAGCGTGTCATGGAATGACTGGTGCAGAGCCATAGAGTAGAAGGCTCTTGATTTTCACACCAGAGTTCGTTCTGCTCTAAATACTCAAGTACTTTGGTTGTTTTTCAAGTGATAAGTGCAGAATTGTTCCTCCTGCTTTCTTATTTTTCTGATCACTTGTAGTTTTGATTCTAGCTTGCTATAATGTGAGCCTTACATTAACCAATATACTCATCTGAAAAAATATGAAAACAGTGCAAAATATTTAGAAGGTGAAAAACCTAATTGGAAAAGAAATATTCCGAGAATATGGTACAAAATAGTTAGGAGAAATGCATGTGCAAAAACCTGTATAATAATGGCTTTGTTTTGAATGATGATACATTTCTTTTTAATTTGCTAAAGGAATTTTTCCAGGAAAAAATGATTCTTGATGCAAAGTCTAATATATGGTCTTTGTATAGGTATGTATGTTTATATTACCAAAAATATTTTTAGGAAGTTTTTTTCCCCCTAAATGTTTCAGTTAAACAAGAAGGGTTTGTAGATGGGAAAGAGGAGGAAGACATAGTGCTGTTTTTTCCCCCTGTGACAGGAGGGATTTTACCAAGAAATGGCAGATGGATGCCACCTTGTTCCCACTGCCAAAAGGAGTTCCGCTGAAGTCCAAAGCTGAAGAGGGAAGTGAGTAAGTCAGTCTTGCTGATAGCTAGAACAGTAAACTGGGAATCAAGAAGGTGCTTTCCCCTCTTGTGCTAGTTCAACATTATTTCAGCCTTGTTCTCTTGGGCCCCCAGCCTCTTGCCCTTGGTATCACCAATCCACTCCTGACCTAGGAGGGCATAGCCCAAGACCTCTTACAGCCTGTGGGCCCCAGTGAAACTTACTGGAAATGCGACAGTAGTAATAGTACTGCTGTGGTTCCTTGGATCATATTAAGTAAGATTCCTTTTATTCATATTTACATAAGCAAAATGTGCTAGTAACTACAGATAATACAAGTAATATGAAATGTTAGAGTGAAAAAAAAACAAGTCCTCTTCGCCCACAGCACTTGGTATCTTGCTTTTCTCACTTGACCATATGTCTTGGAACTCTCACGTAGTAAATATAAATCTACCTCATTTTTTTTTTTCAATCATCATACAGTGTTCTACAGTATAAATGCACAAAATTCATTTAACCATTTCCTAATTGAAGCAAATTTCTGCCCATTTCCAATTGTTCTTTATTGTCAATAAAGCTGCAATGACTGTGTTTATTTTTGAACATGAATGAATGTTTCAAAAGAATAGATTCTTAGAAATGGAATTCAGAATTCCAAGGATATGCTTATTTTAAATTTTAATAGCTATTTCTAAGTTGCCATCACAAAAGTTTGTATTAATGTACCCTATTACAAACTGGAAATCACCCATTTCTACCTGATAATACTGGTGTCAATCTATTTTTCACAACCTGATTGGTTATAAAGTGTACCTCGTTGATTATTTTGCATTTCCTTTATTAGTGTTGACACTAAGCAACTCTTTAAATTTTATCATTCTTTTTTGGTGTGTTAACCATCTCTTTCTTTCTTTTTTTCCCCTTTTCTTTTTTTTTTTTAATTTTTTCCACTTTTTTTTTTCAGCGTAACAGTATTCATTGTTTTTGCACCACACCCAGTGCTCCATGCAATCCGTGCCCTCTCCAATACCCACCACCTGGTTCCCCCAACCTCCCACCCCCCGCCCCTTCAAAACCCTCAGATTGTTTTTCAGAGTCCACAGTCTCTCATGGTTCACCTCCCTCCTTATTTCTTTCAACCAGTTTTACATTTTATCCTTTCAATAATTTTAGGAGATTTTAATAGATTTTACATATTATATTTTACATATTTTGCAAAGACTTTCAGTGGGACTTTTTATTTTGGGGTCTTTTGTCATACAGACCTTTCAGTTTGTTCAAAGTAAGACCTTTTTATTAATGGCTCCTGTAATTTATGTCTTTCTTAGGAAGCCTTCGTTACCATCTCCCCTAACATTGTAAAAGCTGAAGTACTAAAATTTAATGTAGTCCCTTCCTGATTTGGGTTTTTTTTTTAATTGGTGTTTAGAATTTAATCCATTTGGATTTTGTGTGTATGATGTGATACTGGCATCCAAATTAAATCTTTTTCCGGTTTTCCAACCCTCTCAATATAATTTTTGAATAGTCTGTCCTTTTTGTTCTGATTTGAAATGCATGTTTCTTTGTTTTTGAGTTTCCTTTTTCAGTTCAATTTGTTCATGTCTTTATTCTGAACCAGTACAACATTATTTAATGTGAACCTAGTATATTGTGATAACTGAAAAGTCAGGTCCTTCCTTCTTGTTCTTTTTTTTCCCCCCCCAAATTTTATTCCTTGTTCTTGTGCATTTTTTCTTCAATATGAACTCTAAAATCAGCTTATCAAGTTCAGTAAATCTCCTGTTGGGATTTTTATTAGGATTTCATTGAATTTATGGATTAATTTGGAAAGGTGACATCTTTATAATATCAACTCTTTCATTCAGAAACATGTATAGCTTTCCATCCATCAATTTTATCTTCCATAAAATTTTATAGTTTTCTTCACATGGACCTCGCATTGTTCTTGTTGGTTTATTCCTAGAAGATTGTTTTTAAAGCTTATGTTGCCACTGGGAATGGGCTTTTTAGATTTTGGGTTTCTGCAGGAAAAAAAAGAGTATGAGAATGAAAAGAAAGCAGGCGGTGAAAGAACAGGAGAGGGAAGAAAAAGAAAAATTCCAAAGGGAAGGTAAGATGATGAACAAGGAAGATAGGAGAAATTTGGTGGGGTTTTTTTGAGTACCTATCATGCAACGTGCCCTATGATGGAGGCGTTTGCGAGCACCATCTCACACACTCTTCCCACCAGGTGTCTCATCTGAGAAAAGTGAAGCTTAAAAAGGTCAGCAAGGAAGCCTGGAACAGGAAATGGAAAGGGAACAGTTTTGGAGTGAGATCTGGGAACTGCTCCCAGATTCTAATCTCACCAGCTGTGTGATTTTGCTCCAGTTACCTAATTACATTTCTCATTTGGAAAACTTGAATAATATCTGCTCCGTGATTATGAGGATTAACTGGAATCATGGATCTGAAGTCTCTACTCATTAGATGCTGCTCTCGGTGAGTGCCGGTTCCCACCCATGAGCCTGTTCCGTCCTGCCCCCTGCCTTTCTGCCATGACAGGGAATCCCAGAGTCTGCTCAGGATAGCAAGGAGCCTTCAAGTTAATATGCAAAGTGATTTTTATTCCCTGAGTCCATAACATGCAGGAACACATACCTAACATTCTTAAGAAACATTGTAGGAGAAACAGTCATTGGGTACTGTGATCTGAGTCTGAAAAAAAATCACATAAACCTAAAAAAAAAAAAAAACAAAAAAAACCCCACCATTTTTACAAAAGGAGGCATTGTTGAAATGTGAATCCGTATTCAAGTCCAAATCCCCAGTGAGAAACACCCTCTATTTCTTCCCAAACAATACTTCCTTGTCCCAAGACAATGCTGTCTACATAGCCCTGGAAAGCATCAAATCCCCATGGTGATGGCAACGGTTTCTCCTAGGGATACTGGAAACAGTGTCTGGAGGAACCACAGCACCTGACCCAGGGCTCTGGCCTTTGAAAGGAAACTCATTCCCATCCTAAACAGTAGGTTTAAAAACAGAATTGGCCCCTATGTCCTGGCTATGCCTTTATTTGCTATAGGGTTCTGATCCTTTGGAGAAGTTGTCCTTATGAGATGTGAGTCTGAAGTCAAGAAAGGCAAATCAGGCATACTGAAATGTTCTCTTCTAGGCACTATGCACATTTGTTCCCAACGCACTACTCTTCCTTATCACAAAAATGTATGACCTGGCCTGGATGGAAATCCTCTGCACTGAGCCTTATTTCCCTCACCTGAAAAATAACAAGGATCTCAAAGGATTGCTGTGATGATTAAATCACACATATGTAAAATTATGCCCAGTGAAAATCCAAAGTATTCTTTCATCATATAGGAAACTGCATTCATAGCTGGTGATAGTTTTCAGTGGTTCTGTGTTTCACTATTCAAGGGGAAATCTGATTTCCACAATAAAGCCAAATGTCATATGATTCTGAGACTAGTAAATAATGTGTGCAATTAAGTTGAGCAACTGTATTTTTTTTTACTTTTTTTAAAGGAGGGATCTCTCTTAAATATTGAGATTGGTTTCTATATGTGACCTGTAAATTGACCTCTACCCATCAACTCCATATCCAAATTATATCCAGAAGCCAGTCACTTCCGACCACTTCCTATGCGACTGCCTGTTCAAGTCGAAGCCATTGTCATCTTTCTGCAAGATTATTGCAGGTAGTGTCTTCCTAAATGGTTTCCCTACGTCCTGACTATTTTCCCTAAAAATATTTTGAACACTGACAGTATCACTGGAGTAAATGTATCATCTCTAGAGGGATGTTTTGGCCATCACTTAGATATTCACTCAGTTAACAAATACTTACAGAGCTCCTACCATATGCCAGCATTTTTACCAGCTCTGATGATACAGCAATGAACAGAACATGTACAGATCCCTGCCTCACAGAGCATATATTTATTGGGTGCAATGACTATTTAACAAATAAGCAAGTACAAAATACCCTATGCCAGAAAGTGATGGGCACTATGGAGAAAAGTAGTGTAGAACAAGGGAGGGAAAAGGAGCACAGAATTGGGAGTGGAAAGGTTTTTTAAGTTTAAATATGGTGGCTGGAAAAAGTCCTTCTGATGAGCTGACATTTGAGGAGAGCCTGGAAGGAGAGGTGGGAGAGGGCCCCATGATTATGGAGAGGGTAATGGAGAGAAGGGAGTAGAAAGGCTGTTTCAGGCAGAGGAAATAGCAGGCACAAAGGCAAAGCAGAGGCCAGACTGGTTTGGCACAATGAATAGGAGAATAGAGAGGTGGTTACACATATGGTGGGAATGGGAAAGGGATCGCAATGATCACTGCAGGCCTTCATGAGGACTCGGGTTCCTACTCAAATGAGCTGGAAAGCCACTGGAGGACTATGAGGAGAGAGGTGACCATGATCTGATTTACATTTTTAAAGGACCATTCTAGCTAACCACTTTGGTAGAGCAGTGGTTCTCAAACTTGAATATGCATCAGTCACCCCCAAGGGCTTGTTACAACACAGTTGCCACGTCCATCCCCAGAGTTTCTGATTGAGTAGGTCTGGTGTGATGCAGGAGAATTTGCATTTCTAGCAAGCTCCTAGGTGATGCCAATCCTGTTGGTCTGGGAGCACACTGTGTGGACCACTGGTGAACAAAATAGTTTGTAGGGGACAGAATAGTTGAGGCAGGAGAGCCAGTAAGGGGCCTATTTGCAGTAACTTAGAAAAAAGAATGATGGCTTCAGTTCAGCTAGGTGGTAGCAGAATAGTGGTGAGAAGAGATTAGATTCTGGGTAGAATTTGGATATAGATCAATGGGATTTGCTGAAGCATTGAATCTGGAGCATTATGAAAGAAAGAAAAGAGTCCAGGTTTTAGATGAATGGAATTACCATTTACTGAGATGGCAAAAACTTAGGTAGGATATAGGCTTAGTTTGGGGGAGTGTTGGACTTGATATGCCTGTTAGGAATCCAAGTAGAGATGTCAGTCAAGCCTTTCTTTTAGAGGAGTCTAGAATGCAGCAGAGAATTCTGGGCTGGAGGTAGAAAGGCAAGAGTTAACAACATGTAGATGGCTTCGTGAAGCCTTGCCGAGATCATCACTGGAGAGAATGAAGTAGAGAAGAGGTTCAGTGCCTGATGCTGTGCAGTCAGTGCGGGGTTAGAATTCAAGGTGGGGAGAGGGACCAGAAATGAGAAGTGATCAGGGAGATGAAAGGAAAATCTAGAGAGTGTGGGGGCCTGGATGTCAAGGGAAGTAAGTATTTTAATGGTGCATTTGCTAGGAAGCCACCTTGTCATTATAGTTACCACCAGGCATCCTCTGTGAAGGAGGAGATACTGCCTACCATGGAAAATGCCCGATTGTGAAGTGGTTCCTTATGGGTAAATTATCCCCACAGGAAAAGACAGTTACCTTGACTGAAATTTCACACACACACACACACACACACACACTTTTGAGCTGATTTTACTGTTGCAACCGAAAAAACATACCACTGACACAATTTAATCATTGACAAAGACTAGAATCTTTTCTTTCATCTTCGAACATTCTATCTAGCTGACTTCTGTCTTGGAAGCAAATTGTCCAATTTTGAGGGTTGGAATTAGATGTGTGATCAATCTGCTGGGAATATGTGTGCTTGGCATCCCCCCTTTATTTTCTGATATTGAGCCTCGGAAACCTCTAATTTTTCAACACAACCTCAGGTACCCCAGCTCCCTGAAGTACTTACTACAGGAAGCTGTCACTTGCTTCTCTTGTGAGAATTACAGAGAAATTCTGGTAATTCAGGATGCACTGAGCAGAGCCATTGGTTGTATCCCTTATCAAGGTACACCTGGTGGCAAGCCAGCCTTACTCAGTAACTTAGTTAATGAAAATTCATTTTGCAGCCTTTTTATATTACTTCTTTTTGTAAGTTGCAACTCAACTTTAATCCTGTAGAGTATAAAAAATATATACCACACAGACTGTGTATTGCTTCTCATTGTAAGAAAAAATACTACTTGTTACTCAGGATTACGCTCCCCAGATAAATTGGGTAAAGAAGGCAATGCCCAGCATGTGGGTGTTACAAGTGGTGAAGGGGTAAATGATACCCACAGCCCATTGCTGCATGTTACCTCTTCAAGGGGGACTGTGGGTGCTGGTACTCAGCACTCCTCCCCGTAGAAGATGCATGGAGCTCGGGTCTGCTTCTCTATAGGGAGAAAACAATTGTTTATTATTCAGGTTGACTGACCAAATGGAATATTGAAATACTTAGGACTAGGTATGTAACTTTTCTTGTCTTGTTCATTCAACAGATATTACTATTAAATTTCAGGCACTGACCTCTGTGTCTGAGATACATATGTAAACAAAACAGACCCAAATCCCTGCTTTTTTGGAGCTCACATTCTGGTGGGAGGAGGGGAAAAAAATAACTAAAAGCATATTAAATTGTTAAGTTATAGAATATGTTGCAAAGCCATAATGCTGCGGGAAAAAGCAGAACATGATAAGAGGTTTGGGCAGGCAGGGAGAAAAAGAGGTTGCAGTTTTCAGTGGAGGAGTCAGGGTAGGTCTCGTGGAGAAGGTGACATTTGAGTGAAGATTTGCAGGAGGTAAAGTAGTTAGCCAAGTGGATTTCTTTCTTTTCTTTTCTTTTTTTTTTAAGATTTTTATTTATTTATTTGACAAAGATCACAAGTAGGCAGAGAGGCAGGCAGAGAGTGGGGAAGGAAAGCAGGCTTCCCGCTGAGCAGAGAGCCCGATGTGAGCCTCGATCTCAGGACTCTGGGATCATGACCTGAGCCGAAGGCAGAGGCTTTAACCCACTGAGCCACCCAGGCATCCCATCAAGTGGGTTTCTGAGGGAAGATAACTTCAGGCAGATAAAAGAGCCAGGGCAGAGTCAAGGCAGGAATGTGGGGGCTCCTGGGTGGCTCAGTGGATTAAGCCTCTGCCTTCAGCTTGGCTCATGGTCTCGGGGTCCTGGGATCGAGCCCTGCATCAGACTTTCTGCTCAGCGGGGATGCTTCTGCCTTTCTCTCTGCCTGCCTCTCTGCCTACTGGTGATCTCTCTCTCTCTGTCAAATAAATAAATAAAATCTTTTTTTAAAAAAAAAGCCAGGAATATGTAAGGAATAGCATGGAGACCAGTGTGTCTGGAGCAGAGTAACAGGAGGTGAGACAGAGAGGAGACTTGTAAAGGGCCCCATTCGCTGTTCTAAGGACTTTGGCATTTTCTTTGAGTGAAATGGGAAGCCCCAGGAGGATTTTAGGCAGAAGAATTGTATGATCTGAATTACATATTAGGAAGATCATTCTGGTTTCTTTGTTGGAAAGTCTCTTAAAAGGCAAGTTAGAGGGGCTCCTGGGTGGCTCAGTTGGTTAAGCGGCTGCCTTCGGCTCAGGTCATGATCCCAGGGTCCTTGGATCAAGCCCCACATCAGGCTCCCTGCTCAGCGGAGAGCCTGCTTCTCCCTCTCGTCTGCCTGCCTCTCTGCCTACTTGTGCTCTCTCTCTCTCTCTCTCTCTCTGAGACAAATAAATAAAATCTTAAAAAAAAAAAAAAAAAAGCAAGTTGGGAACAAGAAGACCAAAGAGGAGGCTGTAGCCATAATCCAAGTGAGAGCTGATGACTGAAACTGGAGTGTTCGCTGTGGGGATGGAGGGATGTGGTCAACAGTGATCCCCAGGTTTTGTATGAATAACTGGAAGGATGGAGTTGTCATCAACTGAAATGGGAAAAGCCTCTCACAGAAGAGGTTTGTGGCAGAAGCCGAGAACTTCATTCTCAGGCATGTTAAATTTGAGATGTCTGCGAGGCATCCAAGTGGAGATGTCAAGTTGGCAACCGCATGTGTGAGTCTAAGTTGAAAAGAATTTGGTCACAAGATAGAACTGCGGGAGTCATTGTCATATCAATAAAGGAGTTCATTAAGAAAGTTGGTGCTTATACAGCTGAACACCAAAATCCACATTAATCTGATTAAGAAATTGACAGAGGACCTGAATAAACTTTTTTCCAAAGAAAACATATAGATGGCCAATAGACACATGAAAAGGTGCTGAGCATGACTAATCATCAGGGAGATACAAATCAAAACCACAATCAGATATCACTTCACACCTGTCAGAATGACTAAAATAAAAAACACAGGGAATAACAAGTGCTGGCAAGGATGTGGAGAAAAAGGAACTCTTGCGCACTGTTAGTAGGAATGCAAACTCGTGCAGCCACTGTGGAAAACAGTATGGAGGTTCCTCAAAAAATTAAAAATAAGTTTACTATATAATCCAGTAGTTCCACTACTGGGCATTTACCCAAAGAAAACAAAAACAGTAATTTGAAATGATATATGCACTCCAATGTGTATTGCAGCATTATTTACAATAGCCAAGTATTGGAAGCATCCTAAGTCTATCATCTATCCATTGAAAGATGAATGGATAAAGAAATGTGGTTAATACATATACACTGGAATATTACTCAGCCATAAAAAAGAATAAAATCTTGCCATGTGCAATAACATGGTTGGACCTAGACAGTATAACGCTGAGTGAAATAAGTCAGTCGTAGAAAGTTAAATACCATACGATCTCACTTGTATGTAGAATGTAAGAAACAAATGAAGAAAGAAAAAAAGAGACAGACAAAACCCAGACTCTCAAATAACAGGGAACAAAATGGTGGTTGCCAGAGGGCAGGTGAGTAGGGGGAGGGGTGAAAGAGATAAAGGGGATTAAGAGTACACTCATCATGTGATGAGCACTGGGCAATGTATAGAATTGTGGAATCATCGTACACCTGAAATTAATGTAACACTATATGTTAATTATACTTCAATTTTGAAAAAAATTGGGGGGGGGAAAAGAAAAAAAAAAAAAAAAACAAGGACCGATCCTGGGGTACTCCAATACTAGTAGGAGAAGAGGAGAAACTAACACGAAAACTGAGAAGGAATAACCAGTGAGACAGGAGGCAAACAAAAGAGAGTATGGTGTTCTGGAAGCCAAGTGAAGAAAATGTATGAAGAGGGAGGCATCAACCGTGCCGCTGGATTTACAGGGGAATTTCCGTCCTCATTGGCTTGCCAATGCCTACCTCATTGGCTTAAATCAGATAATTTATGTGAATGACCAATCACAATGCTCAATGCCAATAAGGGCTCAAAAATACTACCTATTATTTCTATTCCTAAGGCCTCCGAAAAATCACTTGTTATAAAGCTGGTCACTGTACAGGTTAACCCCTAGGGGGCGCTCAAAGCCTTCCCTTTTTTCCCACTCCTGCTCTTCCCACAAGACACCTCAAATTTAGATGCAGGACAAAGAGACCCAATGGCAACCGAGTCCTCTATGGTAAAGGTGGAAAATGCAGTGAATGCAGTGGATGTCAGACTTCAGTGAGGATAAGAATTGCTCAAGGGGTTTGTTAAGATGGAAATCTACAGCAGGCCCAGCTACCGGAGATTCTGATTAAGTACACTGAGAGGGGACCTGAGAATCTGCATTTTCCCACTCCGGGTGATTCCAGTATATTTAGTCTGCTGCAGAATGGGAGAAAAAGAAAGTCAGCTGGACTGTAGCAAATATTTCGTCTGTTCTTTTTAGAACCTTAGAATAATTTTTGCCTATCTTTTGGCTCTTTTCTCCCATGCAGCCAATGAAGTGAGCCAACACTGGGACTTCTTGTAGATGGCGCAGTCCTAACAGGACCAGGATGGTTCTATAGAATGCAGGCCTGGGGTGAGTGCTTGGCTCAGCTTTTATTCTGTCCCCCTCAAAGGACACAGCATGGGACCTCCCACTCCTCATCTGGCCCCCTGATCTTATTGTTGTTGTTGTTTTGATAACATTTAAATTTATGTCCAATGTTTACAACTCAGACTTCCTGCTTCTCTAGGACAGTAAGAAGATTTGAAACCTGATCCTGCATTCCCACATAGCCAAGGTGCTTTTCTCAGGTGGGCTTGGGCTCTGTAAATTGCCACCATCTCCTTCCTTCTTTACCCCCGAAAAGTCGAAGCCAAGGGTCCATTGCAATTTATCATCATAATTACACTTATCTTTTCCTCCATGAACTATTTCTTTGGAAAATAAAGATATAACAAGGGAGGTTTTAGTGTCCTGAAAATAAATTTTCTTTTTAGATTTTATTTATTTGGCAGAGAGAAACACAGAGAGAGAGGGAACAGAAGCAGGGGGGAGTGGGAGAGAGAGAAGCAGGCTTTCTGCCAAGCAGGGAGCCCAATTCGGGGGTCGATCCCACTGAGCAAGGAGCCATTTGTGGGACTCCATCCCAGGACCCTGGGATCATGGCTTGAGCCCAAGGCAGCCGCTCAACGACTGAGCCACCCAGGCGCCCCCGAAAATAAATTTTCTTTTTTCTTTTTTAAAGATGTATTTATTTATTTATTTATTCATTTATTTATTTATTTGACAGAGATCACAAGTAGGCAGAGAGGCAGGCAGAGAGAGGAGGAAGCAGGCTCCCTGCCGAGCAGAGAGCCCGATGCGGGGCTCGATCCCAGGACCCTGAGATCATGACCCGAGCCGAAGGCAGAGGCCTTAACCCACTGAGCCACCCAGGCGCCCCGAAAGTAAATTTTCTTATACCAGCCCTCTTTTCTCATATATTTGTGTGGCTTCTCTAGGCACTTAAGCTTGTTATCTCTGGCCTAGCTCTATCCAGAGGTAGAAAAGCTGTCCTTATAGTAAAAAATAGCCTGGAATACTATTCAGCGATAAAAAGGAGTGAACTGCTAACATGCACAATAAAATGAATGAATTTCAAAAATTTGGGGGTTGCCTGCGTGGTGGAGTCAGTTAAGCATCTGACTTTTGGTTTTAGCTCAGGTCCGTGATCTCTGGGTCATTTTATTGAGTCCCACATCAGGCTCTGTGCTCAGTGCGGAGTCAGCTTGGAGTTTCTCTCTCCCTCTGCCCCTCCTCCTGCACTCTCTCATTCTCTCTCTTTCTCAAATAAATAAATAAAACTTAAAAAAATTGACTGAGCAAGAAAGTCAGACACAAAAGTGTAATAATGTGTATTTCCACTTACATGAAATTCTAGAAAAGGCAAGACTAATCTGTAGTAAAAAGGAGAACAGTGGTTTCCTGGGGTGGAGATTGGCTGCAAAGGGCATGTTTTGGAATGATGGAAATGCTCTACATCTCAAATACAGTGGTGCTTATACATGGAACTGTACATTTGTTAAAACTCATCCAATTGTACGTTTTAAATAAGTGCATTTTATTGTATGAAAGTGTTATCCAATGTAGTTAATTTTTTAAAGTTTCCTAATAGGGGGATGCCTCGGTGGCTCAGTCAGTTAAGTGTCTGCCTTTGGCTCAGGTCATGATCCCAGGGTCCTGAGATGGAGCCCCACATCAGGCTCCTTGCTCAGTGGGGAGCCTGCTTCTCCCTCTGCCTGCTGCTCCCCCTTGCTTGTGCTCCTTTCCTCTTGCTCTCTCTCTGACACATAAATGAATGAATGCATGAATGAATAAATAATTTTAAAAAAAATATGAAGTTACCTAATAGAGTTGCACCAGGAAAGAGATGGAACTAAAGTAAGCCCTTGCCTGGAGTTCTTTTTTGCCTGTCACTGTGGATCACAGTCAATGGCAGGGCAGAATTCAAGGCCTGAAGATTCATAAACATGGTGGCCAATTTTTCAATCTCCTAGACATAGAAATAGTATTTGGCACTGGCCAACAGATCTAGATGAACTGGCAGAAGGGATTGCAGATGTGGGCACAAGTTCTCAGGGGACTTCCCATGGAGTTGCATTCAGAGAGAGCTCAGGGCTTCCCCGGGGAGAGGGCCTAGGAACCTAAACAGAGCATTGGCAGGAATGCAGTGTCTTGTCTTCCTCTTCCTCCTTTCCTCTTTCCCCTCTTCCTATCTCTTCTTCTTCACCATACTCACTTAGTAATCTCAACCTACAGAAGTACTTTTCGTAGCTAGTGGGTGACATTCCATGTGGTGGGAGAGGAATCTGGGGTTGGCAACCCTTGTCATTCTCCTCTAGGGACAGAGCAGGCTCACCTCAAAGTACACAGGACATTGGTGTGTAGGCTCTTCATTTGATTGTACCTGGCGCTGGTGGCAAACATCTATTTTATCTCCTCCTGTGTTTCTTAGGGTTGTGGATAAAGCATTTAGTATATGCAAGATGGGGCATCTTTATGGCCGATGGCCCACTTATAAGAACCCAACAGAACCTTCTGTAAATTGAGACCTCGAGTGAGTGCAGTTACTTGGGGGTGGAAACAGATGCTGTGGGCACCCCACCCATCTTCTCTTGCCCTTTCCACTTCTTTGTAGGCTGTCTGATTTCACCTGAAGCACCTACATTTCTTTGCCTAAGGTTTTCCAAAGTGGCTGTACAATCGCGCATTTCCAGCAGTGGGATCCGAGACTCCAGTTGCCCGCCACCCCCATCCCTGCCAACACTTGGAGTTATTGGGTTCTTTCTTTTTTTTTTTTTTTTTAAAGCTATTCTGTTAGGTATAGTGTAGTGTGGTCTCATCATGGTTTTAATTTGTATTTCCCTAATGACTAATGATGTTGGGCTTCTATCATGTGGCTTCTTGGCTCTGCATTTATCTCCTTTAGTGAAGTGTCTGTTCAAATCTTCGCTCATTAAAAAAAAAAAATTCAGTTGTTCATTTTCTTATTGTTGAATTTTGATAGCTCTTCGTATATTCTGGATACAAATTTTTTTCTCAAATAAGTCATTTGCAAATATTTTCTCCCAGTCTGTAGCTTCTCATTTCATGCCTTTAACAGGGTCTTTCCCAGAGCAAAACTTCTGCATTTTTATGAAGTCCAGTTTATCAATTTTATTTCTTTTATGGCTTGTGCTTCAGGTGTCCCATCTATGACCCATTTTCTTAACACAAGTTCACGAACTTGAATCAATGCCTGAATATTTATGATTCATTTTGAGTTAATTTTTATAAGATATAGAAATAAAGCAGGATTCATTCATTTGCATTTCAATGCTTCTTCCTATTATTTTTTAAATAATAAATTTCAGATAAAGTCCTTTTCAATCATTACATTGCTTGTTTTTCCTTTCTTTGCTTTCTCGGCATAGATAACATTAAGGTTTTTGTGAGAATCCTTCTGATCCAGCATTTACACATTTGGGTATATAGCTACAAACTAAATATGATATTGTATTTTTTTTAGCTTTTTAAAAAGACTTATTTATTTGAGAGAGAGAGAGAGAGAGACTGCGTGTGGGCAGGGGGAGGGACAGAGGGAGAAGAAGAGAGAGAATTCCCAAGCAGAGCCGGAGGCAGGTCTTAGGGGTCCATGACTTGAGCTGAAATCAAGAGTCAGTTGTGGGCACCTGGGTGGCTCAGTGGGTTAAGCTTCTGCTTTCGGCTCAGGTCATGATCTTGGGGTCCTAGGATCGAGTCCTGCATCGGGCTCTCTGCTTGGCAGGGAGCCTGCTTCTTCCTCTCTCTCCCTGCCTGCCTCTCTGCCTACTTGTGATCTCTGTCAAATAAATAAATAAAATCGTTAAAAAAAAAAAAAAAAAGTCAGCCCCTTAACAAACAGAGCCACCCAGGTGTCCCGGTACTGTATTTATTTTAACATGTTTTTGAGATCTAGCTATCTTGATACATGTAGACACAATTTATTCTTTTCAACTGCCTTGTAATATTGCCCCATATGAGGCAATATACTCCTTTTAAGTATCCATCTCTATATTAATGGACATTGCAGTGGAATCCAGCTTTTCACTAGTATGAACACTGCTACAGTAAGCATCCTTGCTCACATCCTTTGTGTCCATGTAAAAGTTTCTCTAGGGTATATACAAGAAATTCAATTTTTAGGTGTTAGAATGTATGCTTTATTACTAAAATGGCTGAATTCACTGCACTGATCACAGCACGGTATGATTTAAAATCTCACAGCTCCACCAAGTCACAAGTCTCTGAAACTATTGCCAATCTGGCAGATACGAAATTGTTTCTTTAAAAAAATTTGCATTCAGGGGCGCCTGGGTGGCTCAGTTGTTATACGTCTGCCTTCAGCTCAGGTCATGATCTCAGGGTCCTGGGATCCAGCCCTGCATGGGGCTCCCTGCTCTGGGGGAAGCCTGCCTCTCCCTCTTCCACCTCGCCTGCTTGTGTTTCCTCTCTCACGGTCTTTTTCTCAGTCAAATAAATAAATAAAATCTTTAAAAACAAATTGTGTGCTTCCCAAACCCCGTTAAAAAATTTTTGCATTAACCTGATTACTTGTGAAGTCAGGCATCCTTTCATTTATTTTTATGGTGTTTTTTTAAATTGAAACATGAATGACACACTAGTTTCAGTTGTATAACATAGTAAGTCAACAACTTAAAGGTATGCTGAGCACAGCGTAGCTACTATCTGTCAGCTTCCTTTACAACGTTTATCAATCATTTCTGAATTGGCCTTTTCTCTATGTCTCCTCTTCACATGAATTTTAAGTTTTGATAAAGATACGTATCAGTGGGCGCCTGGGTGGCTTAGTGGGTTAAAGCCTCTGCCTTCGGCTCAGGTCATGATCCCAGGGTCCTGGGATCGAGTCCTACATTGGGCTCTCTGCTCAGCAGGGAACCTGCTTCTCCCCCTCTCTCTTTGCCTGCCTCTCTGCCTACTTGTGATCCCCATCTGTCAAATAAATAAATAAAATATTTTTTAAAAATATATACATATCAGTATTTTCTATGTAGAGTATTGTGTATCTTGTTTAAGAAATTGTTTTCTACTCTCAGCTCATAAAAATACTTTTCTATACTTTCTCCACTTTGGACCATATCTAGTTCTTCAGTTGAGTATTTTCCCCACACATTAAGTCGATAAAACTTTCATATAATGAAGCACACAACTCATAAGCATATGGTTTGATTGGTTTTGACAAATACACTCATGGGATCCAGACCTCAATCAAAATATAGATCATGTTCATGACTGTAAACTTCCCTTGTATTTCCTCTCAGTCACCTCATATCCCTTCCCTGACACCACCACTGTTCTGATTTTTTTTTTTCTACCATGGATTAGATTTGCCTGTTTTAGACGTTCATATGAATGAACTCATCCAATATATACTCTTTTGTGTCTGGCCTAACTTCTTTCATTTAGCACGATCATCGGGAGATTTATTCATGCGGCATGTTTCAAGAGTCCCTCCACTGTTACCGCTGAGTATTTGCACCGCATGGACATACCACCCTTTGTCCTTCGAGTGGACATTTGGGCTGATTCCGTGTTGGGGATATGATAAATGAATTTGATGTGAACGTTCCCGTACAAGGCTTTCTGTGGACTTAGTCTTTCTCTTCCCTCACATATGTAGGAGTGACACTGCTAGATAGCCACTTGAGTTTTAAGTTGACAGGTGATGGTCACTGGGCAGCTAGCGTAGAGGGATTGAGTGCCCTTGGTGAACAGAAACCACAAAGCTTTTCTTTTTCTTCTTCTCTGGTGTTTCTGCCTATTCCTCATCAGTCTCATTCCCCTTCAATCTCATCAAGGTCAACAGCTTTAAAAGCAATGTGATTCTAGGTTATGAGGCATTTATTGGAGTCTGAGAACACTACTTCAGCTTGGAAAACACTATTTTATAAGGGCAACAGTTCTTAAAATTTTGCAGAGAAAGCAGAACCTATTTTTCAAATGAAATATTCTGGGAAGCCCCAGTATATAAAAAAATTACTTTTTTAAAAGAAGATTTTATTTATTTATTTGAGAGAGAGCAAGAATGAGAGAAATCACAGAGGGAGAGGGAGAAGCAGACTTCCCGCTGAACAGGGAGCCTGATGCAGGACTGGACCCTGAGATCATGACCTGAGCCAAAGGCAGACGCTTAACCACCTGAGCCGCCCAAGTGCCCCAGAAATACTTTTTAAAAATGAAGTTGCTTTAGTTTTATTTTAGTGCCCAATGTCCCCATCCTTGCTAACTAAGCAACTTTTTAATTTCTGTAGTATTTTTTGAAAAAAATTGTTCTCAGTGGTCAATCTTCTTGTCTTCTTTAAATTGTATGGATATGGGTATTGGTCTGTGGCTGTGACTTTTTAAAAAAGATTAATTAATTAATTAATTTGTTTTGCTTTTTATTTCTTTTAGAGATAGAGTGTGTGTATATGTGAGTTGGGGGAGGGGTAGAGGGAAAGAATCTCAAGCAGACTCCCCACTGAACTTGGAGCCCAATATATGGGGCTTGATCTCATGGCCCTGAGATCATGATCTGAGCTGAAATCAAGAGTCAGGTACTTAGCCGAAAGAGCAACCAAGGCACCCCATGGCTGTGACATTTTATATGTTCAGTTAATAAGTTCATAATACACCTGAGAAACTTCAATCTTCTTCTTCTTTTTTTTTTTTTTTTACCTGGGAGACTTTAAATTAGAATTCTCTAACTTAGGAGATTCTGAAAAGCTGCTGGATTCTAATGAAAGAATTTTTCACTATAGCTGTTTAAAGAAGAGAATTGTGCAACTTCATGGGATCCCTATGGTGTTTTTAGTGATATAAAGAGATTGAATTGATAATGAGGTGTGTGTGTGAGAGAGAGAGACAGAGACAGAGACAGAGACAGAGAGAGACTGAGCTACCTAATACTGTAATGTCACATTTTAAAATATAGTATGTTATTATCTAAATGTTGCTGTAAAATCTAACCATGTGAGGTGGTATTTTTTTTCCTTTTTTTTTTTTTTTTTGGTAGCAGTAGATTAGAAAGAGACTAGGGGAACTTGCTTTGTGTAGCGCATAATGTGATTTAAAGGGAAGTTGTGTCTCATTTTAGATAATTCTGCAGCTCCATGAAAGCATCATTCACATATGGACAGGTGGCCTCAGCTATCCATGTCATTGGTCCCAATAAGAGGACTGACCATATGGATTAGAAAGCTATTCTCCTCTCCCTCATATCGGGGAGATCATATGATAGTTGTCTTTCTCCAGGGGTTAAGGGGGTAGGAGAAGAGTAAATGAAACAAGATGGGATTGGGAGGGAGACAAACCATAAGTGATTCTTAATCTCACAAAACAAACTGAGGGTTGATGCGGGGAGGGGGGTTGGGAGAGGGGGCTGGGGTTATGGACATTGGGGAGGGTATGTGCTATGGTGAGTGCTATGAAGTGCGTAAACCTGGCGATTCACAGATCTGTACCCCTGGGGATAAAAATATATTATATGTTTATAAAAAATAAAATTAAAAAAAAAAGAAAGAAAGAAAGCTGTTCTCCTGTCCAGTTCTGCTCGTATTCCTTTGGCGGGTGGGGAGGTAGCAATCATGTCAGCTCTAGTGGGTCTGTCGTGCAGCTGGGTTAATCCAGGAAAGATGGACATGGAGGGGAATATTGGCCTCATATGCAAACCCCTGGGGAACACTCAAACCTCTGTGTCTTCCCTCACCACTTCCCTGTTCTCCCTAAAGGGGAGATGCAGGTATAGGATGCCAACAAAATGGACACCAAAGATAAATTTAAGCTACTGTACTAAGGAGCAGAGTTCTGATGCAAGGAGGAGAGGGGCTATAAATAAAATAGAAGTGAGACAGAAGCCTGCCTGGGCCTCTTTGGGAGTGTTTCATGTTCTTTCTCTCTTTCTTTAAACTCATAAACTGGCCCCTTACCTCCTCCTTCTGTTTCAAAGGAGGGGTCCCCATCTTTGAAGGCAACACAAGCATCAGAGCTGGGCCTACAAGCAGCTGAGGACTTGCAGGCTGGAACAAGTCCTGTGGCTCATGCATAGTCCATCCTAGCTTAAGAGTCTGTAAGGACAGATCAGGTGCCTAGGTGGCTCAGTGGGTTAAAGCCTCTGCCTTCGGCTCAGGTCATGATCCCAGGGTCCTGGGATCGAGCCCCGCATCGGGCTCTCTGCTCCATAGAGAACCTACTTCCTCCTCTCTCTCTGCCTACTTGTAATCACTTTCTGTCAAAGAAAGAAAGAAAGAAAGAAAGAAAGAAAGAGTCTGTAAGGACAGAGACACCTTGCACAGGGAGCTGTGGTCACAACAACCACTGGTGTTCCAGATCCTGCCTCTGCTCCCACTTGGTTCCAGTTCAACACAGCTTCTGACCCATGAGCTGCCTCTCTTCTTTCTCTTGTTTCTTGTTCTCACCCTTGGCACTTGCTCATTTGCCTCAATTTCCCTGACTTGCCCCTCTATATTCTTGAATGACCTGAGTTTGGACTCACACTTCTTGTTCAACCCTTTCTTATAAATTCAGGAAGCTTCTTTAATTCTAGTTTGTTCCCCTACACCAGACCCCAAATGCCGGCTGGCATGAATGAACCTGGATGGATGCCTCCCTTCGCCAACTAACTCTTCTTGATGTGGGTCCCAACATCAAGAGACTGAAAATTCCCGTGATAATTTGAAGTACATTTTGAAAAACAAGCACTGTTCTTGTCCTTAGAGGACTATACTAACAGAGACAAAATACACTGAGTATGACATTAGCAAAATTATGTAAAGCATTATTATTCATGTTAAGTCTAATTTGGTTCACAAATGCTAGGGTTATCTAAATTTATTTATTGCCTTGGAATAAAATATCTAAAATTACTTACATATTTAAGTAAATTTGCATGGTGGTAGCATTTGTTAGAAAAATTGGTCTGTAATTCAAACACATTAAAAAAAGTTAGGTGTACAAAAGAAAGGATTATTTGAGAATATATTTCAGGAAGAGATAATTTTCAGGTTTGGATTTAAATCAGGAAGAATGTGAGTCAGCCTTCAATTACTAATTCAGTGAAGAGATTGAGATAATATCATTTATGATTAGTATTGTGGGACCAGGAAATTTATCGGCATCTAGCCCTTAGATAAATCCCACAGCCCTTAGAATGGAACTCAATAATATTACATGATACAGTTTGTCAAAGTGAGGCTTGAGAACAGATACTCCTCCTTCTCCCAAGAACATCGGAGCTACTGATATGGTCTGTAATGATTACTGACGTGCAATAAGGTGAGAAAAAACTAAATTTGCCCATAATTTTTAAGATGCTGCCTACCAAGTTATAGACACACCACCCCCACATGCCCCTTGAGTTAATTAAATTAATGTATATTCTGAATTTTTGATAAAATGTCTTCTAATGTTTTTGTGTGGGGATCCAGCCAGGCAATGATAACTAACTCCAAATACGATGTTTGTGATACAAGATATTAGCTCCCAGCGCTCTACCAGAAGACTGGAGAGTCGAATCATAGCCTCATGTACAGCGCCTTGTTTTTCAGGTCAGAAGAACTCCAGTAACTCGTCCATGAGGTTCCAAATGGCTCATACCAGATTATGTCTGAAAATCTTCTCACCATTCAGTTCTTGCTCAAAAAGACTTCTAAGTAATGGTTCAAGTTCAACCTGAGGAGAGACACAACGACCATCTGGCCTGGTTTTCAGTTCAAATCCCCATTTGATTTCATCCTCTCCTTTAGAATTCTGCAGGGGCTTCGTTAGCTCGCCAAATAAACTTTAAGCTGTAGAGCAAACACTGGGTTTCAAGTGTCATAAAAAACAAATCAAGTGCTTGAAACCAGAGCAATCAAAAAAAAAAAATTTTTTTTTTGCAAACCCACAATGGGGGGGGAAAGAGCGTGCTTATTTCTCTCTCCCATGCATTTTTTTTTCCACCCATCAGCTTTTTGGTCTGTTTCACTATTCACAGAAATTTGCTTATCAACTTTGATTCTAGTTAGAACAATCTGTCTAATCTTTGTAGATCTGCAGTTGTTTTTCTGACAGCTCAAACAGAACATAAAAGATACTAGCATGTGTTATCTAATTTCCTGATCTTTCTCGTTCTGACATCCTGTAATAATTGCAAAATCATAGTTAAATACCAGTCTGGTGATACTGTTTATTGCTTTTTGGTTTATTGACTTGGTAGTACAAAAAGCATTCCTCTGCCCTCTCCGGGAAATGCATTTGTATACAGAGTAGTCACAGGATGGTAGAATTTTAGAGTAAGATAACAGCTTTCAAAGAGCATTGAGTCCAGTATCTTCATTTCACAACTATGGAAAATGAAGAACAGAGAATGCAGATGACTTCAGCGTTCTTCAAAATACCCTTTATTGGAATTACGAGAGTTATTAGCATCGTCTAAACATGACCCCCCTGCATCAAACATTTAATTCATCATTGGGCTTTATCCATTTTACCTACTGGGACCTCCCAAACTTGTCTCTTCTCTCCATTTCTTTTCTTTTTCTTTCTTTCTTTTTTTTTTTTTAATTTGACAGAGAGAGAGAGAGATCACAAGTAGGCAGAGAGGCAGGCAGAGGGAGAGGGGGCAGAGAGCCCAATGCGGGGCTCGATCCCAGGACCCTGAGATCATGACCTGAGTTAAAGGCAGAAGCTTAACCCACTGCCACCCAGTGGCACCCACTGGGCACCCACCCAGGCACCCCTCTTCTCTCCGTTTCTAACAGTACTACCATATTTTAGGTCTTCATTGCTTTGAGGATACAGTCCAAACTGCTTAGCTTGATTAAGAGCCCTTTTGCAGGCTTAACCTTGTGATCTTTTTGCCTTTTTGTCTTCACTGCCTTCTTTCATCCTCTGACCCAACAAATGATAAACTACTTGCAGTTCTATGAATACACTGTATTTTTTTTCTCCTTTCTAGTTCCTTGCACTTATTTCCTTCACATACATTTGCTTATTCTTACCCCCACTCACGTCCATTTACCTGACTAGGAAGTATTCATCCATTAGATCTTTGCTACATTATCCCTGCCCCTCAGCCCATTTTGAGTCAAGGCCCTTTTATGTATTCTTACCATACCCGTATTTCTCAGCATAATCTTTTGCTTTCTGGTATTCAGAACACTGTATTCTAATTGTCAGGTAGTTTATTAGGATCCGCGTATAGACTGTAAGTTCCTTGAGGACAAAGATTGATATGTTGTGTGAGTTGTTACATCTCCAGAACCTAACCCAGTACCCAGCTAAGAAAAAAAAAAACAAAAAAAAAACAGGTGCTCAATAAAGAATAATAACAATAGCAGCAATAATAATAGCTGTGTTTTTATTGTTACTGGTTTTTTGTGTTAGACATTGCACTAAATTTGTTCCTTGCATGATCAATATTTCTACTGTGATGGTTAATTTTATATGTCATTTTGGCTAGGCCAGAGCATCCAGATATTTGGTTAAACATGTCTGGATGTTCCTGTGAAAATATTTTTTAGATAAGATTAACACTTAAATCATTAGACTTCAAGTTAAGCAGATTACCCTCCATAGTGTTGGTGGGCCTCATCCGATCAGTTGAAGGTGTTAAGAAAAAGACTGACACATTCCTCAGAAAGACAGCATTCTATCAGCAGACTGCTATTGGACTCAAGCTGCAGCATCAACTTTCCTCTAGGTTTTGCCAGCTGGCCTCTCTGGCAGACTTTGGACTCATCAACCTCTATTCTATAATCATGTAAGCCAATTGCATAAAATCTCTCCCCCACCCCTCTCTACACACACACACACACACACACACACACACACACACACACACACACAAACACACACACACAGGTGCATGCGTGTGCACGTGTGCGTGTCCTACTGGTCCTCTTGTCCTGTTTCTCTGGAGAACCCTAATGCACTTTCCAATAGCCTTATGATGAAGGTAGTATTTTCATTTAGAAATGAGGAAAGAGAGCCACAAAGAAGTCAGTCAGTTAACTGTCCACGGTTATTTATCTAGTAAGTAGAGAAACCCAAGTCCTGAGTCAAAGTCTGCTTGACCATGAAATGACAAAAAACTGACCATAAAATTCATGATCTTAACTACACTATTTGAGGGATAAATGAATAATTAAATGAATGAATCATCAGGTAATTGAAACTGGCTCATTCTTTATGTAGACATCACAAGTAGTTAAATGTAATATTTCTATCTGAAATAGAGCTTCAGCATCATCTAATCACTTGATCTCTTATTTCACTGATAAGAAAACTGTTGAAAAATTCACTGTTGTTATCCAGTTGGTGAATGAGTTGGGAATTATGAAATCCAGCTCTCTGGAGGGTTAATATTGGAATCTTTCCACTATGCAAACATAGTCTCTTCCACAGCATTTGGTCATTGACTCCAACTTTCTATAGAAAATAGAGGATGTAAGCAATGCCCCTGGGGCAGAATCCTGGAGCCACCATGCTACTCAGCTCTTGGGAGTACCTTTCCTTCTCCTCTCCCCAAAAACTATATGACCCAGAGCACTAATGCATGTGGATTTCAAGTCTAGTTGATGTATCTCTCAGACTATAGTATAGTTTAATCATCTGGGGCAAAATAATGGGATAAATAAAAGGAAGCAATTTGATGATGTGACGTTGAATGTTTCATTGAACTCTTGGGCCAGAGCTGGGAGCTTCTCTCTTTCATCTTCCCATAGCCCCCTGAGAATAGAACTGTGTAATTTCAGCCATTACAAAGGCTTTTAATCCTTTGTTGACCATTAGGTTAATGATACTTAATGGCGCCTGTGATATTTTCATATCTGTTCAGTAAATATTTGTTAAATAAATGAAGTGTGCCTACTCAGGAATGATGATGGAGATTATAAATTGATAGAAATTTCAGGTTGGAAGATAAGCTCACCTCAACTTCCAAGTTTTGTCTTTTCCTTCACAGCTAACTAACATGAGTGCCTTGAAACTGCCTAAATGTGTATTTCTAGAGGGAGCTGAGAAGGGCATAGGGAGAAGGAAAAAGAGAATCTATTTTTTTAAGTATTTATTTATTTATTTATTTGAGGGGTAGGGGAGAGAGAGAGAAGGTGGAGGGAGAAGGAAAGGCAGAAAATCTCAAGCCGACTCCACACCCAGTGCGGAGCCTGACAGGGACTCAGTCTCACAACCCTGAGATCATGATCTGAACCAAAAGCAAGAGTCAGCTGCTTAGGCCACTGAGCCATCCAGGGGCCCCCAGCTGCCTGAATATTAATGAGAACTCATGAAGATAGGTCAGGACAGTCATACTCCCTACCTTCAGGGAGCACACTATGTGATATTTTCTTCCTGCTCAGTCATTTCAGTGTTAGTTTTTATAATGGAATGAGACTTCTGGTCTTTTATGTTTAAGAGATCATGTAACTATAGCATGAACAACAAGATGCAATTAGAAAAGAAGAAAATTGATAGCAGCTTATGCTCTCTGGTGCTCAAAACAGAAAACACCTCAGGGAAGATTTTGTCCTTCCTTTAGGAAGATACCTCAATGTGTCTCCTGGTGATGGAAGAGAGGGGCCAGGCTGGCAGGGATGGAAGATACTGAGTAAAATGGGGGCCCAGTTCCTCTGCATGATAAGGTAACAGTGACTTTGGGGGGGCTGGCTTCTTCGGTGCTTTGAGGGAAATAATTGGGACAAATGTCTACATAGGAATGACAGGTTCTACCACACAGCCAGCACAGTGGTTGACAGGACTGTGAAGAGTATCTGCCTGAAATAGCTTCTGTAGAGCAGAAAAGGGAAAATATTTTAAGACAAGTGATATCTGCTCTCAATTTTTGTTTCTTTTTCTGAGGTATAAGTCACCTCCTTTATCCCTAACCTTTAGTAAAATTTGAAGCACACGAGAGCATTATGATAAGGGTGTCTCAGGGCATGAAGGAGAGCGAGTGAAAGGTCATGGGAAACGAAGAGCTGCTCAGAAGTCAGCAGGGGACATGGAGGGGAGGCCAGAGCAGCAGTTCAGAAGGAAATGTGACCACATCGCCCTGGGAAGCACACCCCAGAATCAGAGTGGGGAGGAGAAACGGCCATTAGTCAGGGTAAGGCTTCGGGTATAACCAAGAGTTGCCTGGGATGCCTGGAGAAACGGAGGCCATTCTGTTTGGATAAGAGCATGAACATCAGTTAAGATGATGATCACACTTCAAGACACAACTCTTGGTCATTCTGTACCTGTCTCATTCCAGAGCAGTGCTAAATAAATAAATAAACCAACAAATGAATGAATGAATGCCTCTGGCTGAGGAGAGAAGAGGGGAGAGAAGGCAAGGATGCCAACTGGGTGAGCCAGAGTCTTTTCTACCCACTCATAACTACACTGTAAGATGGTTGAAAGAAGTAGAGCTAAAATACCTTCCACAGTGTTTAGCACAAGTTAGGCACACAGAGAATCCTACTATTGTATTAAATATTATCATTTCTAAAATAATAACAGCGACTTGACCTCCTGAGCACAAAGTAGATCGAGGGTGTAAGAAAACATGTTTCTTTGCTTCTTTCTAGGGCCCTTCCCCCCTCCCTTTTGGACAATTAACTAAAATTAAAAAGTAAGGAAACTGCTTTTGAGTATCAGGGGAGGGTGAGTTCTGATTTCAGTTTCTGTGAGTCACTGTTAGTTGCACCTGTCCTGAGTTAGGGCCATTAGCCTCGTCTTCTCCAGACCAAATCATCTTGGTTCACGTAGGCATTGTTCTTTTGCATTTCTACTCCACTTCTCTCTTTGTTGGGGTTATGATGGTAGCCAACCTTTCCAATTTAGCTTGAACAGCTATTAAATCTCGTCCATTAAAATGCACTTCCCCACAGAGCTAAAGGGTAATTTTCTGCATAAACCTCTTAGGGTTGTTGCAACAATCAAACTAAAGAAAGTGTGAAGAAGTCTTTTTGCAGGCTGCTTTGCAGGAAGGGGAGAGAAATAGATTGGAACATGGCATTTAGGATCAAAATTCCTCTTTACGCAGAGTCTTCTGACTGCTTCCTTTGTACGCTGTGCCTTGGTTTTCTTGTTTGTAAGATAATAATCCTAACTACCATTTACTAGATGGCTTCCATCCCACTGACTAAATTTTGACCATGGTACATGATCTGCATATATCATTAGACTCCCACAATCATTCTAAGAAACATAATTTTGTTTTCTTCGCGTTTACAGTGAAGAGACTGAGGGTCAGAGAGTAAGTAAACTAAATCACAAGCTATTGACAGTCAAGATTCCAAACTAATTCAGTTGAACTCCAAAAGCCATGCTAAACAAATACCTTGTGAAGACCGAGTGAAATAATCTGTGTGAAAAGCCATTCCAAACTGAAAAGTTGGATGGTATTCTAAGTAATTATTATTTTTTTAAATTTATTTATTTGACACACAGAGAGAGAAATCACAAGTAGGCAGAGAGGCAGGCCGAGAGAGAGGAGGAAGCAGGCTCCCCACTGAGCAGAGAGCCCGATGCAGGACTCGATCCCAGGACCCTGAGATCATGACCTGAGCTGAAGACAGATGCTTAACCCACTGAGCCACCCAGGCGCCCAGTAATTATTATTCTTGTTTAAAAAGTGGTTTATCCCCAAGTGAAACAGGGAGTTCAGAATTAGCTCTCCATGGGCTGAAGAAAGCCAATCCAAAATAAAGGGGTCTATGTTTTAAGTTGGTTTAGGTAAAGTAACATAAGGAAGGGAGGACTCCAATTAGCTCCAAAGTAATCAATTTTGTTGAAGACAGAAAATCTCCATTATCCCATTCTGTACACATACTGTATTAGACACTGTAAGAAATGAGACTTATCAGGAGAGAGGACAAGCAAATACGAAGAAACACAAAGGGACAGGCCCAGTAGAGCAAGGTTTTCTGGAGCCTGGCACACACAGTGAAGCTGATTTGATGCTTGTGGATTTATCATCAACGATGTCTTATGGAGAATTCCAGAAGGTTTTGAATAAAGAGGGTTTAGTGTGAAAAATGGTGAGCAAAGCATCGGACACACTAAATGGTTTGTGTCTCAACACGAGGATGATGAAGGAAGGGAAGAAGAGAATTAGTATTTTTAAACAACTACGATGTGCTAAGTATGAAATGTTGACCTTTGGGTTATCTTATATATTCCTTATGACAACCCATGAGGTGACTATGTGTTCTTCAGTTTATCTGGGTCTCCTAACTATTTATTAAATATCTATTCTGTGCCAGGTGTTGTGTGAGGCATCAGAATACATGATGGGTAAGAAAACAGTCAAAGGCAAGAAATAGCAAATCTAAACAGGCAGATTTTTTTTTAATATCTCCATTTTGACAATTAGGAAACTGAAGCTTGGGGAAGTTTCATAGTTTGTCCATGTTCACCCAATAAGTTATTGACTGAACTAGTATTAGAACTAAGGTTCACATCTTAACTTTTTCTCTAGTCATGCACTTGATGTGAGAAATAATTTATACCCTGGTAAAAGCCGTGTGGCCAGGTGGGAAGATACGGTAACACTTGCTTAATGTGGCCAGGTGGGAAGATACGGTAACACTCCGTGGTAGTGAAACGAGGTCGCTCATGACATCCTCAGTAACTGTGCTCTGAAAGCACATTATGAAATATCTTTCTAATGAAGATATTTAAAAAATTCTGCTTATTTATTTGCTATATATTTTCACTAATCTGTAGTGATACCTGGAAACATTGCCCGAATATCATGGGTCACGTGAGTTACTAGCACCCAAGAGATGTGGTGTTTAGAACTTTCCTTTTTCTGTTTCTGAGAGAGGATGTAGAACTATATGGCTCTAAACTGACTCAACTTGGAGAAGTGTCTTGAGGGGAATAAAAAACTTGCAGTCGTGGTTCTGGTAAACAGGCTCCTTTGAATGTGAGAGACAAGCTCAATTCATTGTACACTGGGGAATAAATGGTTAAGTTATTTGCACACATAAATCAAGAGACTCAAGTAGATGTTATAGGAAATCTTTTTCTCCACTGCACACTCTTCTTTTCTCTCCAGGGCTTTTAATATTTCAAATTTTACATTTTGGAATTTCCCTCCAGTGGGGAAATAGCGTGCCTCCCACTCGCATCTTCACAGCTCTACATCCTCACATAGCAAATCTTATGGAAGAACTCTGATTGGCCCTGCTAGTATCACGTGCTTACCTCTGGACCAATCACTATCATCTAGGTAATGCGGAGCCATGACTGGTCAGGCCTGAATGCCAGGCCCGCTACTGTAGTGGCCGGTGATTGACAGCATCACTCACATAGTTCAGAGTAGGGAAGGAGCCTTTGTCCCGAGAAAGGAATGCTGGGAAGGAAAAGGAACCAAATTGAAGGAGAACATCGAAGACAGGATCTCTCTCTCCAAAATGCCATGGCCTTTGAAAATCTGATTTTACTAAAAGCGAAAAATGTCAGTAACTTCGATTTATTGATAGACATTTTCCATTGTGTGTTTTTGTGAATTGTACCAGGGACACAAAGCTGTACAATTCAGATGGCATCGTGCCCGTTACCTACAATGAGTTAAAATTGAATGAAATGTGAATCGTGCCCCTGAAGTTGTGCAGTGTAGTTCAGTAGTCCTGAACTAGAATAAAGTCATTAGAAATTGGTCCGATTGAGGAAATAATAACTATAAGTAAATAAATAAATGTTATTTAGCTAATTGCTTACACATATTGATTGAATGTGTTAAGTATTTGCAGCTTCAGTCATGTTATTGGTTACAGCAGTGTCTACCTCATGAGAGCTCTAGAAGAAGGATTCTCACATAAGTTGTTGTCATGCTTCAGTCCTCATATCAGTAGAATTTTCTTCTGATTTAAAAAAAAAAAATTTAAAAACTAGCAACCTCCAGCCTTCTTCTGCTTGATGAAATGTATTTCCAGGTAGAAAGTAAGCAGAAGAGAATCCTCTTTCCTTTACCTAGAATGCATCATTGTCTTTCAGAATATAAATACTATGCCCACATCTATGTGCTCACAGGGATTGACTCCTGAAATGGCTACTTGATGGTATTAAGAAAGCAATTAGGGGGACGCCTGGGTGGCTCAGTTGGTTGAGCAGCTGCCTTCGGCCCAGGTCATGATCCCAGCGTCCTGGGATTGAGTCCCACATCGGACTCCTTGCTTGGCAGGGAGCCTGCTTCTCCCTCTGCCTCTGCCTGCCATTCTGTCTGCCTGTGCTCGCTCTCTCTCCCTCTCTCGCTCTGACAAATAAATAAATAAAATCTTTAGAAAAAAAAAGAAAGAAAGAAAAGAAAGCAATTAGGGCTGCCCTTAGTTTTTGGTCTTTCCAGAACAGATCTTTTAAATAAAATCGAGCTCAGAACCAATGCAGAGGCTGTTCATTTCCTTGAACTTTTGTCTCAATCAATGATGTTAAAAATGGTTAAAAGAAAAATATAATAAGCTTCATTGCATATCAATATGCAATCACATTAAATCAAATGACTATAGGGCATGAAGGATATAGGGCTTTTATGCATTTAATAATTTGCTAACAGGGGCGCCTGGGTGGTTCAGTCGGTAAAGCTTTGGACTTGGTTTTGGCTGAGGTCATGATCTCAATATCCTAAGATCTTGCCCTGCCTTGGGCTCTGTGCTGAGGTGGAGCCAGCTTAAGATTCCCTCTCTCCCTCTGCCTCCCCCTCCCATCCCCCCCCCCGCTTTCACTCTCTCGCTCGCTTGCTCCCTTAAAATAAATAAATAAATAAAAATAATAATAGTTTGCTAATATGAGAATATGACTTATGTGGAAAAGAAATCATAGCCCGTGAATCATTGACTTTTCATATATATGTTACTACTGAATACGTGTTTTGATAGTGTCTCACAAAAGGAAAATCTTATGACTTTTATAATAGACATTACAATATGAACAACAGTTTGTTCATGACAGCTGTGATGGAGTTGAAAAGGGCTTTGGGGCAAATGAATTTCTTCCTGAATTTGTTGACTGAATAGCCATCATTATTCCTCAGCGTCCTTAACATGTGGCTCTCAGAACCAGTCCATGTATTACCGGTGATGGCATTTCTGCAACATTAGTTGGCTTCCGGCTCCATTACTTGTAAATCTTTAAAAGCGTTCTTCTTTTTGGCTTGAAAACATTTTGCCTTAGCTCCTAATCTTGCTTGTTCAGTTACCATTGTAGAAACATTCCAGGCCCCTCTTTCTCTGCATCAGATTTTATTTGTTAATAACATGTCAGAGCACGGACTTACTTAGAATGTCATCTTTCCCTTGCAAGCTTTCTGTCAGTATTTCGGTGTCACGGTTGGTCCACAGTTACTCCTGCCCAAATCTGAATGATCAGTTGGATGGTGTATGCTCTGAAAACCTAGCCCAGAATGTTGAGTCTTAAAAAAAAAAAAAAAAAAAAAAAAAAGTATTTGTCTAGTTGATTCACAATCCACTCACACACACTCAAAAATCGGGACATAAACTGCACACCGTTCTTTTTCTCAAGTCTGGGAGAGAGTATCAGGTTAGAGTCTGCTCCCTGGGGCTGCCTTACTTTGTGAAATAGATGCACATGAAGTTGGCAGTCCAGAATGTTAGAGCCCAAAGTGACCAATGGAGAATGGAAGGCCCAGAACTGTCACTGATTGTCAAGGTCACACTCCAGTTCCAGGCAGAACTAGAATTCGATGTGGTGCCTCCTATCAACTAGAGTAATGCTCTTCTTTTTCTGCCCCCTTTTGTTTCCTATATGAATTGGACCTTGAAAATCAGGTATGTATAAAGGTTGATTTAAATCAACCCTCCTCTGTAAAATAGACATGGGTGAGTCAAAGGTTATTATGGCTTAGCTCCTACATTTTATCATTTAATGGTCCATATTTCAGCAAATAATTATCCCTTGATTTATCTTCCTTTTTAAAAACAAATTTTTATTTTAGAATACTTTTAGATTTACAGAATTATTGCAACAATAGCACAGAGAGTTCGCATATACCCCATGCCAAATTTCTCTTATTAGTAATATCGTACAGGAGTATGATATATTTGTCACAATTAATAAACAAATACTTAAACATTATTAATCATTTCTTTAGCATTATAATTTGGATTTACATTAAGAGATGTACTCCCATAGTATTTTTAGGGAAAACATAAATTTCTCTGGAGTGTTAAATGAAAATTAGAAGCAAATCATTATTGTTTAAAGTTATTCATATTTTTTAAAGATTTTATTCATTAAAGAGAGATAGAAAGAGAGGAGTGGGAGGAGCAGAAAGAGGGACAAACAGACTCCATGCTGAGCACGGAGCCCCACACAGAGCTTGATCCCAGGACCTTGAGATCCTGACCTGAGCCGAAACCAAGAGTCAGATGCTGAACTGACTGAGCAACTCAGACTCCCCTTATTCATCGTATTCTCTTTTCCGGTGGACAACACTCTCATCTATTTGTTTAGCAATTACTTAAATTGTGTTTATTGTGTGCCAGACATGTGTTCTAGTTTCTTTATAATTAATCCTTATGAGCCTTATAACATCCCTGCATGCTGATATTGTCCTTCAAGAGGTTAAGTAACTTGCTCAAGGTCCCACGGCACAGTGTAGCTCCAGAGTAGTGTTCTTAATCATGCACTACTGTGCTTCAGTTCTAGAAGGCAGAGTCCTTGCCTTGTTCCTGTCTGTAACCCCTCCCCCCATCGGAAAGCGACGCGGTGGATGTATTAGTTGGCTCTGGCTACCTCACACAGTATTACAGACTAGGTGGCTTCAACAGCTGAAATGTGTTTTCTCTAGGTTCTGGAGGCTGGACATCCCAGATGGAGTTGCCAGCAGGGTTGGCTTCTGAGACCTTTCCTCCTGGCTTGCAGGTGGCTTTCCTTCTGAGCACATAGCCTCCTGGTATCTCTTTCTTTTCTTAGAAGGACCTCAGGCCTATTGGATTACCACCCTGGCCTTATGACCTCATTGAATCTGAATTTCCTCATCAAACGCCCATCTCCAAATGCAGGCACACTGGAGGTTAGGGCTTCAACACGGGGATTTAGAAGGGGCCCAATTCAGTCTATAACACTGGATAATCATCACAAATGTCTACTAGGCTAAATTGACATTTAAAAATTATGTAATCAGTATCCTCTCAAACATGTAGGGATCTTTTTTTTTCTCTTGTTCTGTTTGGTTTCTGTCCCCCCCGGATGCATGTTCACAATGATGTTACAGCTTGATCCCAGGTTTTTCTAATCTGTAGCGCCATCTTGGTAGTTTATCTTCTTTTCTTTCCAAGTTATTTCCAGGCAACAAGATATTTGCCATTGAAGACATTGTTATTACTGAGCACATTTGTTATTTTTTCTCATAAGCTTTTATAAATACATCATGGTGAGATCAAAGCAGTTAATTTATCGTTGCAAAAAAAATCATTATGCTATCATTTTAAGCTACTTGCTTTTGTATTTTAGATTCCAGCTGTTGATTTATTTACTTACTCTCTTTTCTTTGTGTGGCATATTTAAAATTCAGAAATAATTAATTGCAGGCAATTCAGAAGCACAAAGATATGTAATATGTGTCATCTTTCTTTGTCACCCCTGCTCCACCCCTAGTAAGTTCTCTCTCCTGAATTAACCACTATTTACAATTAGGTGCATATTCTTTCAGATTTGTTCTATGCATGGGTAGGTGGATAAGTGACAGACAGAAAGATGGATAGATAGGGACGCCTGGGTGGCTCAGTTGGTTAAGTGCCTGATTTTGGCTCAGGTCATGATCTCAGAGTCCTGGGATTGAGCCCCGCCTGGATCCCAGCACTGGACTGCCTGCTCAACAGGGAGTCTGCTTGTCCTTCTGCCCCTCCTCCTACTTGTGTTCTTTCTCTCTCAAATAAATAAAATCTTTAAAAAAAGAAAGAAAGAAAGACGTATAAACAGATCCATCCATTCATACCCACAGCTTTCTTTCTCATCTTTATTTTTTATGTTCTTATATACTAATTGTTCTACTTCTTTCTTTTATTCATCAACAATACATCAAGGTGATGTATGATCACAGAAGGATCTTGGGAGGACACAGAGCAGATTATCTGAAACAGCCCTTACCAAATGCCTGTGGACTCTACCCACATATGCATTTCTTTTTCAAACTCTGAGAACATGTCAGCAGGACCTGCAAGGGAGAAGAAAAGTCTTCGAAATTAAGGTTCCTGTAAACTTAAAAGAAAATCAAATAATTGCTTTATCCTGTTCCCCAACACCTTTTCCAACTTTTCTATGTCTTTAATTCTCTGTGACTTATGTGTATGTGTATCTAGGCTTTGCTTATTCACAAGCGATTTTTGATTTACACAAATATGCAGCTTGTTCTTGTCTATCACTGAGAGCAGGATAATTCCAGATTCCAGAGCATCCCACCTTCGGCATGGTATATTGCCATGGTATAGCTGCGATACCAAGCAGTAAGAGCCAAAAAGCTTTTGATTATCACAGTGATGTCTCCCTTAATTTGGTTGCTGTAGAGCTGTCAGGGAAACTACCTAGAAAACAGAAAAAGAACGTAGCATGGATAGAGAGCTGAAAGCCATCAACAGATCCTAACATCTTTTCTCTGCTTAACAGCAAGACAATGACTCCTTTGTGGGAATATTGAACCAATTCCCTTTGTCTTTGCTCTACCTGCCCACTCGCCAAAGAGTCGACCTGTCTTTATTTGATTTTATTTTTTAAATTCTATTTATTTATTTGAGAGAGAGAGAGAGAGAGAAAGAGAGCAAGCGGGGGTGGGGGCAAAGGGAAAGGGAGAGAGAGAATCTCAAATAGACTCCTGCTGAATGGGGAGCCCGATGTAGGGCTTGATCTCACAACCTGAGATCATGACTTGAGCTGAAACCAAGAGTCCGACGCTTGCCCAACTGAGCCACCCAGGCACCCCAAGACCCTAAGAGCCCCCCTATCTTGCAGAACTCCAGATAGACAGCAAGCCCACAGAAGAGGAACTGATGAATAGAAATGAGAGCAGCAGCCACTGAAAACAGAAGATTACAGTTAACATCAGAGTAGTTGTTTATGGATTACCAATTTACAAATTACTAAATTAAGCACCTCTCCTCCAAGGTGATGATACCAAGTGATCAACACGTTTTTTTTAATGATTCCTCTCACTCTGCAAGAGAGCCCCTGATCATTGCCCTCTTTCCTGTTGTTTCTTCTTTACTTCTACTGCCGCTCCTTCTTCTTATGTATGTAATGTCCTCAGAATTCAACATTCTGCTTAAGCCTACCCCCTCCCATGGAGTCATCCTCCTTTTCTAATCTCATAGCCTGAGTTACCCATTCCAAGCACTTGCCAACTGTTTAGGCGTGTCCTGGATATATCTTCTTGTCTCGTAATGCAATTTAATTTTCCCCAATTTTTTTACATTTTTTAACTCCCTAACTATGACATAAACATTCTTAAGGCTTTGTGGCGTGTGTGTTTTAGAAACGTCTGACAGGTTCCAACAGGCTTCTTTTAGGACCAGCTCAAAAAAGGACCTTTTCTTACGAAGATTTGCCCAAGAAATACAGTGAGACTTATGGTTTTATTTCTCCAGTGTGAACTTGGAGAGTCCCCCTGAAGTGGGAAATGAGAAGAAGCATAGCGTTTTCCTTATATGATTAAAGAAGAAGCGCAAGTTCAAGTAGGATGATTCTCGAACACAACTGAAGGCTAACACCTAGCAAAAGCATGTTGCAAATTACAAATTCTGATTGAATGGATCACAAGCGGAGGTAAGACACAGACCGGCAGAGTTAAAACTGGAGGATGAAGATAGAATTAATGTATTCTGCTGGCACACACACACACAGGGGGTGTCCACTAAAAGGAGAACCTGCTGTTTATCTCAGGGCATGTTTCCATGAACAGCATTACGCTTACAACTAGGACCATTATTTGATTCAGACATGTCTCAGCTAATGCAGTATTACTTTCTCCAGTTTTGATCCCTCTTCATATTTCTTTTTGGTACATAAAATATAAAATCTTAGAAACACATGCATGCTTGTACACATACACAAACAATCATAGCACCCTTGCGTGATTTAATCAAATCAAGATGGGGTTGCCATGATATTAACACCTTTCACTCCTTAAGACGTGTTTATTCAACTATTAGTTTCGTATTTCGGTAAGTAATTTTCTTCCATTGTTTGACAACTTACCTTATTTGGGTATGTAATTTCAATGTTTTTCTTTCATCCTGGCAAAAAACAATTTTACAGCTTGAAAATTTTTTAATTGCAATTTTTAGTTAAAATATATTTGATGCATAAAACATTGTATAGATTTAAGGGGGACAATATGTTGGTACATTTATATATTGTAACATGATTGTCACTGTAGTGATAGCACCGCGGTCATGACACATCATCATCATTTCTTTTTGTGTGTGTTGGGAATAATTAAAATCTAGATTCGTAGCAAATCTGATGATTATGATACAATATTTTTGTCTATAACTTTATAGGTCTTTATGATGTAGCTTGTATGTAGAGTAATTCAGTGATTCTGTAAGTACTCTAAAACACACATGCTACATAATCCCTCCTTCAAATCAAGTTTCTTAAACCTTGTTTAAAAAAAAAATCTCAAGGGGCGCCTGGGTGGCTCAGTGGGTTAAGCCGCTGCCTTCGGCTCAGGTCATGATCTCGGGGTCCTGGGATCGAGTCCCGCATCGGGCTCTCTGCTCGGCAGGGAGCCTGCTTCCCTCTCTCTCTCTCTGCCTGCCTCTCTGTCTACTTGTGATCTCTCTCTGTCAAAAAAAAAAATAAAATCTTTAAAAAAAAAAAAAAATCTCAAAAAAGCAATGATCTCTTCTAGGCTTCTATACACTGTTTCTCTCTTTGTTGAACTATAGTTTTAAAGGATTCAGTTAATCCTTTTTAATTTTAACATTAATGTCTCTAAAGATTTGCAAATAACCCTGAAGGCCCGTGACCTGTAAATATTTGTCATTTTCTTCGGACACACACCCAGTTTTGATTTTTGAGAGCTGTGAAGCTGGCATCCAAGCTCCAGTCATTTTGCTAGTAAGTGAGATTGGCCTGTGCTCCGCTCTTAGGTTTCACCATGACTTCATGGTTCTTCACCTACAAAGATTGCCCTGTGTGGTGAGTCCTGGGGTAGTAATACTTCCAAAACCTAGGGCATCTGAGATTTCAAGGCTCTTCTCTGCTTTCTTTTGTTACTGGAGGGTAGGTTCCTTTAGTGAGGACATATCAGATTTTAGAATTATTGTAAGTTCTTTATTTATTTAAAAGAGAGAGAGAGGGAGCAGGGGGAGGGGCAGAGGGAGAGGGGGACAAGCAGACTCCCTGCTGAGCAGGGAGCCCAATGTGGGGCTCAACACCAGGACCCTGAGATCATGGCCTGAGCTGAAATTCAAAGTCAGATGCTCAACCAACTCAGCCACCCAGGTGCCCCATATTATTGATAAGTTCTGATGCTTAGCACACTGTCTGCATATACTGTTGGGAAGCAAAATTCTGGTCCCTTAAATACACACACACAGTGGTCCTCAAGTACAAATTCACACACATGCACTGACTCCTGCATCATCTTTCTATAGTAGAATTATGATTTTTAAAATCATCTGCTCTTTTGGATTCTCTGTGCCTCTGCTTCATTCCATCAGGATGGATCATTGAGAATGGATTTGATCATTACCAGGTGTGATCTTTTTTTTTTTTTTTTTGCATTGATCAGCATGTGGTATGCAGTAGTGGGTTTCCAGTGTGGCTGTATATTAGAACCACCTGAGAAGTTTTGTAAAGCTCCTGCTGCTTAGCCTGCACCCCAGACCAAATAGTCAGCATCTTTGGGAACAGAGCCCAGATATCAGTATTTTAAATGCTTCCCTTGTGATTCCGATGTGCAGCCCACATTGACAACACTGCAGTATAGATTCTCTCACCACAAGTGAAAAAGAAACACAAAGACAGACCTAGATAAAAAAGGCAACATCTGGAGTAGTGGAAAGAATGCTGAAGTCAGAACCGGAAAAGTTAGATCTAAGTTTTAACTCTACTGCTTAGAAGCTGTGTGACATCCGGCAGTGTTCCAGCTGCCTAGCACAGTGTAACAAACCACCCCACAAATCAGGAGCATGAAGCCACATTCCTGAACATTTCCTTATTCTTAGAAACTTCAAGGTTAGGAATTCCAAGAGTGCATTGCTGGCAGGACTTGTTTCCACTTTACGGCATTTGGGGACTATGTTGGGAAGACTTGAGTGGCTGGGGCTGGAAGCATCTGGAAGCATCTTACCTGTCTGGTGTCTGGGCTGGGATGAGCAGGGTCAGCAGTGACTGTGGTCTGGAGTGCCCACGTGAGGCCTCCCCAAGTGGCTTGGGCTTCCTCACAATATGGCAGCCTCAGGCTAGTCGGCCTTCTTCCACAGCAGCCCAGGGATTCATTCATCAGATCAGATGCTGCATGGCCTTTTCCAGCTCAGCCTGAGAAATCCCATAATGCCACTTTCAGCGTGCTCTGTGGTTGGAAGAAATCACAAGCATGCCCAGATGCAAGTAGAGGGGCCATAGAACTCCCCTCTGGATGGCAGGAGTGTCCAACAATTGGGGGCCATATTTTACTATTTCCATAGACAGGTTGCATTCAGTCTCAGTTTACCCCTGGTATTAGCTGGCTATTGCTGGGTAACCAATTGCTGCAAAGCAGCTTAAAGCAATGCGCATATATTAGTCCATGGTTCCTGTGGGTTAGGCATCAAGGCGTGGCTTAGCTGTCTTCTGTCCTTCAGAGTTTCCTCTAAGCCGCAATCAGGGAATTGTCTGGGCTCTCATCATCTCAAGGCTTACCTGGGGAAGGATCCATTTTCAAGCTCACATGATGATTGGCGGGTACAATTCCTAGTCGTGTAAGCCTCTCCAGTGTGGCATCTTGCTTCATCCAAGTAAGCAAGCTGAGAAACAACAGAGAATCTGCTCATAAGACAGAAATTACAGGTTTTTCTAACCTGGTCACAAAGGGGCATCCCCTCACCTTTGCTGGATTCTGTTGATATAAGAGCAAGTCACCAGGTCCAGCCCACACTCAAGGGGTAAGTGTGATACAAGGGCATGAATACCGGGCAGGGTCCTTGAGGGCCACCATAGCAGCTGGTGTACAAAACTCCTCTGTGGGGGCACCTGGGTGGCTCAGTGGGTTAAAGGCTCTGCCTTCGGCTCAGGTCATGATCCCAGTGTCCTGGGATCGAGCCCCGCATCGGGCTCTTTGCTCAGCAGGGAGCCTGCTTCCCCCTCTCTCTCTGCCTGCTTCTCTGCCTACTTGTGATCTCTGTCTGTCAAATAAATAAATA